>NC_084568.2:18315000-18542500 GCF_033978685.3 Nerophis lumbriciformis
TACAGACAGAAAGTTACAGGAATGTACACATGATCCCATGTTTACATCTCATTGTGCAACATGTGAATGTTTAAGTGGGAACTAAATGCGATATCTGAAAGGGGTACAAATTATTTCCAAAGCAGGACCCCCACCCAGACATACAATACTAGTACACAGCTCCTGAAAAAACAATATGTTTTGTTATTGTCATTGTAAGTGGGCCAAAATATTTATATTAGAAAATAATCTCATGGAAATGACTGCTGTCATTTGATTATAATAATAAAACATTTAACTTGTTATTTAGTCAGGTTTGGGACAGGTGTGCTTCTGGTGTGGCCACAGTGCATGTGCACGTCTGACAAAGAGTTTTTGCGTTTGCTCACGCATATGGAAAATTAGAGGGAACATTGTTTGGGGGTATCCATAATACGCTGATAGGAAAAAGTTGTTATTTACACGATGAGTCGGGTGTGTCTTGACCTACGCGGTGGAGGCTCCGCCGAACCCCTGAGGCCGACTCACCGAACCCCTAGGGTTCGATCGAACCCAGGTTAAAATCCACTGGTATATGTGCTTTGTTATGGAGGATTTCACCCACTCCAGACTGGGCCCCCTTAGTAACCCAGTCTAGATTGTATTTTTTTACTCATCCTCCCCCAGCGTTTACCTTTTTCCCATCTTTTACGGGGCGCCTTGTGGCGACCCATCAACGTTCCTGTTCTGTGACCCTGTACACTGTTTGTTTGTCTAATCTTGAACGGGTTTGTGCTGAAAACAAAGTTTTGTTGTACTCGTGCAATGGCAATAAATACCTACCTACCTACCAACATGCAGTCCTGCCATACCCATTTCAATCCTGCTAAAGATGGAGGAGTTGTGGAGTCTGCCCAGCCCGGTATGATAGGCATGGGGCAAGTACGCCCTATGTCTCAATTGGCAGAACAGAGAATCTAAATCTGGACAGTAAAATTTATGGCTGTCTAAACTATTCTTTGGAAATACTTAACATAGTTTGGCATTCCACTTTCCTCTTCCACTACGCAGTACATTGTATCCAGCACAATAGGCCCACTTAAAAAAAAAAAAAATCAAACCCTGTTATTTTCTGGTAGAGCTCCGGTAACCAAAATGTGGCCAGCATAGCAGCAACAGCGGCCAGCTGCCACCATCATTGTTCTTGCCCTCAGGCCAACAGTCCAATAATGCAAACAGAGCAGCGTCGCTCAGGAAATCTCATCTCAATAACAGCAGCTGGGCCAGCACATATCCAAGAACATGGACCCGTTCTTCTTATCAGATTGGAAGCTTTGAGACTTTTCACCTCATGTGCCACTGGCGACGTTTCCGCGCACCTTTTTTTGTGGGAAAGAAAACTTCGCCTACCTTTGCAGCTGCGCTCGAAACAAAGCTTAGACAGCAACTTTAGGTATGAGTTGAGGCAGAATGGTCATGCATTTTAATGAGGCTCAATCACACAGGATGGTTTTATAAAAAAAAAAAAAGTTTTTAAATAGAACTGCAGGCAGAATCATTTCCTCTGCAGATCTTTAAAAAATCCATTGTATAGTAAAAAGAGCTGCTTTATGCAAGACTCATTGAAGATGTTTTCCTTTCAATGTAACAACGTAATATTACTCTGAAATAGGGTTGTCCCGATACCAATATTTTGGTACCGGTACTTTTCGATGCTTTTCTAAATAAAGGGGACCACAAAAAATAGTGTTGTTGGCCTTATTTTAACAAAAAATCTTACGGTACATTAAACATATGTTTCTTATTGCAAGTTTGTCCTTAAATAAAATAGTGAACATGCGAGACAACGTTTCTGTTATTAGTAAGTAAGCAAACAAAGGCTCCTAATTTAGTCTGCTGACATATGCGGTAACATATTGTGTCATTTTCTATTCTATTATTTTGTCAAAATGATGAGGGAGAAGTGGTAGAAAATGAATTATTAATCTACTTGTTCATTAACTGTTAAAGGCCTACTGAAATGCGATTTTCTTATTTAAACGGGGATAGCAGGTCCATTCTATGTGTCATACTTGATCATTTCGCAATATTGCCATATTTTTGCTGAAAGGATTTAGTAGAGAACATCGACGATAAAGTTTGCAACTGTTGGTCGCTGATAAAAAAGCCTTGCCTGTACCGGAAGTAGCAGACGAGTAGCGTGACGTCACAGGTTGTGGAGCTCCTCACATCTGCACATTGTTTACAATCATGGCCACCAGCAGCGAGAGCGATTCGGCATACTTGCCAACCCTCCCGGATTTTCCGGGAGACTCCCGAAATTCAGCGCCTCTCCCGAAAACTTCCCGGGACAAATTTTCTCCCGAAAATCTCCTGAAATTCAGGCGGACCTGGAGGCCACGCCCCCTCCAGCTCCATGCGGACCTGGAGGGTCTGCATGGAGCAATGTTGTTGTAATATATTGAGTTGGAGGCAATAAACAGGCGAGGGGATGAAGTATGTCTCTTTACTGTAGACTTCAGAACAGACTCACACACTTGACGTCGGGTGCGCAACACCATGTAAATAGTTGGCCAACCAAAAAGTAACCCCAGTACGCTATAGCCAACATTCACCAGGAGATGGCAACAGACAAACATAGATCACTCTATTACATTCCTCCCTTTTTAGAATTGTAGAAGTTACTCAAAAGAAATAAACAACCCAACCAAAAAATGCAGCAGCTCAATTAAAAAACTGTACTTAAGCCACGTTCTTTTTTTTTTTTTTAGTACTAAACTCTTAACCCTCATTTGTAAACAATAACATGCTTATTATACAAACAGTATTTGTACATCTTTAACACAGATTTTTATACTGTCTTCAGAGATTCAGTTTTTTTGGTGGTACTCGAAACCTTTCTGGGTACCTGCGGATCACTGGTGGGGTTTTTGTTGTGAGTGATCTGGGTTCTGATGATGGCAACTCAGCAGCCCTTGAATCTGGTTCAATGATGAGACTAGTTCGTGTCTGACTCACTGATGGTCCTGGTGATGGAACTGAAACAGCACTGTCCAGTTGTACTGATGGCACATTTTCTGCAACTGGTGGAGACTATATAACTGGCAGTCTCTCCATGTTTCTCGCCATGGTAACATGTGATCCACATATATATATATATATATATATTGTTGTGCTCGTGGCGTGAAAGCAAGACAACTTTAAGTATAGTTGACACACAAAAACGTGTGCGTCGTTTATTCTTCCAAGCACAAGCAAGAATGAATGATATCACAACAAAAAACTCAAATCTCGCGGGAACAACAAACCCCCACCTTTGCGAGAATTACTGACGGCCACTTAAAGGGGCCGCGCCGAATTACTCGCTCTTAACTGCACACAAAGAACAACATTGTCATATGCACAATAGAACAGTACAGTGAATGATGACAAACTCAAATAACAGGTGTGGTGAATTATGTCCTTAAATCAACCGCTACACACGTCCCCCCAGAATTCGCCACCACAAAGAAAACAAACCGTCAATGGACAGGGGCACGGACGGGCGACCAGACCGGGTGTGCCGGACCGGTACCAACGCCGGGGAGTCAGCAGGGGGGACCGGAAGGGCACCTGCACTGTCCAAGGTCCCGGGGGCCTGCGTAGAAGGATGCATAACATTATCATGGGGCCTAGGTAGAGCGGGCGGACGACCCCGGCGCGGGGGTATGGCCGTGGTAACCGGCTGACTAAGATCCAAGTGGGCCGCTTTCAGCCGGTCCACCGTGATCTTTTCAGACCGACCCCCGATGTCCAACAGAAAATGCTTGTCACCGCTCTCTAGGACGCGAAATGGCCCATCGTAAGGAGCCTGAAGGGGGCCGCGGTGGGCGTCGTGTCGGACAAAAACAAACGCTGCTCCCTTTAAGGAAGCGGGAACATGAGGCGGCGTAAGGCCGTGTTGAGAAGTGGGGATGGGGGCAAAACTCTTGGCGGCATCGAGGAGAGCAGCTCGCTGCTTACCGGCGGACCAAGGTGTCGTCGTGCTAGGAATAAAGTCGCCTGGCACTCGCAGGGGCTGGCCATACACCAACTCTGCCGAGGAAGATTGCAAGTCTTCCTTGGGGGCAGTCCGAAGCCCCAGCATCACCCAAGGGAGCTTGTCTACCCAAGCGCTGTCCTTCAGGGACGCCCTAAGTGCTGCCTTCATGGACCTGTGAAATCGCTCACACATACCATTGGCCTGCGGGTGATACGCCGTCGTGTGGTGGAGTTTCACACCTAAGCTCTCGGCCACAGCGGCCCAGAGCTCAGAAGTGAACTGAGAGCCCCGGTCGGATGATAGGTCCGATGGGGTACCGAAACGGGCAACCCACGTACCAATGAACGCGCGCGCCACCTCCACGGAGGTGGCGGACGTCAGAGGCACTGCCTCCGGCCAGCGGGTGGTCCTGTCGACCATTGTGAGGAGGTATGTGCAGCCGCGTGAGGATGGAAGAGGTCCGACCAGGTCCACATTGACATGGTCAAAACGGCGCTCCGGAACCGTAAACGGTGCCAGTGGGGCCCGCGTGTGGCAGTGCACTTTTGAGCGCTGGCATGCCACACATGTGGAAGCCCAGTCTCTAACGTCTTTTTTCAGTCCACGCCAGACAAATTTTGCAGCAACCAGCCGCTGGGAAGGTTTCCTCCCAGGGTGGGAAAGGCCGTGGATGGAGTCGAACACGCGCCGCCTCCAAATGGCGGGCACGAGGGGCCGTGGCCGACCGGTAGCGACGTCACAAAGGAGTGTAACCCCGGTGTCCTCAAATGGGACCTCAGACAACCGAAGCCCTGTGGCTGCAGCCTTCAGAGCTTGGATGTCTGGGTCGTCGGCCTGGTCAACTGCCATTTGTGCAAAATCGAGTCCCACATGGACAGCGCTCGCGACGGCTCGGGAAAGGCAATCAGCCACGACATTGCTCTTACCAGCAAGGTGCTGGATGTCCGTCGTGAACTCTGAGACGTAGGAGAGGTGCCTCTGTTGCCGAGCTGACCACGGTTCAGCCGTCTTGGCCATCGCGAAAGTGAGGGGTTTGTGGTCCACAAAAGCCGTGAAAGGCCGGCCTTCAAGCAACGAACGGAAATGGCGTATGGCCAGATAGAGGCCAAGGAGCTCACGGTCAAATGTGCTATATTTCCGCTCGCAGGGACGCTACTGCCTGCTAAAGAAAGCCAAAGGCTGCCAAGTGCCACCCGCCCACTGCTCATGCACTGCACCTACAGCATAGTCTGACGCGTCCGTGGTGATTGCAATAGGAGCATCAGGTAATGGGTGTGCCAGCAGGGTAGCGTTAGCGAGAGCAGACTTGACCCCCAAAAAAGCAGTGTGCCGTGCGTCAGACCAGTCCACCATGTGCTTGGGAGCAGCTCCTTTAAGAGCATCATACAGCGGCCGCATGAGGTCAGCTGCTCGGGGAATGAAACGATGGTAAAAATTTACCATGCCAAGGAACTCCTGAAGAGCCTTAACCGTGAGTGGGCGGGGGAAGTTTGCGATGGCAGCAACCTTCGCTGGGAGGGGAACTGCCCCGCACTCAGTGACACGATGTCCGAGGAAGTCGATTACAGACAACCCGAACTGGCACTTAGCTGGGTTAACAATGAGCCCGTGTTGGCTAAGGCGCTGAAAAAGGGACCTGAGGTGGGTCACATGCTCGGCCTGAGAGGTGCTTGCGACCAGGATATCATCCAAATAGACAAATAGAAACGGCAAGTCACGTAAAACAGAGTCCATTAACCGCTGGAAAGTCTGTGCGGCACTCTTAAGGCCAAAAGGCATACGTAAAAATTCAAACAGTCCAAATGGGGTGATGACCGCTGTCTTCGGGATATCAGAGGGGTGGACCGGCACCTGATGATAGCCCCGGACGAGATCTACCTTAGAAAACACAGATTTTCCAGCGAGGTTGGCGGAAAAATCTTGTATGTGGGGGACCGGATAACGGTCCGGGGTAGTCGCCTCGTTGAGTCTGCGGTAATCACCGCATGGCCGCCAACCACCCCCGGGCTTCTCCACCATGTGGAGGGGCGACGACCACGGGCTGCCTGAGCGGCGAATGATCCCGAGGCGTTCCATGGTCTCGAATTCCGCTCTAGCGATGGAGAGCTTAGCAGGGTCCAAGCGCCGGGCTCGTGCATGCACAGGGGGGCCCGCGGTGGCAATGTGGTGTTCCACACCATGCTTGGCGGTAGATGATGAGAACGTGGGCTGCGCCAGGGTGGGGAACTCGGCGAGGAGGCGCAGAAAAATGTCTGCGATGGGTAGCATGCTGGAAAGCCTGATGGAGTCTGTCGCGCTGAGACTGCACTTGTACGAGCAGAACGTAATCGCATCCACCAAACGCCTGTTTTTAACATCCACAAGGAGGCCGAAAGCACAGAGAAAATCTGCACCGATGAGCGGCACCGTCACTTTAGCAGTCACAAAGTCCCAACTGAAACGCTGTCCACCAAAACACAGTTCCACATACCGTATTCCGTAAGTGCGGATAGGGCTGCCATTGGCCGCTTCCATGGGGGGGCCATGCGACTCAGACAGCATGTCCAACCTTGATGCTGGTAGGACGCTCCTCTGCGCGCCGGTGTCACACAGGAACCGTCGCCCAGAGAGGGAGTCCTGGATGAAGAGCAGCCTGCCCGCACTGCCGACGCTCATGGCCACTGCTGAATGCCGGCCCCGGCGTTTCCCGGCGGCGATCCACGAAAACTGCACGGGGGACGGCACCGCCTAGCTTTGGTCCCAAACTTTGCGTGGAAAAAACATAGTCCAGAATCCGGTTGCCGCCTGGGGGGCGCAGCAGCAGCAGCGAGAGTGGGAGAATCTGCCATGGGTCTTTCTGTCTCAGCCGGAAGGAAAGCAGCCACAAAGCTAGGTTGGGAAGCTAAAAAGAACTTATCAGCTTCAGCAGCTAGTTCGCGGCAGTCCAAAATGGCGGTGTTGGCTAAAGAAGCCCGCACCTGAGAAGGCAGGAGCCTCAGGAAAAACTGCACGAAGAGGAATCCTGGTCTGTGCTCACCTAAGAGACCCAGCATTTTGTCCATTAGTTCAGAGGGCTTGTAATCGCCAAGCCCCTGCAACGAAAAAAGGCGGCTAGCTCGCTCCGCGTCAGAAAGTTGAAATGTCTGTAAGAGGTGAGCCTTCAACGTGAGGTACTTGTTCCTCTCCGGTGGGTGCGTGAGGATGCCAACCACTCTGTCCGCCGTCGCGCTCCCAAGGGAGGACACGACATAATAAAACTTAGTGTCGTCCTCGGTGATACCACGCAGGGCGAACTGTGCCTCGGCCTGGGCAAACCATGTGGTCGCGGAAGTTTCCCAGAACTCGGGCAGCTTAAGAGAAACCGCATTCGCCGTCATGGTTGCTAATATTCACCGAATCCGTTCAGTGAAGCGTCGGGGTCACCAGTGTTGTGCTCGTGGCGTGAAAGCAAGACAACTTTAAGTATAGTTGACACACAAAAACGTGTGCGTCGTTTATTCTTCCAAGCACAAGCAAGAATGAATGATATCACAACAAAAAACTCAAATCTCGCGGGAACAACAAACCCCCACCTTTGCGAGAATTACTGACGGCCACTTAAAGGGGCCGCGCCGAATTACTCGCTCTTAACTGCACACAAAGAACAACATTGTCATATGCACAATAGAACAGTACAGTGAATGATGACAAACTCAAATAACAGGTGTGGTGAATTATGTCCTTAAATCAACCGCTACAATATATATATATATATATATATATATATATATATATATATATATATATATATATGAAATACTTGACTTGGTGAATTCTAGCTGTAAATATACTCCTCCCCTCTTAGCCACGCCCCCAACCACGCCCCGCCCCACCCCGACCACGCCCCTCCACCCCCCACCCCCCACCTCCCGAAATCGGAGGTCTCAAGGTTGGCAAGTATGCGATTCGGACCGAGAAAGCGACGATTTCCCCATTAATTTGAGCGAGGATGAAAGATTCGTGGATGAGGAAAGTGAGAGTGAAGGACTAGAGGGCAGTGGGAGCGATTCAGATAGGGAAGATGCTGTGAGAGGCAGGTGGGACCTGATATTCAGCTGGGAATGACTAAAACAGTAAATAAACACAAGACATATATATACTCTATTAGCCACAACACAACCAGGCTTGTATTTAATATGCCACAAATTAATCCCGCATAACAAACACCTCCCCCCTCCCGTCCATAAAACCCGCCAATACAACTCAAACACCTGCACAACACACTCAATCCCACAGCCCAAAGTACCGTTCACCTCCCCAAAGTTCATACAGCACCTATATTTCCCCAAAGTCCCCAAAGTTGCATACGTGACATGCACATAGCGGCACGCACGTACGGGCAAGCGATCAAATGTTTGGAAGCCGCAGCTGCATGCGTACTCACGGTACCGCGTCTGCGTATCCAACTCAAAGTCCTCCTGTTAAGAGTCTCTGTTGTCCCAGTTCTCCACGGGCCAATGGTAAAGCTTGACTGTCATCTTTCGGGAATGTAAACAATGAAACACCGGCCGTGTTTGTGTTGCTGAAGTCGGCCGCAATACACCGCTTCCCTCCTACAGCTTTCTTCTTTGCTGTCTCCATTGTTCATTGAACAAATTGCAAAAGATTCACCAACACAGATGTCCAGAATACTGTGGAATTTTGCGATGAAAACAGACGACTTAATAGCTGGCCACCATGCTGTCTCAAAATGTCCTCTACAACCCGTAACGTCACGCGCTGACGTCATCATACTGAGACGTTTTCAGCAGGATTTGTCGCGTGAAATTTAAAATTGCACTTTAGTAAGCTAACCCGGCCGTATTGGCATGTGTTGCAATGTTAAGATTTCATCATTGATATATAAACTATCAGACTGCGTGGTCGGTAGTAGTGGGTTTCAGTAGGCCTTTAATATCTGCTTACTTTCTCTTTTAGCATGTTCTATCTACACTTACGGTATGGCGTAGTGGGTAGAGCGGCCGTGCCAGAAACCTGAGGGTTGCAGGTTCGCTCCCCGCCTCTTGACATCCAAATCACTGCCGTTGTGTCCTTGGGCAGGACATTTCACCCTCGTCCCCGATGCCGCTCACACTGGTGAATGAATGATGAATGAATGATAGGTGGTGGTCGGAGGGGCCGTAGGCGCAAACTGGCAGCCTCGCTTCCGTCAGTCTACCCCAGGGCAGCTGTGGCTACAAATGTAGCTTACCACCCCCAGGTGTGAATGAATGATGGATTCCCACTTCTCTGTGAGCACTTTGAGTATCTAACAATAGAAAAGCGTGATATAAAATCTAATCCATTATTATTATTACTTCTGTTAAAATGTAAAAATCACTTATCCTTCAAAGGTTTGGAAGCTATACATTAGTTTTGGATGAGAGCACAAATTTGGGTATCGATCCGTTACCAAGACGTTACAGGATCATACAATGGTCATAATTTAAGTCCTCATGTGTCCAGGCACGTATTTCCTGAGTTTATCAACATAATATTTTTTCACATTTTTCAAAAACGAAAAAAGATTTTGTGATGCCAAAAAAATATTGTTGTAATCATAGTAGTATCGACTAGCTACGCTCCTGTACTTGATATCATTACAGTGGATGTCAGGTGTAGATCCACCAATGGCGTTTGTTTACATTTTGATGCCTGTGAGCTACGGTGTGTAGTGAAGCATGTTTAGCTATACCTCGTCCTGCAGGGATGATACTTGTAAGAAACGTACTTTATTTGTCGCCATGGAGACCAGGATTAGTGATTTAGAAGTAGCTAAAACACGTCCGACTGCGGCTGTACGTTAGCCACTAGCGAGCTAGCCATGTCTTTAAGCACCTCTTCCTGAGGGCGTTTCAGTGTTATAACTTCACCTTTATCGTTAGTTTTTAAGCCAAAATGCATCCATTCTCCCTTTTCTGTCTACACACTGTGTCTGCTTGTAAGTACTCCGTGATTGTGTGCCGCCGAACATGCTCCTCTGCTCTTAAAACCATCAATGTCATGCGCTGTCATGCCCGTTAAAAAAAATAAGGGGCGACTGGCACTGGTACTTTTTAGAGGCCGTATAGTACCGAATATGATTCATTAGTATTGCGGTACTTTACTAGTACCGGTATACCGTGCAACTCTACTCTGAAAATATTTAATATTTTGAAAATAAAATTCATCATCCCCAAGTAGTGGGGAGGCACCATGCCCCTTTATCGGAATCATGCTTCAAACCCCGCTTCGAAAAGCTGTGCACTACAAAACGTGCTCATTGTAGCCATTCATCCTGACTTCCTCATTTCGATAAAGAAATCAGCGCAAATTGTTTCATTAATTTTATGTTCTGCAGGTTAAAGTGTTTAATATATTGTGCTCCGGAGTCAATGTCGCTGATCAACTGGAATGTATTATTTCACGATCATTTTTTTTTTTTACATTTCTGGCAAAATTATGTACCGTATTTTTCGGAGTATAAGTCGCTCTGGAGTATAAGTCGCACCGGCCGAAAATGCATAATAAAGAAGGAAAAAAACATATATAAGTCGCACTGGAGTATAAGTCGCATTTTTGGGGGAAATTATTTGATAAAAGCCAACACCAAGAATAGACATTTGAAAGGCAATTTAAAATAAATAAAGAATAGTGAACTGAATAAGTGTACGTTATATGACGCATAAATAACCAACTGAGAACGTGCCTGGTATGTTAACGTAACATATTATGGTAAGAGTCATTCAAATAACTATAACATATAGAACATGCTATACGTTTACCAAACAATCTGTCACTCCTAATCGCTAAATCTCATGAAATCTTATACGTCTAGTCTCTTACGTGAATGAGCTAAATAATATTATTTGATAATTTACGGTAATGTGTTAATAATTTCACACATAAGTTCATCCTGAGTATAAGTCGCACCCCCGGCCAAACTTCGAAAAAAAACTGCGACTTATAGTCCGAAAAATACGGTACTTTAAATTGGTTCTGTTAGAGTAAAACACAAAGTTTAATAGTTATTTGTTTTAAGTTAATCTATACTTCTTTTTTTTCTTTTGTTTAGTTTTAAAGGCCTACTGAAACCCACTACTACCGACCACGCAGTCTGATAGTTTATATATCAATGATGAAATCTTAACATTGCAACACATGCCAATACGGTCGGGTTAGCTTACTAAAGTGCAATTTTAAATTTCGCGCAAAATATCCTGCTGAAAACGTCTCGGTAAGATGACGTCAGCGTGTGACGTCACGGATTGTAGAGGGCATTTTGGGACAGCATGGTGGCCAGCTATTAAGTCGTCTGTTTTCATCGCAAAATTCCACATTATTCTGGACATCTGTGTTGGTGAATCTTTTGCAATTTGTTCAATGAACAATGAAGACAGCAAAGAAGAAAGCTGTAGGTGGGAAGCGGTGTATTGCGGCCGACTGCAGCACCACAAACACAGCCGGTGTTTCATTGTTTACATTCCCGAAAGATGACAGTCAAGCTTTACCATTGGCCTGTGGAGAACTGGGACAACAGAGACTCTTACCAGGAGGACTTTGAGTTGGATGCGCAGACGCGGTACCGTGAGTACGCATGCAGCTGCGGCTTCCAAACATTTGATCGTTTGCCGCTATGTGCATGTCACGTACGTAACTTTGGGAACTTTGGGGAAATATATGTGCTGTATGAACTTTGGGGAGGTGAACAGTACTTTGGGCTGTGGGATTGAGTGTGTTGTGCAGGTGTTTGAGTTGTATTGGCGGGTTATATGGACGGGAGGGGGGAGGTGTTTGTTATGCGGGATTAATTTGTAGCATATTAAATATAAGCCTGGTTGTGTTGTGGCTAATAGAGTATATATATGTCTTGTGTTTATTTACTGTTTTAGTCATTCCCAGCTGAATATCAGGTCCCACCCGCCTCTCACAGCATCTTCCCTATCTGAATCGCTCCCACTGCCTTCTAGTCCTTCACTCTCACTTTCCTCATCCACAAATCTTTCATCCTCGCTCAAATTAATGGGGAAATCGTCGCTTTCTCGGTCCGAATCGCTCTCGCTGCTGGTGGCCATGATTGTAAACAATGTGCAGATGTGAGGAGCTCCACAACCTGTGACGTCACGCTACTCGTCTGCTACTTCCGGTACAGGCAAGGCTTTTTTATCAGCGACCAAAAGTTGCAAACTTTATCGTCGATGTTCTCTACTAAATCCTTTCAGCAAAAATATGGCAATATCGCGAAATGATCAAGTATGACACATAGAATGGACCTGCTATCCCCGTTTAAATAAGAAAATCGCATTTCAGTAGGCCTTTAATAAGGATACAATGTTATGCAAAGTTGTAGTTATAACAATTTTATAGACAATGTTTACATTCTAGAGTCGTGGCAGAGAGTGGGAGATATATTTTCTTCCTTCTAGGAGGGTTGAACAGAAAATATATTATAAATGTATTATACACGTGTCTACACTGCAGCAAAAATATTAGACAAGACAACTTTCTACATATTTCCCATTAGACTCTAGGTCAAGAATATCTTTAATCATGCTGGCAACCGGAGAATTTGCTACGAGTGCTACTTCCAGTCCTTTTTCTCGTGACAACATAAAAGCCACAACACATCAACATAACAACTGGGGCGGTATAGCTCGGTTGGTAGACTGGCCATGCCAGCAACTTGATGGTTCCAGGTTCGATCCCCGCTTTCGCCATCCTAGTCACTGCCATTGTGTCCTTGGGCAAGACACTTTACCCACCTGCTCCCAGTGCCACCCACACTGGTTTAAATGTAACTTAGATATTGGGTTTCACTATGTAAAAAACGCTTTGAGTCACTAGAGAAAAAGCGCTATATAAATATAATTCACTTCACTTCACATAGAGAAACAATACAACATGAAACCACAGCACGATTACAAAAGCCACAATAAATGCAAATGCCACAAAAATGTAAAACAACAACATGAAACCACAACACAATTTAAAGCCCCGTCACAAATACTTTAGCCACAGCTGGACTGAAAAAGCCACAATAAATGCAAAGGTCACAACCATGTAAAGCAACAACACAACATGAGACCACAGCACAATATTATAAAGCCCCAACACAACAACTTTCAGCCCCAACACGACAGAGCTACAACATGATTGCAAGAGCCACAAAAAATGCAAATGCCACAGCACAACAACATAAAGCCACAACACAACAACTTACAGCCATAGCACAATTGCAAAAGCCACAACACAACAACTTCCGGCTACAAGACAACATGAAGCCACAACATTATTGCAAAAGACAGCACATGCAAACGCCATAACAGCATAGGGCCACATCACAATAACTAAGTCACAACACAACATGAAGCAATAACACAATTGCGGAAGCCGCAACAAATGCAAACACCACGACACAACAACATGAAGCTACAATACTACAACATAAAGCCACAACACAACAACTTTCAGCCAGAGCACGATTGCTAAAGCTACATTAAATTCAATTGCCACAACAGCATAAGGCCACAACACAACAACATAAAGCCACAACACAACAACTTTCAGTCACAACACAACAAATCGAGCCACAGCACAACACGATTGCAAAAAGCCTTAACAAATTGAAACACCACAACATGAAGCCACATTATAGCAACATGAAGTCACAACACAACAACTTTCAGCCACAGCTGCACTGAAAAGCCACAATAAACGCAAAAGTCACAACCACGTAAAGCAACAACACAACATGAAATTACAGCACAATATTATAAAGCCCCAACACAACTTTCAGCCGCAACACAACAACATAGAGCTACAACAGGATTGCTAAAGCCACAGCACAACAACATAAAGCCACAACACAACTTTCAGCCAAAGCACAATTGCAAACGCCACAACAGCATAAGCCCACAACACAACATGAAGCCACAACATGATTGCAAAAACCACAACACATGCAAACGCCACAACAGCATAAGGTCACGTCACAATAACAAAGTCACAACACAACATGAAGTCATGACACAATCGCGAAAGCCGCTACAAATGCAAACGCCACGACACATCAACTTTCAGCCAGAGCACAATTGCAAAAGCTACATTAAATCAAATTGCCACGACAGCTGCATAAGGCCACAACACAACAACATAAAGCCACAACACAACAACTTTCAGTCACAACACAACAAAACAAGCCACAACACATCAACATAGAGCCACAACACAACAACTTTCAGTCACAACACAACAAAACAAGCCACAACACATCAACATAGAGCCACAACACGATTGCAAAAAGCCTCAACAAATTGAAACACCACAACATGATGCCACATTATAGCAACACAACAACTTTCTGCCACGGCACCATTGCAAAAGCCACAATAAATGCAAATACCACAACAGCATTTAGGCCACAACACAACAACTTTCAGCCACAGGATTGCAAAAACCACAACAAATGCAAACGCCACAGCACAACAACATAAAGCCACACCCCAAAAACTTTCAGCCATAGCACAATTGCAAAAGCCACAACAGCTTAAGGCCACAACACAACTTTCAGCCACAACACAACATGAAGCCACAACATATGTAAACGCCACAACAAAACAACTTTCAACCAAAGCACAATTGCAAAAGACAACACATGCAAACGCCACAACAGCATAGGGCCACATCACAATAACAAAGTCACAACACAACATGAAGCCATAACACAGTTGCGAAAGCCGCAACAAATGCAAATGCCTCGACACAACAACATGAAGCTACAATACTACAACATAAAGCCACAACACAACAACTTTCAGCCAGAGCGCAATTGCTAAAGCTACATTAAATTCAATTGCCACAACAGCATAAGGCCACAACACAACAACTTTCAGTCACAACACAACAAAACGAGCCACAGCACAACACGATTGCAAAAACCTCAACAAAGTAAAACACCACAATAACATGAAGCCACATTATAGTAACATGAAGTCACAACACAACAACTTTCAGCCACAGCTGCACTGAAAAAGCCACAATAAATGCAAAGGCCACAACCAAATAAAGCAACAACACAACAACTTTCAGCCAGAGCGCAATTGCTAAAGCTACATTGAATTCAATTGCCACAACAGCATAAGGCCACAACACAACAACATAAAGCCACAACACAACAACTTTCAGTCACAACACAACAAAACGAGCCACAGCACAACACGATTGCAAAAACCTCAACAAAGTGAAACACCACAACAACATGAAGCCACATTATAGTAACATGAAGTCACAACACAACAACTTTCAGCCACAGCTACACTGAAAAAGCCACAATAAATGCAAAGGCCACAACCAAATAAAGCAACAACACAACAACTTTCAGCCAGAGCGCAATTGCTAAAGCTACATTAAATTCAATTGCCACAACAGCATAAGGCCACAACACAACAACATAAAGCCACAACACAACAACTTTCAGTCACAACACAACAAAACGAGCCACAGCACAACACGATTGCAAAAACCTCAACAAAGTGAAACACCACAACGACATGAAGCCACATTATAGTAACATGAAGTCACAACACAACAACTTTCAGCCACAGCTACACTGAAAAAGCCACAATAAATGCAAAGGCCACAACCAAATAAAGCAACAACACAACATGAGACCACAGCACAATATTATAAAGCCCAAACACAACAACTTTCAGCCACAACACAACAACATAGAGCTACAACAGGATTGCTAAAGCCACAACACAACAACATAAAGCCACAAAACAACAACTTTTAGTCACAACACAACAAAACAAGCCACAACACGATTGCAAAAAGCCTCAACAAATTGAAACACCACAACATGAAGCCACATTGTAGCAACATATAGTCACAACACAACAACTTTCCGCAACGGCACAATTGAAAAAGCCACAATAAATGCAAATACTGCAACAGCATTAAGGCCACAACACAACAACTTTCAGCCACAACACGATTGCAAAAACCACAACATAAACAACGACATAAAGCCACAATACAACAACTGATGACCGACACAACGGATGTGACAGCGTACCAAGTGGCTGAGGCGGTAGGTTGAAGACGTTTTCATAAACTAAGTTGACAAGCGGTAGAAAATGGATGGATGGAAGTTGGAAAAGTGTGTAAACTGTTGTGATCCGTTGTCTGTCACGTAAAGTTGTTGTGTTGTGACATTTGTATTTGTTGTGGTGTTTGTTTGTTTTTACTTTTCTCTACCACCCTACTTTACAGTTAAAGGATTGTAATTTATTGACTGGCAGCAGCTGTAAATGTAACCTTCTTACAGCTCGTGTATGTCATCGGCTCAGAATTCAAAGAAGAACTGGAAATCTCATGTAAAAAATATACAACATAAAGTAGCGAGAAACACGTCAATAATGAAGAAAGCAAAACATGTTCTAGACCAAAAATCCCTTTATATTCTCTACTGCTCGCTAGTGTTACCATATCTGAGTTATTGTGCAGAAATATGTGGAAATAACTGCAAATGTGCGCTTCATTCACTAACGGTGTTACAAAAAGATCAGTTAGAATACGTAATACATCATGTTGGATATAGAGAACATTCAAACCCTTTATTCATTCAATCGGAAATACTGAAATTCCACGACATAGTGAATTTGCAAACAGCTCAAATTATACACAAAGCAACCTATAATCTGCTACCCAAGAATATACAACAATTATTCTCAACAAAAGAGGAGAAATATAATCTTAGTAAAAAATGTAATTTAAAACATTTGTACGCACATACAACACTTAAGACCTTCCGTATATCAGTATGTGGAATTAAATTATGGAATGGATTAAGCAAAGAAATCAAACAATGTGCTAATATAATCCACTTCAAGAAACTATTCAAACTTAGTGTTTACAAAGTACAAAGAAGAAGAACCATGATAAACATTCTGAATTTATTTTATTCATCCATTCATTTTCTAGATCAGTGTTTTTCAACCTTTTTTGAGCCAAGGCACATTTTTTTCATTAAAAAAATACGGAGGCACACCACCAGCAGAAAAGGTTAAAAAATGAAACTCCACCAGGTTGTGGTGCCTGATTTTGAGTTTGTTGTTGTTTCCTGTGTGTCGTGCTTTAGTTAGTTTTGTTGGTGTTCTCCTGTAGCAGCTTCACGCCTTCCTTTGAGTGCTATTGCCTGCTTTGTTTTGGCAATCAAGACTATTTAAGTTGTGCGTACGCTATCCTTCTTTGTGGGGACATTGTTGATTGTCATGTCATGTACGGGATGTGCTTTGTGGACGCCGTCTTTGCGCCACACGCTGTAAGTTTTTGCTGTCGTCCAGCATTCTGTTTTTGTTGACTTTGTAGCCAGTTCAGTTTTACTTATGTTTTACATAGCCATCCCTATGCTTCAGTGCCTTTTCCTAGCGGGACTTGCCTTTTGTTCATTTTTGGTTTAAGCGTTACATACCTTGTTACCTGCACACTGTCTCCCGCTGTGCTCTGCATATTGGGATCACGACAAACCATCCTCGACGCGTTCCGACTTCTACAAAGCAATGAACTACCTGCTGCCACCTACTGATATGGAGTATTACAAGATTACCTTGCCAAGCTCTACACAGCACAGGCACTAGACAACGCCACATTATTATGATTATTGATTTGCAAAAAATATTTTTTGGACCAATTAGGTGAAGTTGCATAATTTCCCACGGCACACCAGGCAATATATCACACACTAGTGTGCCGCGGCACAGTGGTTGAAAATCACTGTTCTAGATAACCTTACTCATCTCACCATATGAAATATAACTTAATTCACCAATTATTATGTATTTATTTATGTATTTTATTTTTATTTCTCATGGAGTATATTGTGAATTAATTGAGAACGGGAAGTGAACAAAAGTTCTAGCAACTGCTATGTAAAGGAAAAGGGGTAGGATTGAAAAAGCTCTGCTTCTTACTACTCCTTTTCGAACATGTTGAATAGAGAAACCGGAATTTGTGATCAGAATCAGAATCAGCTTTATTGTCATTACGCAGGGTAACGAGATTGAGGCCATTCCATACAGTGCGATGTGTGCATGCCAGAAAACAATGTGTCATGTTGTATGCATGCATGTTCCAAATAAACTCAAACTCAAACTGTACAGGCATATGATACCGTTAGCAGTTAAAAAGAAGACATGTAAAAAAATGGCATCTTCATTACTTATTAAATTGGGAAAAAAAATGCTCGTCTAGCGCGGATAAGATGACTTTCATGGCTGTCTCGCTCGATGTTGGCGCCCTCCTGGTAGCTGCAAAACCGTGTCAATCACTTGACTTTAAGTGTTTTGTATGGCAAGCATTTTTTTACACCGGTTACAAGGTGTCAAATAATCAGAAAATACTACAATAAATTCCACCTTTTGTTCACGATGAAACAATCCCACGCCTATTGTTTCATCCTCGTCTTAGTGTTTTGTGCATGGTGTGCATTTTACGCTCCTTTTTACGATGCGGCATTGAACGCTGCACGGATATATTTCAATTTCTTGTCCTTATCAGTGTTGGGTCATGGTGGTATTTCCTGTCTGCAACAAGAGCAGAAGGTGGCACAGGATGAGAGCTACTTCCTTTACTGGCACACCCAACATGAACCCACTGGATGCATCCACTTGCCTCTGCAGTCAGATGGAACACATTTTCATAGCTTATCTTTAGCCAATAACTCTGAAGTCCAACTTTGCATACCGTGGAGAAGTGATTCGCTAAAATTGTTTACTGTTTTAATTTCATACCATTTGTGGGTCTTACTTATTTCACGCCTGTCTTTCAGCCTGCTCAGTGGCCTTGTGGATAGAGTGTCCGCCCTGAGATCGGTAGGTCGTGAGTTCAAACCCCGGCCGAGTCATACCAAAGACTATAAAAATGGGACCCATTACCTCCCTGCTTGGCACTCAGCGTCGAGGGTTGGAATTGGGGGTTTAAATCACCATAATGATTCCTGAGCGTGGCCACCGCTGCTGCTCACTGCTCCCCTCACCTCCCAGGGGGTGGAACAAGGGGATGGGTCAAATGCAGAGAGTAATTTCACCACATCTAGGGTGTGTGTGACTACCAGAGTAAAACAACTTGCACTGAGCCTTGTCTATAAAATCCGCTACACCTCCCTGATACCGAAGTACATGTCAAACTACTTCCTTAACCTAAACGTCCGCCATAACCACAACACCAGGGGGAGCTCCACTAACCACGTTAAACCCAGATTCCGATCTAACAAAGGTCTTAACTCATTCTCTTTCTATGCCACATCAATGTGGAATGCACTCCCAACAGTTGTAAAAGAAAGGGCATCTCTATCCTCCTTCAAAACCGCACTAAAAGAACACCTCCAGGCAACTTCAACCCTAAACTAACACCCTCCCTTCCTCATCATACCTCTTCAGATTGTAAATAATCAAATGTAAACAATCAAATGTAGTCACTTTTTCTTATAATTTCTGATCTCTCTCTCTGTGTCCAATACTTGCTGTACATATGTACCAAGTCAGACCTACACTGTTCCAATGTCAATTTCTCTGATGATGCAATTGTTGATGACTGTAGTGTTGATACCAACCAAACTTACCCCCCCCCCCCCCCCTTCCATATCCCACACCCTGGATTGTAAATAATGTAAATAATTCAATTTATATACTGTGATGATTATCTTGTGTGATGACTGTATTATGAAAATAGTATATATCTGTATCATGAATCAATTTAAGTGGACCCCGACTTAAACAAGTTGAAAAACTCATTCGGGTGTTACCATTTAGTGGTCAATTGTACGGAATATGTACTTCACTGTGCAATCTACTAATAAAAGTTTCAATCAATCAATCAAAACAAGTGGTACTTTAGCTTTTAACTTTAATAAGTGAAAAGATCAGGGGCCTCATTCAACAGCAGTTGCGTTGATTTCCTACAAAAAAATAAACGTGCGTTCAAATCCAAAAAAGGCTGGAGGCAAGTAAAAATTCTGATGTATTAAAGTGTGCGCTTGGGTTGTTTCGATACCAATATTTTGGTACCGGTACCAAAATGTATTTCGATGCTTTTCTATATAAAGGGGACCACAAAAAATGGCATTATTGACTTTATTTTAACAAAAAATCTTAGGGTACGTCAAACATCTGTTTCTTATTGCAATCGAAGAACAATTTTGTCCTTAAATAAAAGTGTATCTGCCTCCCGGGAGCTTTTTGGCCATGGAAGACCAGCTGCTGGGTCTCTGCCACACCAGAGTCCGTTTGGAGAGACTGGAGGAGATGCGGATGAAGAGACAGGGCTGCGGAGCCAGGACGGACAAGCATGAATGAGTGTGTATCGGACACCTCGCTCATCCATGCGGACTGGACAATGGCCGAGAGTTGGTGGGCGGCCGAGAGTGGAGTCGGCTCTCTTGGTTGCTTTGTTGGGTCTGCTCCTGTCTCTGGCCATGCTCTCCCCAACCAAGCAGACGATGGCATGGAACACCACAGAGGCCACCACAGTGTATATGTTTTTATTTTGTTTTTTGTTGTTGTTTTACTTTTGTGGCTGTGTGTAGAAATGTCTGGTTGGATCAGCTCTGCTCTTTTAATGTCTTTAATGTCCTTTGTGTTCTTTGATGTTTCCCTCTTACACACATGGCTATGAGGTTTTTTCACCTTAGCCTCACTCTGGACCCCCTCTCCAGCGTTGACCTGTTTCTCACCTTTTTTGTAAAGGGTGCCTGAAGTTGGCAGACCCGTCAGCGATCCTGTTCTGTCTCCCTGTAATGTTTGTCTGCTCTTGAATGGGATTGTGCTGAAAATCTTAATTTCCCCTCGGGCATTATTAAAGTATTTATAAAAACTGATTCTGTATTGGTTATTATTTGTTTGAGTTTTGTCAGACTTAAACCCATGTGAGTTAAGAAGAGACGTCGTTGGTGTTGTCATAGAGAAGCTGCAGATGTTGTTGATACATATGGATGCATGCAGCTGTTGCCACCAGGGAGGGCTCGCCCACCTAACACTGTATGACACACATGCTGTATGTTTATTAGAGCTGGCTATTTTTGGGAAACCATGATCACTGGGTTTGCTCTGTGCGTTAAGAGGGATTTCTACATTTTCAGATTCAGATTGGTTTTACTTGTATATAGTTTCAAAATGATGCATCTCATTTTTACATTTTCTTTACAACATGCCCAAAAAGAAGTAGGAAGAAGGAACGTCTATTTAATCCAAACCCTTTTCCACTTCGTATCAATTACTTACACGTACACTATATTGCCAAAAGTATTTGGCCACCTGCCTTGACTCACATATGAACTTGAAGTGCCATCCCATTCCTAACCCATAGGGTTCAATATGATGTCGGTCCACTTTTTGCAGCTATTACAGCTTCAACTCTTCTGGGAAGGCTGTCCACAAGGTTGCGGACTGTGTTTTTAGGGATTTTTTTACCATTCTTCCAAAAGCCCATTGGTGAGGTTGGTCGAGAAGGCCCGGCTCTCAGTCTCCGTTCTAATTCATCCCAAAGGTGTTCTATCGGGTTCAGGTCAGGATTCTGTGCAGGCCAGTCAAGTTCGTCCACACCGGACTCTGTCATCCATGTCTTTATGGACCTTGCTTTGTGCACAGTCATGTTGGAAGAGGAAGGGGCCCGCTCCAAATAAGTTCCCACAAGGTTGGGAGCATGGAATTGTCGAAAATGTTTTGGTATCCTGGAGCATTCAAAGTTCCTTTCACTGGAACTAAGGGGCCAAGCCCAACTCCTGGAAAAACAACGCTACACCATAATTCCTCCTCCACCAAATTTCACACTCCTACCACTTTGTGGCTGAGTTGCTGTCGTTCCCAAACTCTTCCATTTTCTTATAATAAAGCCGACAGTTGACTTTGGAATATTTAAGAGTGAGGAAATTTCATGACTGGATTTGTTGCACAGGTGGCATCCTATGACAGTTCCACGCTGGAAATCACTGAGAGCGGCCCATTCTTTCACAAATGTTTGTAGAAACTGTCTCCATGCCTAAGTGCTTGATTTTATACACCTGTGGCTGGGCCAAATGATTAGGGCACCTTCCATCCATCCATTTTCTACCGCTTATTCCCTTCGGGGTCGCGGGGGGGCGCTGGAGCCTATCTCTGATTCTGATCATTTGGATGGCTGGCCAAATACTTTTGGCAATATAGTGTATGTTCACTCCCTGTAATCCTTATGTACACATTCCAAACATTTCACACATTACAAAATGCTGCCGTGTCGTCTGCGAATAAATTGGAAATATTCAGGGGGAAAAAAAACGTAATTATTGATTAATAAGGCTGCGCTATTCATGTGCACATGCTCTCCATGTCTCGTTTACATGCTTTTCAGTGGACAATTATGACACGTTTTAAAGTTTGATTTTATTTATGGAAAAATGGGCCTTCTGAAATATAGTTGCTGTTACCAAGACATGGTGGGATGTTTACAAAAAGTAGTTTCATGAACAAATAACACTAGTAGTGTATGCAATCAAGCCAGTGTGCAAACTAGAGTGAAAGTTTAAATTTATTATGATTTTATCTTGACACACTCCCAAAGATATGACCTTTATAATTTGGGGATTACAGCTACTGTATATTATGTACAGTATATCCCATTTTATGGGCACAAACTATTTACACATTAAATATAATTGCAAGTACAGTTGTACTTTTTTTATATGCTCCACTTGTCCTAGGATTTGGTGTTTGACAAAAATATTCGCAAAGTTTGCTCAGGGTTTTGTGTACCATATGATACGTCCAAACATTGCACCCAACTAACCAGTCTGTTTGCCTTCACAGAATTGTTTCTTTGTTTGTTTATTAAAATCCCCAATAGCTGCTGCAATAGCAGCCACTGTTTTTCTGGGGTTTAAAATTTCAAAATGCTTTAAATACAGGGAATACACATATTCATACGTGACAAACAAAAAAAAACATTAAAAATAAAACTGCTCCAGTCACATATTCCACATGTTATGCTAGTATGGGATCATAAAAATGTCATGATCCGTGGTCCGGATCATGTTTTTGTTATGTTCTATTAGATTGGACTCTTTTAGTTCTTGTTTGACACCTGAGTTTGTTTTAGTTACCATGGCTACTTGTGATTTTCACCTGCCTCTGGTGTTCGGGACGCGCACCTGCTTCTAATCAGAGGACTATTTAAGCCTGCCTTTGCCAGTCAGTCGTCCTGCCGTCATTATTGGTTTCATGCCATAGTTTTGTGTTTGTTCTAAGCCATAGTTAATGCTATTGGTTTCATGCCACAGTTTCGTGTTTGTTCTATGCCATAGTTAATGCTATTGGTTTCATGCCACAGTTTCGTGTTTGTTCTATGCCATAGTTAATGCTATTGGTTTCATGCCACAGTTTCGTGTTTTTTCTATGCCATAGTTAATGCTAGTTGTTTCATGCCACAGTTTCGTGAGGTTCATGTCTATAGTTTCATGTCTTAGCTTCCGCGTGCGATAGGCACGCTTGCCTTTGGGTTGTTTTCTATTTTGTATCTCGTTGATTGTTTCTTAAAATTAAATCATGTTCCTACCTGCAAGTCCTGTCCGAAGTCATCCGTTTGTCTACCTGGGAGAACGACCCCGCAGAAAGCGAAAACCACGTTGTGACAAAAATAGCCATAAAAAAGTATTTCCTGCAATTAGAGAGCAAAAATGGACCCCAAAAAAAGTATCTTTGTGAAAATGTATAAAATCCTAATGATTTACAAAGAGTTACTGAATTAATTCCCATGATCAAAAAATGAGGAAGTGAATTCCAGTGCTTGGTCTTCTCCATTGAGTTTGTTCGACAGAGAGGTACTAATGTTGATGAATATCTCTGAAAAATTACAGTTTGCTGCAAATGATTAATAGCATTTTTTGTTAAAAAGAATGTTTTCTAATCAAATCAATCACAAAATAATCGATTGTACCGTTGACACTGAACTTTGATCATTTGTATAACGGCAGCTTTATTTTGAGCAACTTGCAGTTTTGCTATATTTGATCAAATAACCGAACAATAATGTTAGTGTGACAAAACTAATGATTCTATTAAAGTTTCCATGACACTGTTAAGTATAAATGTTTTACAATGATTTATTACTGCCGTACTTACGCCCATTTTCAGCACGATTTGATAATTATAAAACATATTGTAAACATAAGCCACCATGGGGCCAAAGAAAGATGTAAGTGCCAGCACTTTAATAAAGTAGGTGAAAAACACTATTGAATTCAAGGAAGAACTCATAGAGTACAAAGGTAACGTCTGTGTGGTTCTCCCCTCCCCCATCATTGATAATCGTCATCTTAAAAGTGGTAGAAGTGATGTCAGATGTTTGTTTATACATGTATTTGTATTTCGCATTGTTTTCTGCATTAACAAATATATTCTCTATTTTTTGTTTCATCTGACTTCACATGGACAAAGATAAAACCTTCTGGAGGAAAGTTCTGTGGTCATATGAAACAAAAATTGAGCGTTTGGCCACAATACCCAGCAATATGTTTGGAGGAGAAAAGGTGAGGCGTTTAATCCCAGGAACACCATACCTACCATCAGGCATGGTAGTGGTAGTATTATGCTCTGGGCCTGTTTTCCTGCCAATGGAACTGGTGCTTTAAATGGGACAATGAAAAAGGAGGCTTACCTCCAAATTCTTCAGGACAACCTAAAATCATCAGCCCGGAGGTTGGGTCTTGGGCGCAGTTGGGTGTTCCAACAAGACAATGACCCCAAACACACATCTAAAGTAGTAAAGGAATGGCTAAATCAGGCTAGAATTAAGGTTTTTGAATGGCCTTCCCAAAGTCCTGACTTAAACGTGTGGACAATGCTGAAGAAAAAAGTCCATGTCAGAAAACCAACAAATTTAGCTGAACTGCACCAATTTTGTCAAGAGGAGAGGTCAAAAATTCAACCAGAAGCTTGTGGATGGCTACCAAAAGCGCCTTATTGCAGTGAAACAAATATTAACATTGCTGTATGTATACTTTTGCCACAGCAGATTTGGTCACATTTTCAGTAGACCCATAATAAATTCATAAAAGAACCAAACTTCATGAATGTTTTTTGTGACCAACAAGTATGTGCTCTAATCACTCTATCACAAAAAAATTAAAGTTGTAGAAATTATTGGAAACTCAAGACAGCCATGACATTATGTTCTTTACAAGTGTATGTAAACTTTTGACCACTGTGTGTGTGTATATATATATATATATATATATATATATATATATATATATATATATATATATATATATATATATATATATATATATATATATATTAGTTTAGTGTTATTTCACATCCACTGTGGTGTGGTGGTCTATAAAGGCAAAAGTTGACCCTTCTGACTTTTCTAATTCAATTACCATATCAAGAATAGCATGATGTCAGTGATACTGTCAAAAAACGTGATTACTTCCTACCACTTTATTACTCTTAATTTTATGATGCAATGTGTTTTACTTACATAGAAAGGTTGCAAATGACATCACATCCGTTTTTCTTTTCCGCGGCTCAATTCACATCATGGTCAAGCAGCTTTGGCGTAGCATTAAAGCAAGTGAGAGTGTGGCCCCTTCTACACTAAGCCGGCTAAGGTTATCCAGGGTAAATCCCACCTAACCTTATCCGTGTCCACTCACACACACAATGGTCGTTTAAGAACCCCGCCCACCCCTCCGTCAGCTGGCGCAACGCGACCTAATACTCATGCGCGGAAAATGCGCACGTCATAGTCACCTCCAGTGTTGCTTTGTGTTCAAGTTCTTAAATTTGACTTATCTGAACAATATCCAGTGTTGTGGTATTTCAATTAACTGGAATCTAGTGTGCTGTGGTGCCCGATTGTAGTGAATCACACCTGAGCCATCATAAATTAATCAAATATTTTAATAAACACGTAAAAGTACACAATGTGACGAATAACATTTTACATCAATCAAACTATGGATCTAGATATCTGGTCAGGACACTCCTCACTCTTTTGCCTTCACCTTCATTGTCCATTCATTTTTGGTGAATTCATATACTCTGGACCTAGACGTTGAGTCCGCGACATACATGGCGGACAATAACTGATACAGTCTGCTTTGCCAGTCCAAAAGCATTCGCCGTTTTCAAGATCAAGATTCAAGATTCAAGATGCTTTATTATTGTCCATTCTTTAACATGTACAAGACACATAAGAACTGAAATTTAATTTTCGGCACAGTCCCACTAAGAGCAGACATACGTTACAAGGGGACAAGACGGGACCGCCAACGGATCAGCCACTTACAGCGCTCCTTGAAAAAGGTGACATTGGGAAAGGGGGAAGACTAAAAAAAGTATCAGTCTAAGGCTGGTCCCTCGGGAGGGGTCCAGACTGAGTCCAAGGAAAAAACCTCACATAGCATAGCACACATAAACATGATGCACGTAATCACAACAACTCGCTACGGTGGGGGGGATTTGGGGCCCTGGAGGTCGGCTGCCGCTATAAAGCGCTACTCAGCCGTCCACAACCCCGAAGAGGAATTAAGCAGTGGTGAAGGTGTTGATTGGGGCAAGGGCGGGTGCGTGCATGTATGCCCAATTAACTTGGGTGAGATGTTAAAATGTTTTTGTGGACTGGGGCCGATCTCAAAGTTCGACACCAGGTGTTATTGGTAATCTTCCCTCAACGGCCGGGTAATACAAAGCACACGGTACCTTTTTTATCACATCCACGGGAGCCCGCATTCTCGTTGATTCTCCTTTGACAAATGGACAACATTTTTCGGTAAGTAGAATCACAGCTGACCTCGACATTCGAAAGTTCTTTTGCCGTCTGAGAAGTGTTGTATCCCAAATAGCTGCAATCGCTTTCTCTTAAGGTATTCATGTGTGATTTCCACAAGTGACGGAAGGAGAAACACGGGCATGTCTGGATGACTTGCCTCCATATTTCCAGTGGTTAGCTCCGAGTTACGAAACGGCTTTATTATGAAGCTGGCTGTGGCGCGTTCTTTCTGACGTCACTTCCTGTGTGGTGCGCGGTCTTTCTGGCGTCACTTCTTCTCCGAACTCAGTTTGTAAACGATCAATGAGTCCATACAAAGCTAAGAGCCGGAGATTCAAGAAATACAAAATTATCCGAGGAGGGGAACCTTAAGCGCTGGTTTAGTGTGGCTGAAACGGGGCTTAGGCTAAATAATTATTCGCTTCAAGGAGTTATCCGGTTCAATGTAGACATAGCCTGTAGAGTTTGAGCAGAAAATGCTGTAATGCTGTTCTTTTCTTGGGTGTTCCAGTCATTCAAATAAAGGGATAGGAAAGAGCTTTAATCGAAAAGAAGTGGCTCATATAAAGTCAGGGAAAAAACGAAAGTGTGTCAAAAGAAATGGCTCTTAAAAATATCACTTTCATCATACAATCAGACCATGCTCGTGTCTGCAGGGATCACTTTGTAAAATGTTTGAAGATTTGATTTGTTTGAGAAACTTTCTGTGATACAGTAAAGTTTATTCTCTACTATATTAGTAGTGTTTGAGAGCAGAACTAAACGTAAAGGAGAGACAATAGATCGCAATAATTTTTTGTTCTTTTGTGGTTGCTATGCCTAAATATAACTACAAAGACCTACCTGGTTGTGCAAATAAACTGTCATGTTAAGTCCTACTAATAAATATTGTGATTGTTGTTCCAATTCACGGTATTTTCGATTTTCATAACCGAAACTAAAAAGTTAGTTGTTGTTGTGCGAGGAAAGCAAAGTGCTTTATTTGACATGGATGACCACATTATAGTGTCTCTGGTGATATTTGTCAGCATCAAGAAAATATCCTTAATAGCAGTAATAAACTAGATGAATAAATCATTAAATCATAAACATTTCTAAACAACCGGAACATATACAGCTAAATGAGTTAAAATATGAACTTTACATCATAAACACAACTGCAGACATGAATTGTAGATGGCACTAATATTTGTAGCAGGAAATCAACTGCAAACAAACTTATCCTTTTTCTCATTAGCGTCAGGATCACAGCAGCACAGCACTGGTTATGTCAATCAAATATGCTACTTAGCAATGCACAAATAAGCCCAACTTTGTCTTTCAAGGATTAATGTTTAATTTGTGGACCCCTCAAATGTAAAGACATGTTGGGCCTTCAATCTTTTCTTCTCTAAATACCGTGGGTGTCAAGTGAAGTGAGGTAGAAGTAACCTCCTGGTGATGAGAAATTGTTTAAATCTTTAAAAAATATATTTTTCTTAAGAAAGTAAAAATTTACTCCATCCCATTTAAAATATTTTCCTCTAAACCAGTGGTTCTTAACCTTGTTGGAGGTATCGAACAACAAACCAGTTTTATATGCGCATTCACCGAACCCTTCTATAGTGACAAATATATATATATATATTTTTTTTTTTCAAATTCAAGAAAAAGTCGTATGTTTTTTCACTGGTGCACAAAATGAACCGTGCATGAACATCACCTTGTTCAAAGAACAAAACCAACACAGTGCATGAACTCACAACAAATTACACACCTTACACACATTACCATGAATTGATTAACGTGGACCCTGACTTAAACAAGTTGAACAACTTATTCGGGTGTTACCATTTAGTGGTCAATTGTACGGAATATGTACTGTTCTGTGTAAACTGTACCGTGTATTCTCTTCCTTTGCAATCTGCTAGTAAAAGTTTCAATCAACCAATCAAAAAACCTGCAAATCAGATGGAAAATTAGAGGGAACATTGTTTGGGGGTATCCATAATACGCTGATAGGGAGAAGTTTTTATCTGCACGATAAGTTGGATGTCTCTTTACCTCCGTGGCAGAGGCTCTGCCGAACCCTTGAGGCCGACTCACCGAACCCCTAGGGTTCGATCGAACCCATGTTAAGAACCACTGCTCTAAACCTTTCAAGATACACCAAAATCTGCACTGATTCAGGCAAGTAAGCAGTAGCCTAATGGGGCTTAGACCATCGCCTGAAACCCGTAAGTGCCCGAATGTGCCTCTGGATCACATGATTGCAACCCACCTATTCTATACTGATTTATACGACTGTAACATAGAATGCAAGCAATTTTTAGTACCTGGTAAACCAACACTAGAATGCGACTACATGGTCTACTCTATCTTTAGCCACTTTTTTGACTCATGTTGTCGCAACTTGGAGAAGGTAATAATTACATTTTTGCTCTGTAATTTAAGGTTTGGTGAACTTCATCGCACCAATGACAGTACAGGGTTCTGGCTTGTTTGTATCCATAGAACAAATCATAACAAGATGCTACTCGAAGACAATGGACGTGTCTAATTGCTTATGAAAATCTGATGACTGTTGTTTTGTATAATGGAGCAAAAAGATTTCCAACTTAAAAAAGAATGATCAGGATATGAGTTTATAAACTTTCTAGATTAGTTTGACATGTTTTAACTTATGTTGACTCTCAGTAGTCTTTGACAAACCAGCTTTAAATGGTCGAAACTCCAAGTAAAACCATATTAATGATCAATATTGCTCACTATGATATTGTCATTGTGTTGCCACAATATTTCTAATTCGTAGGCACAGAGGGGGATTTAACGCAAAAGTAAACAAGCAATATGACATGACACCAACTTCCTATTGGTGGTCAGTCAGTAACAGCATGAACAGCTGTTTGGTTGCTAAGGGAGAGGGGACAAATGAGGCACTTAATGGCATTGAAATGCCAACATAAGCCTGACCTGTGGATGATCAAGGATGTTATACAGTGTGAGGTGTTACTGAAAAAAGGAAACCAGCCAAGGCGAGACAAACAGTTTTTTGAGGTGATATATATAAACATAAAAAATGTAAAAACACCAAAGGGTTATGATGAAAAAAATAAAGCAGTATATTTTTACAATGTGCTGCCATAATCAGGAAATAATCTTTGCCATTAAGCTGAATGTGCCAGTCTAGTCGCCCTAAAGTCTTTATAGCGTAAGTATTGTATTTAATTCACACTAGCCCTTAGATTGTAATGTACCTCTTAGTTGTAGTTTGATTACAAAATTTGTAGGTGTTGAAATCGCCATGTAAAATAATCCTAATGCTAATCAGCAACATGTTTAGCATCGAGCTAGCGCATTTTGAAAAGTGGAGCCTTACTGTACGCTTGAGCGTTTGCGAAACGTCATACTGGTTTTGTTGCAGTGACGTGCGGTGAGGTTCATGGCTGGTGATGCACTGACTTCATCACAGTCAGATTTACAAACATATGAACCCTAAAGAGTATCTTATTCACCATTTGATTGGCAGCAGTTAACGGGTTATGTTTAAAAGCTCATACCAGCATTCTTCCCTGCTTGGCACTCAGCATCAAGGGTTGGAATTGGGGGTTATTAAATCACCAAAAATTATTCCCGGGCGCGGCGCCGCTGCTGCCTACTGCTCCCCTCACCTCCCAGGGGGTGATCAAGGGGATGGGTCAAATGCAGAGAACAAATTTCATTACACCTAGTGTGTGTGTGACAATCATTGGTACTTTAACTTAACTTTAACTTTACACATACAAACTGTAGCACACAAAAAAGCACATTTAATTAGTTATTATGGTCTTACCTTTACTTATAAAATAAGTCCATGAGCCGCTGTTGTGCTGGATTAATGCACCCCCTGACGAGAGTGTTATATCAACTAAAGCCCTCACTTAAACTTTCCACGTGCAAGATTGAATCTATTTAAAAAAGTGTAACCGAGGGTTTATAAATGTTGCCTATACTGTATGAAACTACAAAATAACAACCACGGAGGCCTCAGTTTACACGAGGACCACTTTATTTACCTTCATTCAAAAACTTCCGCTCAACTCCAACGTGTCATCACTTCCGCTCTTAGCGCCTTCAAAATAAGAGCTTAAGGCATATACTGTATAACAGCGCATAACAGGAACTTAACATCACAAAGAGGAAAGCCCATAAAAATAGGTTACAAAAGTTATCTAATAAGAAGCCAAAAAGTCCAAAAACAATAATGTTCGTGTTGGAGGAGTTGTGAATTAGGTACACCTGCAGTCTGCAGGTGTACCTAATGTTGTGGCCCTGCAGTCATTCACAACTCCTCCAACACGAACATTATTGTTTTTGCACTTTTTGGCTTCTTATGAAATAACTTTTTTAAATAGATTCAATCTTGCACGTGGACAGTTTAAGTGTGGGCTTTAGTTGATATAACACTCCCGTCAGGGGTTGCCGTGCATTCTACGGCGGGGGTGCAGGAGGCGAGCCTCAGCCAGTGCGTCTTTTGCAGCCGTTTTATGATCGCTCAGCACAAGAAATACTTTACACACATACAGTTGTTGACAAAATACACTGTACATTATATACCTCAGCTAACTAAACTATGGAAATGTATAATATAATTCATATAGCAATACGGTCTCACTGCACAGCAGGCCAGCAGTTAGCCGAGTCCGCAATCCATGGTGAGGCACAACTCAGTGACGTGCCTCAACTGGCTGCTGTTCACCGCACCGTCTCTTCTCAGTATTTGGACGGCAAATGTGAAAATTCAGCGATTTTAAATAAAAATAATCTAAAACGGGTGAAGTTAAATGGAAAATAACTTTATAGTATAATCACTGGATACATATAACAATTTAATAAAAAAAAATTATTTTTACATTTTTTTTCTTTCCATGATGGCAGGTGAGGCCCTGCCTCACCTGCCTCTAGTGACTGCACGTCACATCTAAAATTGCATCAATATCTAGAGGCAGTCTGGTTTAGTCTACTATGAGTGTTGCTTAAGTGCTTGTGAGTAGTGTATAATAAACAGAAATCGACAAGTAGAGAGGAAACTTTATTTTCTTTAATCAATCAATCAAGCAGGATGAGTCCATCAATACTCATGCTATCTAGTCTTCTCTTTTGTCCACTTGTTGTGTAAGTCCTATATAACTGATATTTCTTATTAAAATGAATTTGGCTGTGAAATTGTTTGTTAAAAGGTTCATATCATGCTTTTTCCCCCATTTTTTAAAATACTTCATTTTGTCAACATACCATGTAATGATGGTTCTTGTTCTTATTCTGTACAGTGAAATACGCTACAACCTGCTTCACAAACGTAATAACGGATTACATTACTAACTGGTCCATTGCCAAACACAGTTAGCACTGATCCAAATAAAAGTACTTTTTAGAAAAATCCTTCTTTATTTTGCTGCAGGACGGTGACTCTATTGTCTTACGGTAGAAGGCTAAGCTATCTACACAACAACTTGCGCTAACATTAACATATTGTTCACACATTTCTAACTTACTGTTACTACTTACCGTTTTATTGTCTCCCCCATTGCCATAGATCGTAGTCACCGACTCCGCCGCCATTAAAAGTAGTTTTTCAGAAAATCCATCTTTTTGTGAAAGTCTGGGGTGAAGCAGGACTTACCTTGGTACACACTCAAAGCGACTTCTTTGCAGTTGAAGGCACATTGCCACGTATCATAAAAGTTAAAAGTAAGGCACTTTTCACTTCAGATGAGGCTGAAGGTTTATGTAGTGACTTGTGCTGGTTAAAGCAACCCACAACAGAGCATTTTCCTTCATTGGGCTTCATCGTGGACATGATGTTGTTGCACAGCCGGCCGGATGAGAGGGGAAAGTGGTAACAAACAGAAAGTGGAAAAAATAAAGAGCGCAAGACAGAATAAAATGCAAAATACAGGAGACTACTACAGTCCAAACAGTCATGTGAGATCATGACACAATCTTCAGTAGGACATTGTCAGTACAACTTCACATTAACTTCTCTGACAAACTAGATGTTATATTTAAGATAGCATTCTCACGTGTTTTGGTCATGTATCGTGTTCTGCTGTCAGAGAACAGCAGTTGTGGTCTTGTCGGTCGTAACTTATTTTTGTATGAATTGTCCGTCCTTGTCTACCAAAGCATTGTCCTACTGTGGGAGACGGACTCAGACAGAAAGAAGTTGTTTCAGTCAAAATGAGCCATTGTGCACCAAGAAAACGGCACTAATTCGTTGCGTGGGTGATACTGTGTATGGCTCTGTATCTGTCCTTCCTACAATGTTATTTGTCGTAAAAGAGCGCGCACAAACCCACACATACTCTCTTGGTTTGTGCCTACTACTGGAGATTCTGCCTAATACTGTAGATTAGTGGCTGAAGTCTAAATATATGTACTTTGGTTTACTGCAGGGACACTGACGCTTTTAGACCTCAACCTATTGGCTCTTCACAGTATGTCAGTTGGGAAGGGGGGCGGTGCTTTACTTTTTCCACTCAAATGGCACCAATTCAGTGTGATGACCCTTTATTCCAAAATGGAATAAAAGTAAATGTTGACCTCATACGTTTACAGACAATACCCCATAATGAGAATGTGAAACGTTTTTATTTTTTTTATTTTGCAAATGTATTTGAGTTGAGTTTTGAGTTTATTTCGAACATGCAAGCATACAACATGATACATCACAATTTCCAGTTTCTCTTTTCAACATGTTCGAAAAGGAGTAGGATAACTGCTCCAGCTCCAGTTATTTAAAAATAAATCACATATACACATGTATTCACAAATTTTGCTCAATTCTTTGTTGATGCACCTTTGGCAGAAATTACAGGATCCATTATTTTTTAATACGATGCCACAAGCTTGTCACACCTATCTTTGGGGCATTTTGGCCCATTCTTTTTTGCAGCACCTCTGAAGCTCCATCAGGTTGGGTGGGAAATGTTGGTTTTCATCCAGGATGTCTCTGTACATTACTGCATTAATCTTTCCCTATATCTTGACTGGTCTCCCAGTTTCTATTGCTGAAAAACATCCCCACAGCATGATGCTGCCACCACCATACTTCACTGTAGGGATGGTATTGGCCTGGTGATCAGCGGTGGCTGGTTTCCTCCAAAAATGATGCCTTCCAGTTCAATCTTTGTCTCATCAGACCAGAGAATTAAGTTTCTCATGATCTGAGTCTTACAGGTGAATTTTAGCAAACTTTTTAATAAGAAATGGCTTCCATCTGGCTACTAAACCATAGAAGCCTGATTCGTGGATTGCTGCAGAGACCTTCTGTAGCTCTGACAGTGACCATTGGGTTCTTGGTCACCTTCCTGACTAGACTAAGATGAATGCAGTAATGTACAGACACATCCCGGATGAAAACTAATGCTTTCCATTTAATCTGAAGGAGCTTGAGAGGTGCTGCAAAGAGGAATGGGCGAAACAGCCCAAAGATAGAAAAAAACTTGAGGCTGTAATTCCTGCCAAATGTGTATCAACAAAGTATGGAGCAAAGACATTGAATACATATGTTCATGTGTTTTGTTTTGTTTTTGAATACATTTTCAAAATTAAAAAAAAAAACTTTTTCACATTGTCATTAAGGGGTATTGCCTGTAGAATTTTGAGGACAAAAATGAATTTATTCCATTTTGGAATAAGGCTGTAACATAACAAGATGTGGAAAAGGTGACATTGACACCGACTGCAGGACGTTTCTGGCCTTTAACCTGAGCAATGCTCAGCTGTGCTTGTCCGACATGCAAAATGTGAGGTCAGTGGTGTGGTAGTGTGCAGTTTAAGTTAAGTTAAGTTCACTTATAATCGTCAATCCTTTGGAGACACTTAAGGCTGTATTGTGTGCCTGTAATACTTTGAGTCCATTGAGGATGTAGGAGGAGTGGGCACTTGACTTGACATCCACTTGACTGAAAGTCGTTCAAAAGAAGTGACAAACAAAAGCCTGTTCAGTCTGAAAGAGACATTGAAGTCTTCTGGTGGCATTTGCAAAATTATTCTTTGGCCACTTTGTCAACTGAAAAGGGACTTGACTTATTTCAAAAAGATGTGGCTTTATCGTCGAATTTCAGGGTGGTCCAAAACTGTACAATAACCTTTACTGGTGAACTCAATTTGCCCATTTCAAAACCTTTCAATGCTAAAATTTAGTTTACACTTTTATTGTGCATTTAACCATTTTATATACTGGGGAAAGAAATAGGAATGGGTACCTTCCACATTTTAACCGATACGGTACCAATTCCCTATACCTGGGAATCGATACAGAAATTGTAAATTTTGTGTGTGGTTCGAATATTAATAAATGTTAATTTGTTTAAAGACAAAATCCTCCTTTTTTATTTAACAGTGAGCTTATATTGTGCTGTCCAGTGGTCATAGCTTGTTTTTTGTTCACTTCTCATTTGCAAGTATTATATGGATTTGTCATTCCAAGACATCAGATGGCAGTAGTGTATAGAGTACGGTGTGCTGCCGTAATCATGAAGTAATCTTTGCCATAAAGCTGAATGTGCCAGTCTAATCGCCCTAAAGTCTTTATAGCGCAAGTATTGTATTTAATCCACCCTCGCTGTTAGATTGTAATGTACCTCTTAGTTGTAGTTTGATTACCAAATGTGTAGGTGTTGAAATCGCCATGTAAAATAATATAATGCTAATCAGCAACATGTTTATGGCTCAGCAAATGTGAATTAGCATTGAGCTAGCGCATTTTGAAAAGTGGAGCCTTACTGTACGCTGGAGCTTGGTTTTGTTGGCATCTAAAATTGCATCAATAACTAGAAGCAGTCTGGTTTATTCGACTATGAGTGTTGCTTAAGTGCTTGTGAGTAGTGTATAATAAACAGAAAGACTAGTAGAGAGGAAACTTTATTTTTTATTTTTAAATCAATCAATCAAGCAGTATGAGTCCTGTTTGTGGGCATCGATACTCATGCTATATAGTCTTCTCTTTCGTCCGTTTGTTGTGTAAGTCCTATATAACTGATATTTCCTATTAAAATGTATTTGGCTGTGAAGTTGTTTGTGAAAAGGGTCATATCATGCTTTTTTCCCCTATTTTTAAAACACTTCATTTTGTAAACATACCATGTAATGATGGTTCTTGTTCTTGTTCTGTACAGTAAACTACGCTACGACCTACTTTACAAACGTAATAACGGATTACATTACTAACTGGTACATTGCCAAACACAGTTAGCACTGATCAAAATGAAAGTTCTTTTAAGAAAAATCCGCAGGACGGTGACTCTATTGTCTTACTGTAGAAGGCTAAGCTATCTACAAAACAACTCGCACTAACATTTACGTATTATTCACACATTTCTAGCCTACTGTTATTAGATAGTAGTCACAGACTTCGCCATTAAAAGTAGTTTTTCAGAAAATCCATCTTTTTGTGAAAGTCTGGGGTGAAGCAGGACTTATCTTGGCACACACTTGAAGCGACTTCTTCCAAGTTGAAGGCCCATTTCTACGTATCATAAAAGTTAAGAGTAAGGCACTTTTCACTTCAGATGAGGCTGAAGGTTTATGTAGTGACTTGTGCTGGTTAAAGCAACCAACAACAGAGCATTTTCCTTCATTGGGTTTCATCGTGGACATTATGTCGCACAGCCGGTTTTACATAAATAAAAAATGGTTGACTCGCGGAAGGATGTTTGGGTAAATTTCTACAATGTATGGATAATCCGCTGACGTCACACTTCAACAAATTTCCAAACGGACCGTTTGGAGGAAGTACAAAGGAAGGAAAGATTGTTTTATAAATATCTCTGCAATGCCTGTAAGGCTTGGTTTCAAATTTTTGGGACTTATGCAGATCCCAAATACACATATGCAGGTACCAATAGGTAAGAAAAGTTGGTTTTGCATCATAGGGCCCTTTAAGCGTTCTTTCCCTTTACACTCACATTCACACGCTAGGGTCAATTTAGTGTCGCTAATCAACTGCCATCGCTCAAAAGCTCTATACAAACTCTCATCTTGTGTGGTCCGGGTGACTCTGTGAAAGGTGACAGATCAGCCCAGAATTACAAAGGAGGAGTTTGGTAATGACCTCAAGGCATCTGGGACCACAGCCACCAATGAAACCTTTGGTGACACAAAACACTGAAGATGGGTCTAGGACAGACCTGGGCAAATTAAAGGGGAACATTATCACAATTTCAGAAGGGTTAAAACCATTAAAAAAATCAGTTCCCAGTGGCTTATTTTATTTTTCAAAGTTTTTTTTCAAAATTTTACCCATCACGCAATATCCCTAAAAAAAGCTTCAAAGTGCCTGATTTTAACCATCGTTATATACACCCGTCCATTTTCCTGTGATGTCACACAGTGATGCCAATACAAACAAACATGGCGGAAAGAACAGCAAGATATAGCGACATTAGCTCGGATTCAGACTCGGATTTCAGCGGCTTAAGCGATTCAACAGATTACGCATGTATTGAAACGGATGGTTGGAGTGTGGAGGCAGGTAGCGAAAACGAAATGGAAGAAGAAACTGAAGCTATTGAGCCATATCAGTTTGAACCGTATGCAAGCAAAACCGACGAAAACGACACGACAGCCAGCGACACGGGAGAAAGCGAGGACGAATTCGGCGATCGCCTTTTAACCAACGATTGGTATGTGTTTGTTTGGCATTAAAGGAAACTAACAACTATGAACTAGGTTTACAGCATATGAAATACATTTGGCAACAACATGCACTTTGAGAGTGCAGACAGCCTAGTTTTCATCAATTAATATATTCTGTAGACATACCCTCATCCGCTCTCTTTTCCTGAAAGCTGATCTGTCCAGTTTTGGAGTTGATGTCAGCAGGCCAGGGAAGCTAGGGTCGATATTCTTCTATGCCATCTCTGTCGTAGCATAGCTTTCGTCGGTAAAGTGTGCGGAACAAACGTCCAATTTCTTGCCACTTTTGCATCTTTGGGCCACTGGTGCAACTTGAATCCGTCCCTGTTCGTGTTGTTACACCCTCCGACAACACACCGACGAGGCATGATGTCTCCAAGGTACGGAAAACAGTCGAAAAAACGGAAAATAACGGAGCTGATTTGACTCGGTGTTTGTAATGTGTTTGAGAAAATGGCGGATTGCTTCCCGATGTGACGAATAATAGAAAGGCGTTTAATTTGCCAAAATTCACCCATTTAGAGTTCGGAAATCGGTTAAAAAAACATATGGTCTTTTTTCTGCAACATCAAGGTATATATTGACGCTTACATAGGTCTGGTGATAATGTTCCCCTTTAAGGCCCGGGGCCCCGTTAAGCTTTTCAATCTGGCCCGCCGGACATTCCCAAATAATTTTTTTAGATCTTTAAGATGGAAACTGTAGCTGCCATTATGATGTGCAGTGATGTTTTCAAATTAGCGGAAGTCTTGAACTATACGAAGTATTTCAATGGTTGGAATCTGCACTTTTGCCTGATATATTAGTTACTATGGTCATCTAATTAGTTACTATGGTAATCTAAGTCACAGTAGCTTAGACGAGGCACCAAGCAGTGTGGGTGGGGTGCATTTCCACAGAGTGTTTCCAGAGCGGCCAGCATGAAATGCGGGTGTCAGGGACAGACGCGGAAGGAGATTTTTACAACAAAGTTCTAAAGCTTAGTGATATATCAGATTGTAGGTGGGTTTTTTTTTTTTTTACATATTTCGCTGTTCATAGTTAATATTGTAAATCCCACATTCTTTATTTCATGTACATTCTGGGTGTCTCATTCAGTAAAACATTTTTTAATTCCATTCCGTTTTTTAAGGCGGTCTGTCATAATGTTTTCAGCAGTCAATCAGACATTATTATGAAGTTTTGTATTAGTGTTCCTAAAAATCTGATATACCGGCCCCCAGACACATTTCTTTCTCTAAATTTGGCCCCCGAGTCAAAATAATTGCCCAGGCCTGGTCTAGGATGTGTGTTGCAGCATCCAACACATCAGGTTGAGGGAAAGCTTTTGTAAAACTAATGTTTCAAGCATTAGTTTTGTGTGTTTGTTGTTGGAACAGACACAGTTAAAGATAGTGTTTTGTTTTCCATCTGTGAGAAGGAGGTAGTGACCCCCACCCCCAGGATCCAACATTGTGCAAAGGTTAGTAGGAAATGGTTTAGGGCTAAAAGTGCAGCCGGATCTCCACCTTGTGGCTCGGACCCCATCTTGCAGCGCTGAACTCTTGCCTGTCATACACACTCGAGCAAGCGCGTCACACACACCTTAACGGCCCACACACAGATAGTCAAGCCCACTAAAGCCATTTCTGTGTGCGCTGCACATTGTTTACTTTAAGCAGGCTCACCCAAAGCTCAGTGAGCCAGCTGTGGGTGTAAGAAGGAAAAGGATGTCCTGTGTGGAGAGTAATAAAAGCTGCTGGGTCAAAGGGTCAGGACTGAAAGCTGACATCACTGCTCCAGCATGCAGAGCAAAGAACACACGTCTGAACGGCCCTGCAATAATGGTGGAAATATATGGGCGTCATAGGGACTTAACCTCTGTGTGTCTTCAATAAAACCCTAACGTTGACAAATTGATAAGGAATGAGCCTGGAAACGCTCTCGGAGTTCATGGAAGTAAGCAGTGTCATTTAAACCACCACGCTTACTGCGGAGGGCTTGGAGAAAGTAAATCCTGATCTGGCTTGCGTTTCCAGTGTGGGGCGTATCAGCCTGATGACGATAGATGTCTCAGCCACAGTACGTAAATAGAGTTACATCATACTAGTGCAACCCACAGGGGTATTTAACAATTTATTGTGATCTTCTTTCTCCAGTATTTTGATATAATCTGATCACAAGCTTTGTTTGCCAAAAATAACACACAGTTTATGTTCTTCCCAGTTTATTTACCAGAGTGGACTGTGTATACCAGACCTGGGCAAATTAAGGCTTGGGGACCACATGCGGCCCGTTAAGCTTTTCAATCTGGCCCGCCGGACATTCCCAAATAATTTTATTAGATCTTTAAGATGGAAACTGTAGCTGCCATTATGATGTGCAGTGAAGTTTTCAAATGACTGTAAGTCTTGAACTATACAAAGTATTTCAATGGTTGGAATCTGCCCTTTTGCAAGATATACGTGCTAGTATGCTAATCTAAGTCACAGCAGCTCAAATGAAGTATCAAGCAGTGTGGGTGGGGAGCGTTTCCACAGGGTGTTTCCAGAGCGGCCTGCCTGAAATGCGGATTCATTTTTGCATTTTGGATGAACATTTTTTTCTATTTTTGTTTTTATCTGGAAAAATTTAAATCCATCAAAGGAAAACGGCACAAAATCCATTTTTATGGCAATATTTTAATGAAAACCAACCCTAATGAAAAAACGCCCTAATTTTATTTTTTGATTTGCGTTTCAGGATTGGAAATAGAATGAACGGAAGGTACACGGACCTACACGGACCTGCGATGTTCAGGTGTTTTTGTGTTTCCTGAAATCGTAAACCGTTTGGTCTTTTATTAATTTCCATCCATCCATCCATTTTCTACCGCTTGTCCCTTTTGGGGTCACAGGGGGTGCTGGAGGCGGTGTACACCCTGGACAAGTCGCCACCTCATCACAGGGCCAACACAGATAGACAGACAACATTCACACACTAGGGCCAATTTAGTGTTGCCAATCAACCTAACCCCAGGTGCATGTTTTTTGGCAGTGGGAAGAAGCCGGAGTACCCGGAGGGAACCCACACAGTCACGGGGAGAACATGCAAACTCCACACAGAAAGATCCCGAGCCCGGGATTGAACTCAGGACTACTCAGGATCTTCGTATTGTGAGGCACATGCACTAACACCTGTGCCACCGTGCTCCGAAATTGTAAGTTGTTTCAGCTTTTGTTTTCCTGTTATCTGAGATTGTCAAGTGTTTCTTGTTTTGTTTTATGTTTTCTGAAATTGTAAACTGCTTTGTCTTGTTGTTTTTGTCTTTTCTGAAATTGTAAACTGCTTCGTCTTGTTTTTTAATCTGAAAGAGTGTTTCGTCATGTATTTTGTTTTCTGTCATTGTAATTTGTTTTAGTGTTTTGCACTTCCAGGCCACCGCAAGTAATGGCAATACTGGTCCTGCATTCAGTGATAATTTGCAGTATCGCCGATAGGCGCGGATATACATTTCTGCCAGTGGGTGCTCGGTGTGTGTGTATTAGTGTTGTCCCGATACCAATATTTTGGTACCGGTACCAAAAGTATTCCGGTACTTTTGTAAATAAAGGGGACCACAAAAAATTGCATTATTGGCTTCATTTTACCAAAAAAATCTTACGGTACATTAAACATATGTTTCTTATTGCAATTTTGAACTAATAGTGAACATACAAGACAACTTGTCTTTTAGTAGTAAGTAAACAAACAAAGGCTCCTAATTAGTCTGCTGACGTATGCAGTAACATATTGTGTCATTTTATCATTTTATTATTTTGTCAAAATTATTAAGGACAAGTGGTATAAAATGAATTATTAATCTACTTGTTCATTTACTGTTAATATCTGCTTACTTTCTGTTTCAACATGTTCTATCTAGACTTCTGTTAAAATGTAATAATCACTTATTCTTCTGTTGTTTGATACTTTATATTAGTTTTGGATGATACCACACATTTAGGTATCAATCCGATATCAAGTAGTTACAGGATCATACATTGGTCATATTCAAAGTCATCATGTGTCCAGGGACATATTTCATGAGTTTATAAAAATAATATAATTTTTTTTTAAACGAAAGAAGATTTTGTGATGTTAAAAAAAATCGATGTAATCATAGTAGTATCGACTAGATACGCTATTGTACGTGGTATCATTACAGTGGATGTTAAGTGTAGATCCACCAATGGCGTTTGTTTATATTGTAGCGTCCCAGAAGAGTTGGTGCTGCAGGGAATTCTGGGAATTTGTTCTGTAGTGTTTATGTTGTGTTGCGGTGCAAATATTCTTCCGAAATGTGTTTGTCGTTGTTGTTTAGTGTGGTTTAATGTGGAATTAAATTATGGAATGGATTAAGTAAAGAAGTTAAACAATGTACTGATATGATCCAGTTTAAGAGGCTGTTCAAATTAATAGTGCTTACAAAGTACAAAGAAGAAGAATTATGAGAAACACTTTCAACTCAGGCTGGGTGATATGGCCTTTTTTTAATATCTCGATATTTTTAGGCCATATCGCGATACACGATATATATCTCGATATTTTGCCTTAGCCTTGAATGAACACTTGATGCATAGAATCACAGCAGTATGATGATTCTATGTGTCTACATTAAAACATTCTTCTTCATACTGCATTTTTATATGCTCATTTTAAACTTTCATGCAGAGAGGGAAATCACAACTAAGTGAATTGACCAAAAGTGTATTTATCAAACAGTTATTAAGCAGTGGCACAAACATTCATGTCATTTCCAAAACAGAAAGTGCAAGATTGTCAGACATTTTAAAACAAGGTTTTAGTGCACTTGTGTGCATGATGTCACTAAGATGACATATCAAAACAACACTAAATTAAAGTGCACTTTCTGTACAGAACGCCACTACAATAGTTTAAAACAAATAAAGTTCACTTTTGTGCACGATGTCACAGAATATATAACTCAAATAAAAATTAACTGCATTATAGGAAATCAAATAGTGTATGTCCTTCGCTATGTGGTAGGTTCCTGCGGACGTTATCTCCTTTTGTTGACTAGTTTTTTCATACGGTTTTGATCTGGAAATGTTTGCCTCGGCATTTTTATGGTGTGGGCGTGTGGCACCGAATGGAGATGTTGACATGCGGAGTAAGCACTCCTCATTCTCGAGCAGGGGACTTTTCAAATGATGCTACATATTAGCAGTAATGCTACTTTTTGTAGCAACGCTTTTGCCCCACACTTGACAAATTACGGTTGTTTGTTCGACATATTCCCACTTGAAGCCAAACCACCGCCAGACGATGGACCCCCTGCTGTTTTTCTTGGAATTAATTATTCCTTCATTTGTTACCAGATTCGCACCTTCTTTCTCTCGTATTACCGCTCGCACCACTCCGCTAGCATCACAGCTAACGTTACCCATGCTGCTACTTCTCTGCTCCGCGAGGGCTTATACGTATGTGACGTATGACGTGACAGTATGTGACGTATGTAAGAAAGTGCGCTTGCTGTCTGTGAGAAGGAGACACAAGGAGGAGTGGGAAGAGCCTGTAGTGCAGTGGTTCTTAACCTGGGTTCGATCAAACCCTAGGGGTTCGGTGAGTTGGCCTCAGGGGTTCGGCGGAGCCTCCGCCACGGAGGTAAAGACACATCCGACTTATCGTGTAAATAAAAACTTCTCCCTATCAGCGTATTATGGATACCCCCAAACAATGTTCCCTCTAATTTTCCATCTGATTTGCAGGTTGTTTGATTGATTGATTGAAACCTTTACTAGTAGATTGCAAAGGAAGAGAATACATTATATGAAACAGTACAATTTACACAATACAGTACATATTCTGTACAATTGACCACTAAATGGTAACACCCGAATACATTTTTCAACTTGTTTAAGTCGGGGTCCACGTTAATCAATTCATGGTAATGTGTGTAAGGTGTGTAATTTGTTGTGAGTTCATGCACTGTGTTGGTTTTGTTCTTTGAACAAGGTGATCTTCATGCACGGTTCATTTTGTGCACCAGTAAAAAAAAAACATAACTTTTTCTTGAATTTGAAAAAAAAAACATTTTATTTTTCACTAAAGAAGGGTTCGGTGAATGCGCATATGAAACTGGTGGGGTTCGGTACCTCCAACAAGGTTAAGAACCACTGCTGTAGTGTAATGCCAGCAGCTAAAAGCAACTGCGCTAGAACGTATGCTCGAATATCACGATATAGTCATTTTCTATATCGCACAGAGACAAACCCGCAATATATCGAGTATATCGCCCAGCCCTACTTTCAACCTTATTAAAAATAAGATGTCCTTCATTTCAGTATGTGTATCATGACTGACTTAATTATATATTACAAAACTTCTGTATTACTCATTCACCGATGTCATTTTGCTATTAAAAAAAAAAGTCAGTAAATGATCGTCTATATTTGTAAACGCTCTGAAGTGGGAATTGGGTTGGATTGAATAAGCTTTGCTTCTTATTACTCTTTTTCAGACATGATGTGAAGTGAAATGATATGAAATTGTGTGATGTAGTATGCTGTAAGTGTGTTCATGTTCGAAATAAACTAAAGAAAGAGAAAGAAAGAATCCCATGTGGGTGCTTGGGCCCCGAAGCACCAACGGGATCGGCGTCTATGGCATCGCCCACCCTACTTTTCCTCCCTGCATTTATCTTGAGGCCTTTACCATGAATTCAATCAATCAATCAATCAATCAATCAATGTTTATTTATATAGCCCTAAATCACAAGTGTCTCAAAGGGCTGCACAAGCCACAACGACATCCTCGGTTTAGAATTGATTAATGTGGAACCCGACTTGAAAAAGTTGAAAAACGTATTCGGGCGTTACCATTTAGTGGTGAATTGTACGGAATATGTACTATACTGTGCAATCTACTAATAAAAGTCTCAATCAATCAATCAAAAGGCTATCAGTGTGTACCGACTTGTCCAGAGTGTACACCGCCTTCCGCCCGAATGCAGCTGAGATAGGCTACAGCAGTGGTTCTCAAATGGGGGTACGCGTACCCCTGGGGGTACTTGAAGGTATGCCAAGGGGTACGTGAGATTTTTTTTAAATATTCTAAAAATAGCAACAATTCAAAAATCCTTTATAAATATATTTATTGAATAATACTTCAACAAAATATGAATGTAAGTTCATAAACTGAACATCAAATCAAGTAGGCTATTCCATTCATTACAATGCAACAATGCAACAATGCAATATTCAGTGTTGACAGCTAGATTTTTTGTGGACATCTTCCATAAATATTGATGTTAAAGATTTCTTTTTATGTGAAGAAATGTTTAGAATTAAGTTCATGAATGAAGCCAGTCAGATTACTTCTAGACCTCCACCCCAGATCCCACCTCACTCCTACCCACTTTTCCAAAGTGGGCTGGCTCAGGGTGGAGGACAGAGTAAAACAACTTGCACTGAGCCTTGTCTATAAAATCCGCTACACCTCCCTGATACCGAAGTACATGTCAAACTACTTCCTTAACGTAAATGACCGCCATAACCACAACACCAGGGGGAGCTCCACTAACCACGTTAAACCCAGATTCCGATCTAACAAAGGTCTTAACTCATTCTCTTTCTATGCCACATCAATGTGGAATGCGCTCCCAGCAGGTGTAAAAGAAAGGGCATCTCTATCCTCCTTCAAAACCGCAATAAAAGTACACCTCCAGGCAACTTCAACCCTAAACTAACACCCTCCCCGGATTGTTAATAATCAAATGTAAACAATCAAATGTAGATACTTTTCTTATGCCTTCTGATCTCTCTCTCTCTCTCTCTATGTCCACTACTTGCTGTACATATCCTACCAAGTCAGACCTACACTGTTTCAATATCCATTTCTCTGTTCTCAATTGTTGACTGATGATAACAACCAAACCTAACCCCCCCCCCTTGATCCCCCCTAAAATAGGCCTAACAACGCCAATGGTATATACAGTAGTATATATCTGTATCATGAATCAATTTAAGTGGACCCCGACTTAAACAAGTTGAAAAACTTATTCGGGTGTTACCATTTAGTGGTCAATTGTACGGAATATGTACTTCACTGTGCAACCTACTAATAAAAGTCTCAATCAATCAAAAAATTCATATGGATCTCTATTACAATCCCCAAAGAGGGCACTTTAAGTTGATGATTACTTCTATATGTAGAAATCTTTATTTATAATTGAATCACTTGTTTATTTTTCAACAAGTTTTTAATTTTTTTTTTTAATCTTTTTTTCCAAATAGTTCAAGAAAGACCACTACAAATGAGCAATATTTTGCACTGTTATACAATTTAATAAATCAGAAACTGATGACATAGTGCTGTATTTCACTTCTTCATCTCTTTTTTTCAACCAAAAATGCGTTGCTCTGATTAGGGGGTACTTGAATTAAAAACATTTTCACAGGGGGTACATCACTGAAAAAAAGTTGAGAACCACTGGGCTACAGCATCCCCGGCGACCCCGAACGGGACAAGCGGTAGAAAAATGGATGGATGGATATCAGTGTGTACTGATCATTCAACATTTGTTTTGACATGCAGATAACAAAACAAAACACACATTTAACCACTTGGACTTCTCTTGGTGGAAATGGTACGTTTATGAAGTTATTTCTGAACATGTCATTTCGAGTTACCGTCTAATGACAGACTTGAAGACTTTAGACACGAGTTTGACTTTTAGAAGGAGGAAGAAGAAGAAAAAAAAGAAAAAAAGTCCAGCCCCTCTGAAGATTTCCTGTTGCATGAAAGTGCTACAGTGACTCACACCGAGCACGTCCTACCTCCTCTGTTTACTCTCCCAGGGCAGCGAGAGAGTAAAGAAGCGGACCGAAGAAAGTTCGCTCAAGCCTGGATATTAACTCCCCGCCGAGGCTTGGCTTAATTAATGAGAAAGATAGGGTTATTGTCCGCCTCTTCATGGAGCCTCTTCGCGTTTCCGCTTTCTGGTGTGGAGCAATACTCTGTGCGAGTGTTGTGCTCGAGCAGGCGGGTGAGTCGCAATTTTACTGACAAAAAAAAAAAAAAAAAAAAAGTTCTCAAACTTTTTTTCTTTTTTTTTATTAAATTCCCAAGCACCTACGCAGCTGGCAAGTTATACCGAGACGTTTGTCGTGTCTTTTTTTTTTTGTTTGTTTAAAAAAAAAAAAAAAAAAATCCACTTCTTAACACAGGTGTTTGGCACGCGCTCAAGGCGTGAAGATATCATTTAAAATAGCGTTAGTTAGATTTTTTTTAAATCTTATTATTTATTTGTGTGTGGCGTCGCGCGGGTCTCACTTCCTGTTGAGTGGGGTCCGTGCCCGTGTGGCCCGACCTTGCGCTGTGGGGTCTCTGTTGGTGACTTGATGTGGTGGCGGCGCAGCCCCCGTGTCTGGTCTGGATGCTGTGTCTCGGTTGTTTGGGCGGTGGTGTGTTTGTGCGGGTTTGGGTTGGGGTGGGGGGCCTTTTGGTTGGGGGGGGCCGGTGTTGGTGTCTCTTGTTTGCGTGTTGGCGTTGGGCTGACTGGCGGGCTGGTGCCGGCTGGTCTCCGTGGTCCTGGTGGCGTGTGGTTGCTGGTTGCAGTTTTTTTTTGATCGCTTTGATTTGATTCAATCAATCAATCAATCTTTATTTATATAGCCCTAAATCACAAGTGTCTCAAAGGGCTGCACAAGCCACAACGACATCCTCGGTACAAAGCCCACATACTGGCAAGGAAAAACTCACCCCAGTGGGACGTCGATGTGAATGACTATGAGAAACCTTGGAGAGGACCGCATATGTGGGTAACCCCCCCCCTCTAGGGGAGACCGAAAGCAATGGATGTCGAGTGGGTCTGACATAATATTGTGAGAGTCCAGTCCATAGTGGATCCAACATAATAGTAAGAGTCCAGTCCATAGTGGGGCCAGCAGGACACCATCCCGAGCGGAGACAGGTCAGCAGCGCAGAGATGTTCCCAGCCGATGCACAGGCGAGCGGTCCACCCCGGGTCACGACTCTGGACAGCCAGCACTTCATCCATGGCCACCGGACCTGTGCCCCCCCTCCTCAAGGAAAAGGGGAGCAGAGGAGAAAAGAAAAGAAACGGCAGATCAACTGGTCTAACAGGGGGGCTATTTAAAGGCTAGAGTATACAAATGAGTTTTAAGATGGGACTTAAATGCTTCTACTGAGGTAGCATCTCTAATTGTTACCGGGTAACAATTGGCTGGTGCTGGCTGTCTGGGGTTATTGCGGCTGCTGTTTCTGCTGCCGTTTGTTTGTGGTGTGGGCGCCCGTGGCTGCTGGGTCTGGTGCAGGGGTGTGGCTGATGTGGCAGCGCGCGCGCGTGATGGCTGTCGGGGCTGATGAACTGTGTATATGTATGTATATGTGTGTGTACAGGCCCGGCCCTAACCAATCTGGCGCCCTAGGCAAGATTTTAGGTGGCGCCCCCCCACATCGGCAGTGAAGTGTATATACTCACAAGAAACTGAATAGCTTTGTCTTTGACCTTTTTTTTTTTTTACTTACAACTATACCTAATATATAAAGGGGTGGAAAAGTGACTATTACCTGCAGGGCAAACATTAGCTAACCAGAAGGCAATAACAGTGTAAACAAAAAACACCTGCTTAAAAGATCTAATACAAATGTCCCTGAGGAATGTAAGGTGGGAGTACTGTAATTACCTAACGTTACATTATTATTTTCCATAACAATTTAGCCCCCTCCACAATATTAACCCGACGTTAAAACAGAACTAGCTATTTATTGATTAGCAATTGCCGAATCATGTAACATTAGCTTAATGCTAAAAAGCCAGGTTACTATCACATTCTGTAACAGACAAATAATTTCATGTAGGCATACCTGCTACCTCTGTCTTTTCTCGTTTCTCCTCCTCTTTTCTCATTTTTCTTCCCTGGGCACCTGACAGTTTTGGCCGTTTTGACATTTTGTGTTGATTGTTTGATGTGGTGACGTCCAAAAAGAGTCATGATACGGGAAGGGAGGGGGCGCACCGTGCGGTGGGAGGGGGGGCGGGGGGGGGCCTGCGTAATGTTGTTACAAATAATATTTCTATTAAATAGGCTTTACTTTGCATTTTAATTAACGTGGGATTATTTTTTGTATTTACAAATAATAGTATCAACTTTTTTCTTTTTTTTTCTCCAACATTTGTGGAACTGGCGTGGCGCCCCCTGATGGACGGCGCCCTTAGCATTTGCCTATACGGCCTATGCCACGGGCCGGCCATGTGTGTGTATGTATGTATGTATATATATGTGTATGTGTACATATGTGTATGTGTATGTATATGTATATATGTGTATGTGTGGGTATGTATACATGTATGTGTGTATGTGTATGTATATATGTATGTATGTATGTATATTTCTGGGGGTACGCTCTGGGCCTGCCTGTCAGACGGGGGTGGACGCCTCAGGCTACTGCATCCGAACTGCGTGTCTGGAGCTCCTGGGTCCCGCTGTCCATCCCTTCCGGGTGCCCGTCTTGGTTGGGGCCTGTTGGGCCTAGTCCCTGCGTCTATTGTGGTAGCTTGGTGCTGCAAGGTATTCCGAGGTGCTGCGAGTCGGCCAGTTGCTGGGGTAGTGACCTTGTTTGTCAGCATGTCTGTGATCTTCTTTTAATTCTTTTTTTTAATTAATTAATTAATTAATTTATTTATTTTTTAATATATTTTATTAATATTATTTTTAAATTTTTCCCCCCCTCAGGGGGGGGGGGCTCGGCGGGGCGGTTGCTGGTTGTTCCATCTCCATCGTTGGGGTCCCTGCGGGTGGGGTGGGTGGTTCCCGTGGCCCTGTGCCTGGGTGGTCCTGCGGCGGCCGATTTGGGTGGGGTGGCCAGGGGCTGGCCTCGCCGCGCTCTCCGGGGGTGGGGGGTGGGCTTGTGGGGGCCCGGTTGCCGGTGGGGCGGGGGCGGTCTTCCCGTCCGGTTGCGGGGAGTCTCTGGGTCCCTCGGGCGGGGCGTCTCGCCTTTCTGCCCGTGTGGGGTGTGGTCTCTCGCTGGCTTGGGGTCTGGCTGTCCCCTGCTTTTCTCGTGCCCTGTCCTCTGCCGGGTGCGTCTGTCTGCGGCCTGCTGCTGGCCCTTGTGGGCGGTACGGTGGGTCGGGCTCTGGGGTTCCTGTCGCTGGCCGGCTTGGCTGCGTGGGGGCGGTGGTCCCTGGTTCCCTGGGCACCACGCCTCCTGTTTGTGGGTTGGGCTCTCGGGGGTGATGGGGCCGTGCTCTGGCTCCCACGCACTCTGGGAGTCGAATGTATTGTACATGCAAATTCACATATGCTCACATACGTACATAGGAACCTACTAGAGATGCGCGGTTTGCGGACACAACCGCGGAGTCCGCGGATTATCCGCGGATCGGGCGGATGAAATTTAAAAAAATAAGATTTTATCCGCTCGCGGGTCGGGTCGGGCGGATTAATTAGATTTTTTTTTATTTTTTTTTTTGCGGGTGGCAGTTAAACCAATTCGGAAATATATATACATAGTTAAATGTTGTTACCCACATACGAAAAACGAGCAGGCACCTGCTGCATATGCCACAACAGAAGAAAAAAGAAAGAAAAGAGATGGACACTTTTACGGAGCGGAGAAGGGACGCCTCGCCGGGGTCCGGGACCGAGGCCCCTTCCCCCGAGAGGGCCCCACCGGGAGCCGTAGCTGAGGCGATCCGCGAGAAGGGCCCGACGCACGTCCAGGGTCACTACCGCGCCCACCGCACCGACACCCCGCCTCGTCCGCTTTCGCCGCGGCCGGCGTCACGCGCAGCAGGTAAGCAGCTTACCTGCCGGCCACCCCCGTGGCCGGGGGCTCGTAACATGGGTCACTTTGCGCGCTCCGCCCGCGCAGCTTACCTGCTTGCCACCCCTGTTGCCGGGGGCGCGTAACAGGGGTCACTCCGCGCGCAGTGCGCTCACGAAAGGGGTGGGGCTCACCCTGGTTGATATAGAGAGCAGGACGGTGGCCATGGAAGTCGGAACCCGCTAAGGAGTGTGTAACAACCCACCTGCCGAATCAACTAGCCCTGAAAATGGATGGCGCTGGAGCGTGGGCCCATACCTGGCCGTCGCCGGCAGCGAGACGCGCTTGGAGGTGCGCTCAGCGCGGCTCCCATATGATTGCGCACTGGTGTGCGTCTGGGTCGTGACCGCGTGCTGCATTGGATCAGTCTCCTTTCTTTAACAGGCAAAAGCTTTATAACCTCACCATACCTGCCAACTTTTAAATCAGAAAAACCTAGTAGCCAGGGTCCAAGGGCCGCAGGCCCCGGTAGGTCCAGGACAAAGTCCTGGTGGAGGGTTCAGGGCTTCGCCCCCCGACGCAACATGATTATTAGCATTCAGACAGGTTAAAATGTTGCTAAAACCATCACTTTTCTATCAGTCACAGTGACTTTTCAAAACAAAAATATTACAGCAAAAATCATATGGGTTGATTGACATGTTTATTCTGTAAGCTAACTTCAATAGTTTGAAATTATTTTGACAGTTAATGCCAGTTATCCTGTCAACCTTTCACAAGACTTCAATTTGTTAATTGAAAGTATAAATAGTATAAACACTTTTAACAGTATGTCGTGCTGTGAAATACAGCAGACAGGATGGCGCACCAAACACGAAGCAAGGCCATGGTACAGGAGAACAAAGGACTTCTTTCATTTAAGGTTTGTGATAAACCATCAAACTCATTCGTTAAAAGGACTCTATAGTAATATAAAGCAAATTTTTCTGGACATTATCATGCAAGAAAAGTTTATTTTTGGGATCGCGATCACCGCGTAATGATTTTTAAAGGTTGCATTACATTATTAACTGTCCCATGTGATCAGCCAGTGCGATTGGAAGTCCATGCTCAATTATTGCCTCCGTAAATAAAACTTCGGCATTTATCACATCCAAAGAATCTGTTTGGGCGACGAAAAACGTTGAAAGTTTTCCACTTGTATCGCTAGCAACGGCATTAGACTTGTGTTTTTTTGTCCCAACGTGGTCTTTTACATCGCTAATTCCTCCGTGTCCGATCAAAAAATCTTGTCTGCACAAGGTGCAATTCGCGTAGTTTTCACCCTTTTTTTTAATTTTTATTAATATTAGATATATAACAACGGGCGGATGGCGGGCGGGTGCAGTTCTGATCAAACGTTACATCGGGTGGATGGCGGATGGTTGACGACTTTCTGACGCGGTTGCGGATGAAATAAATTGCCTATCCGCGCATCTCTAGTACCTACGCTCCCACATACATACACAAATACAGTACATATTTACCTACCTAATGTTCGTACATCCACACGCACATTCAATATACAAACATACACATACTGTACATATACATTCACTGTACAAACACATATACACATTCTGTACATATACATTCATTGTACAAACACATATACACATTCTGTACATATACAAGTACATATGCATACTTACACTCATGCACATAATCACGTTTCATCAAACATATATTAACGTTGTTGCCCTAGGGTAAACTGGGTGTAACACATGGCACACTGACAAAGCTTAACCTATTGTGACTATAACAATCTACAAGGTTAATGTAGGTTGCTTCTCTTTCTCCCCCTCCATTTTTCTGCATTCTTTCGTATCTCAAGTTATCATTACGTATATGTATTGTTGCATTTAAACAACTGTATTGTTGATAATAAAGGTAAATTATTGGTATTGTTCATTATCAATAGCGCTATTTCTATTGGTATTTGTATTGATCCATCTGTAGTGTAATAATGCTCATTGTCATTTCTGTATTATTTTTTTTATTTTTCGCTAACTGCTTATTTGCTATTACTTTTACCATCATATTTGTACATGTCATATTTGCTGATGTTGCTCTATTGTTGTTGTTTGCTGTTGTTGTTTTTGTCTCTCTGTCTAATCCCCCTCTTGTCCCCACAATTTCCCCCTCTGTCTTCTTTTTTTTCTCTCTTTCTATCCCCTCCTGCTCCGGCCCGGCTGCACTAAATGATAATATAAATACATTTAATAAAGTCAAATACAAATAAGGCAACAAGAGAAGTATCCTACACTTCTCTTTTGTAAAGTAAATCTGAACAGCCGACATGGGCATCTACATCAACTATATGATTTGCCTGAGAAGCTGGACAGGACACACAAAAAAAAAAAAAAATAGCGTTAGTCGCCATTGGTGTGCTTGTTTGTTAAGTAGTTTTAGTGTGAGAAACATTACATTAGCTCCAGGGGCGGATCTTAATACAGATATGTCCATCTTTGGCGTGCTGGCCACATAGCTAACAGGTTTAGCAGCCCCCCCTCCGAGGAAGACAGTTATGCCTTCATCCGTCTCACTCCTAATCCTCCTCCATTCTCCCCCACAATTAGACGTAGCCCCGGGTGACAATTACTCCTCTTCACCCTTTCCAAAGCCACCCTGCTGGGTTGAAATGACACTCTCTCTGAGAGGGGTTGCACTAATTGTATAATTGCCTAACGTGAGTGCTCAGGCATGCATGGACACCCCCTTTTCCTCACTTCCCATCCCTGTGTCAAGGCTGTCTCAAATTAAACACCCCTTAAAGGGACTGTTTGCAAGTTTGCTCAAAGTTAATAAAATAAAAGTTACCCACAAGAACACCTCTGGATAGCTTATGTCAGTGTTTTTCAACCTTGTTTGAGCCTAGGCACGTTTTTTTGCGTTGAAAAAATCCGCAGGCACACCTCTAGCAGAAAACATTAAAAAAGGAAACTCGGTTGACAGTAAAAAGTCGTTTTTGCAATTGTTGGATATGACTTTAAACTTGAGATGTACGATAATGGCTTTTTTGCCGATTTCCGATATTGTCCAACTCTTAATTATCGATTCCTATATCAACCGATACAGATATATACAGTCGTGGAATTAACACATTATTATGCCTAATTTGGTTATAATGCCCTGCTGGATGCATTAAACAATGTAACAAGGTTTTCTAAAATACATCAACTCAAGTTATGGAAAAAAAATGCCAACATGGCACTGCCATATTTATTATTGAAGTCACAAAGTGCATTATTTTTTTTAACATGCCTCAAAACAGCAGCTTGGAATTTGGGACATGCTCTCCCTGAGATAATCCTAATACCCACTACAACTATGGGAAGTACTATACTTTGACTTTCACAAAGTGCATTATTATTTTCATTTTTTTAAACATGCCTCAAAACAGCAGCTACAAAAACAATGAAGGCACACAGCTTCAGTCTAGAGTATACTCGAGTAATAAAGTAAACAATAACATAGTCCTCCTTTAGTGCAAGACTGCCTGGCATACTGTATAACAGGAAATTATAAACTGGGCTCAGTCTGAACAGCCGATATGGGCATCTACATCAACTATATGATTTGTCTGAGAAGCTTGATATTATCGGACATCTGTACTTTAAACCAATGGTCCCCAACCACCGATTGGTACCGGGCCGCACAAGAAATAAAAAAAAAATTAAAAAAATAGTTTTTATTGTTTTATTAAATCAACATAAAAAACAATATAGATCAATACAGTCTGCAGGGATACAGTCCGTAAGCACACATAATTGTATTTCTTTATGAAAAGAACCCCCCCCCCGGTCCGTGGGACAAATTTTCACGCTTTGACCGGTCCGCAGCTACAAAAAGGTTGGGGACCACTGCTTTAAACCATAACCAACCATGCATCAGTATAGCTCTTCTCTCAAAGTAGGTGTACTGTCACGACCTGTCACATCACCCACTGACTTATTTAGAGTTTTTTACTGTGTAGTGTTTTAGTTCTTGTCTTGCGCTCCTATCTTGGTGTCTTTTTCCTATTTTTTTGGTATTTTCCTGTAGCAGTTTCATGTCTTCCCTTAGAGCGATATTTCCCGCATCTACTTTGTTTTAGCAATCAAGAATATTTCAGTTGTTTTTTTATCCTTCTTTGTGGGGACATTGTTGATTGTCATGTCATGTTCGGGTGTACTTTGTGGACGCCGTCTTTGCTCCACAGTAAGTCTTTGCTGTCGTCCAGCATTCTGTTTTTTTATACTTTGTAGCCAGTTCAGTTTTAGTTTCATTCTGCAAAGCCTTCCCTAAGCTTCAATGCCTTTTCTTCGGGGCACTCACCTTTTGTTTATTTTTCGTTTAAGCATTAGACACCTTTTTACCTGCACGCTGCCTCCCGCTCTTTCTGACATCTCCAAAGCAATTAGCTACCGGCTGCCACCTACTGATATGGAAGAGTATTACACGGTTACTCTGCCGAGCTCTAGACAGCACAGACACTCAACAACAACACATAATTTGCAGACTATAATTACTGGTTTGCAAAAAATATTTTTAACCCAAATAGGTGAAATTAGATAATCTCCCAGTGGTTGAAAAACACCGATGTACAGTATGTAAGCATGATGGTCCAGTTTTGCCTGAAAGGGAGTGGGAAAAAGATAACTTATTTGATCCAAACCCCCGTTCTCAATTCAGTGATTAATACATTGAGTTTCACTGTTACTTTGTTTAAGGATTATACAAAAGGTTGTATCATAGTGGCATTACCACAGGTAACAATAATTATTACACTGTAACAATAATTTGTATCAACAATGCAGGAAGAATGAACATACCAACAATGGTAAGGGACAAAATACCAACAATGGTAATAGACAACATAGCAATAATGGTAAGGAAACATTGAGCACACTTTGAGACAGAGTACAACAGCAGGTTAAATTAAAGACCCTCATCTCTTTTTTGAACCAGACCCGATGTTTGTGTAATAGTTTAAATCGATTAATACTTTGGCATTGCTTGTGTTGTAAGTCCAGTTTGTTCCATAGTTTTACTCCGCATACAGACACAAAAACGTTTACGAGTGGTTTGAGCTCTCGGCAATAAGAAATATCCAAAGCCTCTCAAGTTATGAGCCTGCACTCGTCTTATAAAAAAGCGTTGTAGATTAGGCGACAATAGTTTGTTAAATGCTTTATATCAATTATTGATGTATTATATTTAACAAGGTCATCAAATTTGAGCAACTTTGATTGCATAAACAGATTATGAGTATGTTCTAAAAAACCAACGCTGTGAATGATCCGCACTGCTCTTTTCTGTGATATGATCAGAGGATGAATTGTGTTGTGGTAAGTATTCCCCCATACTTCAACACAATATGTAAGGTATGGCAGTACCAAGGTGCAGTACAGAGCACAGAGTGCATTTTCATTGAGGTATAGTTTTGCTTTGTTTATAATTGAGAAGCTTTTGGAGATTTTTTTGTTTTAATGTGTCTGACATGAGGTTTCCATGATAGTTTACTATCAATTATTACTCCCAAAAATCTTATCTCATTTACGATTTCAATTTGGGTAATATCAACACTTATTTTCTGTTCAGACGTTATATTGCGCAGTCCCTTAAAGGGACTGTTTTCAACTTTGCTCGAAGTTAAAAAAAATTAAATAAAAGAACACCTTTGGTTAGCGTATGTAAACATTGGTGCAGGGTTGCGGCCCGCAGCAATTTTTTTTACGCCTTGTGGCGTATTTTAAAAATATTATTACAAAAAAAGTGGAATAAAAAAAGCAAACCGGTGAAATGTAGCGAAAAATTTTGATTCCAATAACGCAACGCTGCCATGCCGCCAGTTTTTTTCTTCAGAACTGTCATTGTTAAAAAAAAAATAATAATAATTTAAATCAATGTTATGAGTTATTGACATATTCAAAGCACCAGTTACTTCACATCGAGTATTTCACTTTGAAATATTTTTTGTGTAAATTATTGCATATTTTACGTGTTTGCCATGTAAAAACCAAAGTGTTCTTTAAAAAATAATTGGCATTGAAGATAAATAACATCAGAATAACATCACACATTTAAACTTTTAAGTCATTGGATAGATTTGAAGTTGATCTATAGATATTTATGTGTTAAAAGTAAAACAAAATATGTATGTGACTTATTTTCAACACTATAATGACAGAGAGACCCTTTTGAGCACCCGGATGTTTAACGTTCGCAAAAACCGAGGGGAGCCCTAATGGTTACAATATATATATTGTATTGCTTCTGAAAATGAAAAATATAAAAATTACTCCGAACTCTTTCATTTTCCAGTGTGCAGTCCTCTGTGGAAAAAGTGTGTACACACCTGCATTAGTGGGTTAATAGAACATATGTCTATATTTTTCACTATCACTAATTATATTAAATAAAAATTGCTTGTCAGCCCGAGGAATTTGTTTTGCCCGCAGGGAGTCTCCAACCTTTTTTACTTCTGAGAGCGACTTAAAAAAATAAATAAATCGCACAGAGCTATTAATTTTTGTAGTGTTTATTTTCATATCTTACCTGAAAGCAAACAAAGGGAATGTAGTATTTTAACTTACGAGTGCTTCAAGTTAAAAGTGTTTTAAGATAATTGCTTTCTTTCGGCTAATTGTATTGCTTTTGAAGTATTTATTTCAAACCTGCACAGTACAACAACACATTTGTTTTTACATCTTGACAGAGACATTTGTGCAAGGCTTGAAAAGGGGTTGGATTAAGCGGATGCTTATAATATCCCAACCCCTCTCACTCATTCCACATTTAACATAAAAAATATAATACAAGAACAATACCATACAAACAAAAACAAGAAAAACTCCTGTACACTAACAATACAATAGTACCACTGTTACTATGAGACAAGACGAGACGAGACAAAAACACGCACGCACACACACACACACACACACACACACACACACACACACACACACACACACACACACACCCTGACCATACACCTCTCTCCCATCGCTCTGTGCTGAGGGCATCACTCTCTTTCCTCCTCGTACTTCTTCAGTACTTCTTTTTTAAACAGTGTTTTAAATTGAATCATGTTAGAACACTAGGGGTGTAACGGTACACCAAAATTTCGGTTCGGTACGTACCTCGGTTTAGAGGTCACGGTTCGGTTCATTTTCGGTACAGTAAGAAAACAACAAAATATACATTTTTGGGTTATTTATTTACCAAATTTGCACCAAAAATATTTTTCTAAGTGGCATATTTGATGTGAAGTAATCGGAACCTTGGATAGGTCAATAATTCATAATAACATTGATTTTGATTCAATATTATGTTTTGAGCAGTGACAGTTTGAAAGAAAAAGAAACAGCTCTGTTTTATTAGTCAACATTGCAACTTTTTCTAAATTACATTTAACCTTTAAGCTTTTTTATTTCACTTTTGTTATGTTTTTGTTTATTTTAATAGTATTTTTATAATGTGCCGTGGGCCTTTAAAACATTAGCTGTGGGCTGCGAATGGCCTCCGGGGCACACTTTTGACACCCCTGCTATAGATAATAAAAAATTAAATCTGATAAATCTATGGATAAAAAGCAGAGCCTGGCGAGGCATGCGCGTTTATCATAACTCTCTCTCTCTCTGTCTCTGCCCCTCCCTCACGAATGCTGCTGCGCGCACAATTTGTTTTGTTTTTAACCCCTTCTTAACCCTGAACATACATTGAAAATACACGCAGCCCTAACTCAAAATGCCGGACATTTGAGGCATTTAAGAAACTCCGCCCTGACAGCTCCGCAAAAGATGACATGTCCGGTGAAAAGAGGACGTATGGTCAGTCTATCGTAGCCCGTTAGCTGCTAGCATGCCGTGTGTTGTGCCTCGGTGTGCATTGTTAACACAACGTGCGTTACGCTACTTAATATGTCCATGTGGAAACTCGTTCGGTACACCTCCGAACCGAACCCCCGTACCGAAACGGTTCAATACAAATACACGTACTGTTACACCCCTATAGAACACGTTTTTAACTCGTCCCCTAAGTTGTTCCACAGAGTGACTCCACGCACTGAAATGCACATTGATTTTAAAGTTGTTCTAAATTTAGGCAAATATAATTTGTTGTTTCCTCTTAGACTGTAACTAACTTTTAAGGGGACTTATAATGCAAAACCAACTTTTTTACCCGTTGCTACCTGTTTTTTTTCTATTTAGGATCTGCATAAGTCCTGAACATTTTAAATCAAACCATGGAGGCATGGTGGAGATATTTATAAAACAATTTTGCCTTACTTCCTCCAAACGAGACGTTTGGAATTTGAACAATCTGTGACGTTTTTCCCCAAGTGTGTCATCAGCGGATATCTCCATACATGGTAGAAGTTTTCCCAATATTAATTGGAGAATAATCTGCCAGTTCCCACGAGTCCGCCATTGTAGTCCAACGCCTTACTCAATAAGCTCCTTCTTTTTGTGTATCCTCCTGTTGTGGGGCAGACTGGCTTGTACATGCACATGCATCCTCCACTGTTGCCATTTCTAATGCAAACTAAGGCTGGGCTACTTTATGATTGTGATCATTGATCGCGATTAATTTGAGTTTGATCACAGTGATCAGCTGTTAGCATATTTCCTCCATCAAATATGGCGGAACTGTCTGTTAGAAGTTCCCGTAGTAATAAACAGTAGGGAAGCAACAATTCTCTGTATAATCCTGCACGGAACAATCCACCTTTATTGACCGTGATTCTGTGTGTGTGTCTGTAAATGTGTGTGTTTGTGTACGTTTGCGTGTGTTTTTGTGACAGTGTTTGTGTCCGTGTATGTGCGCGACCTCTCGTTCCAACGCGCAAAAACCAGGCTCGTCACAATGCAATTAATGTTCAATCAGCATTGTGCACAACCGTAATTTGTCAAGTGTGGGGCGAAAGCGTTGCTACAAAAATTAGCATTACTGCTAATATGTAGCATCATTTGAAAAGTCACCCGCTAGAGAATGAAGAGTGCTTACTCCGCATGTCAACATCTCCGTTCGGTGCCACACCAACAAAATGCAGAGGCAACCATTTCCATATCAACACCATATGAAAAAAAAAGTCCACGACATAAGGAGATAACGTCCGCAGGAACCTACCACATAGTGAAGGACATACACTATTTGATTTCCTATTATGCAGCTCATTTTTATTTGACAGTTATTGAAATATCTTGTGTGACATCATGCACAAAAGTGCACTTTATTTGTTTTAAACTATTGTAGTGGCGTTCTGTACAAAAAGTGCACTTTAATTTAGTGTTTTGATATGTCATCTTAGTGACAACATGCACAAAAGTGCACTAATAGCTTGTTTTAAAATGTCTCCGACAATCTTGCACGTTCTGTTTTGAAATTACGTGAATATTTGTGCCACTGCTTAATAACTGTTTAGTAAATACAGTTTTGGTAAATTGACTTAGTTGTGATTTCCCTCTCTGCAGGAAAGTTTAAAATGAGCATATATTAATGCAGTATGAACAAGAATGTTCTAATGTAGACACATAGAATCATCATATTGGTGTGATTATATTCATTAAGTGTTCATTCAAGGCTAAGGCAAAATATCGCGATATATATCGTGTATCGTGACATGGCCTAAAAATATCGAGATATTAAAAAAAGGCCATATCGCCCAGCCCTACGTTGAACCAAAATCAGATTTATTGGCCATGTATGTGTAACACACAAGGAAGTTGACTTGTTTGAGATACAAGGGTTTTGAGGTAAGCGCTTCGTCAATGAAACCCATAAGTTGAGGTACTCCTCTACGTTTTTGTTTTTGCCAGAACATGAACAAAATGTTGCTCTGCAGGTTGTGCAGTACATTTGCAAAAGCAAGCTGCAAAGCTGACTCCGCCCAACAGACTGACAAAGAGGCTTTTTGTGGCACATCCACACCAACTTTTCCCCCTGGCCTGTAAAGTCAAGCATGTCCAAACTGACTCTGAGCTTCTTCACAGCAGACACTGCGAGGAGGTCGGCTTTCATCTACTGGCCTTATAAAATATGTTTATTTTGAAGTTGTTTTAGCAATATTAGTGCACTGACTGGATTCGGTCACATAAAAATTGTTTGTTGACCCTGTCCTTCCACCTTTAGCCCAAAAGTAAGGATGTAATGATATGAACATTTCATAACTCGGCTATTATTATCGCGTTATTGTTGAATGTGTTCATATAGTACTTATACACACACTGAAAACTTTTGACAGTGTGTTTTTATTTAGTAAAATGAATAGACATACAGTTAGGAAACCCACTATTTTGCATGTTTTGTGTTTCTTATACAAAACCTAAAACCAGTGAAGTTGGAACGTTGTGTAAATGGTAAATAAAATCAGAATACAATGATTCGCAAATCCTTTTCAACCTATATTCAATTGAATAGACTGCAAAGACAAGATACTTAACGTTCGAACTGGTAAACTTTATTATTTTTTGAAAATATTAGCTCATTTGGAATTTTTAATGCCTGCAACATGTTTAAAAAAAGCTGGCACAAGTGGCCAAAACCACTGAGAAAGTTGAGGACTGCTCATCAAACACTTATTTGGAACATCCCACAGGTGAACAGGCTAATTGGGAACCAGTGGGTGCCATGATTGGGTATAAAAGCGGCTTCCATAAAATGCTCAGTCGTTCACAAACAAGGATGGGGCGAGGGTCACCACTTTGTGAACAAATGCATGAGCAAATTGTCGAACAGTTTAAGAACAACATTTCTCAACAAGATATTGCAAGGAATTTAGGGATTTCGCCATCTACGGTCCGTAACATCATCAAAAGGTTCAGAGAATCTGGAGAAATCACTGCACGTAAGCGGCAAGGCCGAAAACCAACATTGAATGCCCGTGACCTTTGATCCCTCAGGCGGTACTGCATCAAAAACCAAATCAAATGCCATCAGTGTGTAAAGGATATCACCACATGGGCTCAGGAACACTTCAGAAAACCACTGTCCGTAACTACAGTTCGTCACTACATCTGTAAGTGCAAGTTAACTATTTCTACTATGCAAAGTGAAAGCCATTTATCAACATGCCCCTGTGCCAACTTTTTTGCAATGTGTTGCTGCCATTAAATTCTAAGTTAATGATTATTTGCAAAAAAAAAAAGTTTCTCAGTTCGAACATTAAATATCTTGTCTTTGCGGTGTATTCAAATGAATATAAGTTGAAAAGGATGTGCAAATCATTGTATTGTTTTTATTTCTGAATTACACAACGTGCCAACTTCACTGGTTTTGGGTTTTGTACTTCACTAATAGTGTTTTAGTCTTAGCAGGGTTCTCCTTGCGCCACGGTAATATGTTTAGCACCACACCTTAAAAATAAGTTGTTTTTTTTACGTGAAAACAAAATAAATTAAAACATAATATAATGCAGCATCCAGAAGAACACACACAAACTCTGACGCTCTTTTTAGCTTTCATTGCCAATTTTATACTAACGGGCCCAATTCCAACAAGTATTTTCTCTGTGTACACACGTCCACCTTCGTGCTTCACTCTGAGACACACAACAACACTTCTTCATTCCCTACTGACTCTGTGTTCACAGACCATGAGAATAATGAACGTCATAACACACTAATATATACATTAAAACCAGCAGGTAGTTGCAGTTTGATTGTATGTATGTATGTATGTGTGTATGCATGTATGCATGCATACTCTAATACTTTGAATTTATTTACATGAAAAGTGTGTAGCAAATAAAACTTATGATTTATTATTTCTGGCAGGCATTGTGGCGTCTTACTCTGTTCAGCAGTCCTTGAAGGCACCGTGAAAACACCTCTCTGAGTATAGAACGATCAGTCAGTTCTAAGTGAGCACAGCTTGTACGTTCAACGTACACCATTGGATAGCTTAGTTTCTCAGACCACAGTGTGTTTGTATAAGTTTATTTTGGGCTATGTTGTTTCTTAATAGGGGAAGACGTTAATGCCTCTTGTTTATAAATGTTAGCATTTAAAGCTCGCTAGCTGGCACCAGTCAGTCCGTGAGTGTATCATATTGCAGTTATCAATCACGGTTTTCCGATCATTTTAATTTTAAAATGGTAATACTAACTGTCAGGAGTTTTACCTTGGTTATCATTAATACTAGTTATTCTTACATCCCGATAACAGGGTAAGATCCGATCCACCTTGAATTTTGCAATAATAAAATACTGATGCATTCATACATTAATGTGCATTTTCGCTAAGCAGTTAATCTCACCATAGGGCTGCACAATTATGGCCAAAATAATCATCACAATTATTTATATCAATATTGAAATCACAATTTTAATTACGGTTATTCATTATGTTTGGTAAAACACAGTGTTTCGGGCAGGTCGGCAATCTACTTTTGGTAATGGGATCCCCGAGTTGGGGTGTCGGGCAAACAATACGTCGTCATGTAATTTGTAGTGAAATAATCTAGTAGAAAGGCTAACTGTGACCCATAATTTTTAAGACAAATATTGGTGTTTTTGTTCACAATCAGTATTAACATTTCAGATATCACTCTTTGAAAGATGCCTTCAGCAATTTTTTCATCTTTTTTTCAATGCCATAAAAAACAGCTAAGTTCCACAGGTGGCCCGTGCATCATCAACTCGACACCTCGCTTAACCTAATCAGTGAAACATGTATTTTCAATAACGAAATTAGGGCTGCAACTAACAACTAATTTGATAATCGATTAATCTGTCGATTATTACTTCGATTAAAGAGACAAACTACATTTCTATCCTTTCCAGTATTTTATTGAAAAAAACCAGCATACTGGCACCGTACTGGCACCATACTTATTTTGATTATTGTTTCTCAGCTGTTTGTAAATGTTGCAGTTTATAAATGTTTATTAAAAAAAAAAAAAAAAAGAGCCTCTGCACCATACTTGCCAACCTTGAGACCTCCGATTTCAGGAGGTGTGGGGGGGCGTGGTTGGGGGCGTGGTTCAGAGGGGAGGAGTATATTTACAGCTAGAATTCACCAAATCAAGTATTTCATATATATATATATATATATATATATATATATATATATATATAAGAAATACTTGACTTTCAGTGAATTCTAGCTATGTATATATATATATATATATATATATATATATATATATATATATATATATGAATAAGAGAAATACTTGAATTTCAGTGTTCATTTATTTACACATATACACACACATAACACTCATCTACTCATTGTTGAGTTAAGGGTTAAATTGTCCATCCTTGTTCTATTCTGTCACTATTTTTCTAACCATGCTGAACACCCTCTCTGATGATGCATTCTGCTTTGTCTCCTTGTTGTGTGCGCAGTTGTGCACTGCACTCTCTAAAAGCCCTAGATGTTAATGTCACATATGCATGTACAGTAGATGGCAGTATTGCCCTGTTTAAGAGTGTCACAACATTGCTGTTTAAGGCAGACGAACTGCTTTACGGTAGACGAAAACGTGACTGCTGTTGTTGTGTGTTGTTGCCGCGCTGGGAGGACGTTAATGAAACTGCCTAACAATAAACCCACATAAGAAACCAAGAACTCTCCCTCAATCATTCTACAGTTATAACGTCATTGGGCAGGCACGCTGTTTATATTGTGGGAAAGCGGACGTGAAAACAGGCTGTCGACACGTCACTCAGGTCCGCCTGAATTTCGGGAGAAAATTTGTCCCGGGAGGTTTTCTGGAGAAGCGCTGAATTTCGGGAGACACCCGGAAAATCCGGGAGGGTTGGCAAGTATGCTCTGCGCATGCGCATAGCATAGATCCAACGAATCGATGACTAAATTAATCGCCAACTATTTTGATAATCGATTTTAATCGATTTAATCGATTAGTTGTTGCAGCCCTAAACGAAATACAAAAATATAGCATTATTTAATCTAACGATTGAACTCACAAGAGTCCTTCAATGCGCAATTTAGGGATGTAATGATAGTAACTTTTCATACCACGGTGTGACCAAATTGATCATCTTTATTATTATCGCAGTATTGATAAATGTGCTCAACAAGTACTTATACACACCAGGTGTATTTAATCATGGCGTGGCACCATGGCAAAATAAAAAATACTACACCTTTTAAAAATGAAGACAAGAAAACAAATTTAAGTAATATATTGTATGAATGGATATTGAGTATATAGCCTATCATTTACGTACTATTGACTCGTGATGCACTGAAAATTTGGCCATTGAAAGACTTTGATCACAGAAACAGTACTGCAAAGGCAAGACACACAATTGTCTGGATCAGAGGCAGCATGTCTGCAATGTAGACGTTCTTTAATGTATCTGAGATATACAGCGATCGACAAAATGTGCATATTTAATTAATATTAATAGGACTGTGGTGCTCATTTGAGAAGAGAAATTAAAACGTATAATAAAAAACTTATTGTAATACCGAGGCAACGCGAGTGCGGCCACGTCGCCTGCACCTTGGGTCCGGTGAATGGCGCCCTGCCTTGCTTCGGACCCCATATCCCACCAGCCCTTGGAGCCAATCCTTGCCCTGAAGTTACAGATCTGACTTGCCGAACACCCTTACCCGCCTTGTTCTAACATGCCAGTTCACTTTGGACAGTGACAATTGCTCTACAACTGCAAGGGCAGCTCAGCTTCTCCTAAAATATAAAATATGTGGTCAAATATGTGCTTTGATGTTTACATTTCATGGACCGATTATGCGCCAGGATGCATTCAACTTTTGTTCAGAATGAGTTACTTTCGCAACAGCTGACGCGCCTTTCTTCTCATTCATTCTCATAGCATCAGAAGTGCGTTAAACAGTGTTAAAGAAGAGCTTCCATTGACTTCAGTAGGGGAGCGTAGAGTGTGCTGTTCCACTGTAGCTAAACTGGACAGTCATTGGGTAAATGCTCGGCTTCGTCCCGGCCACGGACACCGAGCGTCTCTAGAGGTGCATAAGAATTGGGCTCGGTCTCGGCTGGCCGATGCCGGGCTTCTGCATGGTGATTAGATGATCTGTCTGAGGCTGGTATACTGCCTATGTTATATTGTACAATAAGCAGCAACAATTGAAAATAGAGCATAACGATATAAGAACAACTATGGTGAAAACGAATTACTCATAACACAGATTTTTAAATGTACGTACATTTGTTATGCCTTTTTAAAGGGGAACATTATCACAATTTCAGAAGGGTTAAAACCATTAAAAATCAGTTCCCAGTGGCTTATTTTATTTTTCGAAGTTTTTTTCAAAATTTTACCCATCACGCAATATCCCTAAAAAAAGCTTCAAAGTGCCTGATTGTAACCATCGTTATATACACCCGTCCATTTTCCTGTGACGTCACACAGTGATGCCAATACAAACAAACAGCAAGGTATAGCGACATTAGCTCGGATTCAGACTCGGATTTCAGCGGCTTAACACTGTCTGATAAGATAATTACTAACAACTATGAACTAGGTTTACAGCATATGAAATACATTTGGCAACAACATGCACTTTGAGAGTGCAGACAGCCCATTTCAGGCACGCATATATTTTTCCACGATTTCAGCACTCAGGTTAACCATACCTAAATAGACACAAAATACTGCATTACACAAGACTACCCGAATGTACTCGAATGATTGAAAAAAATAAATGTTTTTAAGCTAAATTATTGGTAAACATGTATAATAATTTACGTAAAACCGCGAGTAATGATTAAAGTTTTCATCAATTAATATATTCTGTAGACATACCCTCATCCGCTCTCTTTTCTTGAAAGCTGAACTGTCCAGTTTTGGAGTTGATGTCAGCAGGCCAGGGAAACTAGGGTCGATATTCTTCTCTTGATCATCTTCGGTGGCATAAGGGACGGTGTGAGCCAAGACATCCAGGGGGTTTAGCTCGCTCGTCTGCGGGAACAAATTGCCGCCATTGCTTGCCGTGCTACCGAGGTCCTTTGTCCCTGAATAGCTCACACACTCCGGCAGATTCAATGGGGGTCTGGCGGCAGATTTCTTTGACTTTATCGTTGGAAATGCATCTGCTTTGAGTGTCGCAGGATATCCACACATTCTTGCCATCTCTGTCGTAGCATAGCTTTCGTCGGTAAAGTGTGCGGAACAAACGACTGACCATTTCGTCGGCTTTCCCCACACCCTCGTATTTTGAACAAATTTCGTCCAATTTCTTGCCACTTTCGCATCTTTGGGCCACTGGTGCAACTTGAATCCGTCCCTGTTCGTGTTGTTACACCCTCCGACAACACACCGACGAAAGTGAGAAAATGGCGGATTGCTTCCCGATGTGACGTCACAACGTGACGTCATCGCTCGGAGAGCGAATAATAGAAAGGTGTTTAATTCGCCAAAATTCACCCATTTAGAGTTCGGAAATCGGTTAAAAAAATATATGGTCTTTTTTCTGCAACATCAAGGTATATATTGACTCTTACATAGGTCTGGTGATAATGTTCCCCTTTAAAGAAATTATATGTCAAATTTACCTGGCCACACTCCAAGCCACACACCACAACGCCACAAGTAAATATAGCGGGCCTATCATGATTACTGACTGTTAGGTGAAGCAGTGTTGGGGTGTGAACGTAATACCATCATATCATTTGTAATGTCTAATAAAAGACTACAGATAAATGTTGTCCCCATATTTTTACAGACAAATATTAGGTTTTGCTATTCTTTAATAATATCAACTTGTCAGCTTTTTGTCATTAAATTATGCCTTTATCTCTATTTTGAAATGTTGATAGTTTTTATTTAAGTTATGTACATTTATATGTAAATATATATGATGTATCGGGACAGATCCAGAGTTTGAACAAAAATATGTCATATAGAATTAACTATACACAATAAAACATTAACAACATGCTGTGTCACATGAATGATTTTTGAAGTAACACATTAGTGACATGAACAAAACACAATGTAAAAAAACAACAACCTGGTGTTTACTTTTTCATATCAATATAAAACACAAAGCTGTTTAGCTAATGAAGATAAAAGTCCAATAAACAAGCTTTGTTCTTCTCCAACGCCTCCCTAGTGTTTCAGTACAACAGTTTGGCCTACAAAAAAAAACCCCGGAGTGATACCTCTCACATCGAATAAACAATCTTCACAGCCTGCGTTCAATTAGATGATGACAAAACATTTTAGCTGGTATTGATGTTATTTGAACACTGATACAGTTTGCAGTTAAATAAAGGAGGAGTAAACATCCCAGTAAACAAAGTAAAGACTTTATAAACAAATTGTGACAACATTCACAACACATCGCCTGCTGCAAAACATCAAATAGTTTTCTCCTTTGCTGTATACTTAGTGTGGGGACAAGTGCGTCTGTTTCCAATGTTGTCCGCGCCTGTTGCCATCTTAACACAGCAGTGCGTTATTAAACACACGCCGGCAAGCGAGGGAAAATGACGTTAAACCAAGCGCTTGGCTCCGTTTAATCCGAGGGGAAATCTCCGCAGCAAAGTCCGTGTAGTTAGTCCGCCATGATTATCAAGCCAAATGATGCTAATGCGCATGCGCCTGACTTCGTGTTGCCGAAAATGCATTAATAAATGACGGGTTTTCGGTAATTAAAAAAATTAACAGTATTACTAATCGTCGGGAATTTTATCACAAATTATCATTAACCGTTTACCGTTACATCCCTCGCCCATTAACAAGTAAAAAGTCAAGGGCGGTCACGGAATGTTCTTGCCGCAAATGTGGGTAAATTTTTTGGCCATTACGGCGAAAGACGAGGACAGTCGCGTCACTTGCTGCAGTTGCCGTGGTTAAATTTGAGCGCTGATATTGGCAGTTTGGGGGAAACCCTGCACACCCTGAAATCTTTTAACCAAGTTCTTTTCTTTTTAAAAAAAAAATAGATACACAATATACGTTTTTGGCAGAAAAAAACATTGTTGGCTTCATAACAGCCATATTGTTTTTGTTTAAATGTTTAAATATGTTTATATTCTTCCATTTTAATTTGTAAACGTTTTAGAATTTTATTTTTTAATAAAATGCAATATGGTTGTTCACTTTGCTTCACTTTCTGTTTATGTGACGTCACGCGGGTTTACTTCCTGTTGAAGACACGGTCTCATATAGATTGATCACTTCAATCTAAGACAGCACAGCCTTTATGTTTCATGTGAATATCTTAGTTGTTCAGACAGTCATGTGTTCATACAAGGTTAGATTGGGGTGTGACGTTTCTTAACGGAGAAAGACGTTAATGTCTCTTGTGTTCATGTTAGCATTCAAGCTAGCTAGAAACTAACGCTAGTCGATCCATAATCTGTTTCAATTTGTTATGTGTGTGGTTATCAATCAGCTTTTCGATCATTTTAAATTCAGACAGAAATACCGACTCCCAGTTATCATTGTTGCCGTTTATTGTTAAATCTCTAGCACTATTACACTTCTGCTTTCCCTTAGCGGTGTAACGGTACACAAAAATTTCGGTTCAGTACGTACCTCGGTTTAGAAGTCACGGTTCGGTTCATTTTCGGTACAGTAAGAAAACAACAAAATATACATTTTTGGGTTATTTATTTACCAAATTTGCAAAATCTTCCACCAAAAATATTTTTCTTAGTGGAATATTTGATGTGAAGTAATCGGAACCTTGGATAGGTCAATAATTCATAATAACATTGATTTTGATTCAATATTATGTTTAGAGCAATGACAGTTTGAAAGAAAAAAAAACAGCTTTGTTTTATTAGTCAACATTGCAACTTTTTCTAAATTACATTTAACCTTTAAGCTTTTTTATTTCACTTTTGTTATGTTTTTGTTTATTTTAATAGTATTTGTAGAATGTGCCGTGGGCCTTTAAAACATTAGCTGTGGGCGGCAAATGGTCTCCAGGGCACACTTTTGACACCCCTGCTATAGATCTGATAAATCTATGGATAAAAAGCAGAGCCTGGCGACACATGCGCGTTTATCATAACTCTCTCACTGTCTCTGTCTCTGCCCCTCCCTCACGAATGCTGCTGCGCGCACAATTTGTTTTGTTTTCAACCCCTTCTTAACCCTGAACGTACATTGAAAATACACACAACCCTAACTCAAAATTGCCGGACATTTGAGGCATTTAAGAAACTCCGCCCTGACAGCTCCGCAAAAGAGGACGTATGGTCAGTCTATCGTAGCCCGGCTGCTAGCATTCCATGTGTTGTGCCTTGGTGTGCATTGTTTACACAACGTGCGTTACGCTACTTAATATGTCTGTGTGGAAACTTGTTCGTTACACCTCCGAATCGAACCGGAACCCCTGAACCGGAACCCCCGTACCGAAACGGTTCAATACAAATACACATACCGTTGCACCCCTCCTTTCCCTGCATTAATACGCATGCGCAGATGAATTCCAATTGGGGGCACGTCTCGTAAACATCGAGAAACTTTGGCACTCGATGCAAAAGGGTCTCTAGACTATTTAACACGATGGCTAGATGTTGACTCAAAGAAGACAAGCAGAACCTGAGAGCCTGCTGACATACTGCGTCACAGCATGGTACGGCAACTGCACCGCTGCAGAGAGGGAGAGACTCCAGAGAGTGGTAAAGGCAGCACAGCGGATCATCAGCTGCCCTCTCCCACCCCCTGATAGACATTTACACCTCCCGCTGTCTCAGCAGAGCTACCAACATTATCAAGGACAGCTCCCACCCTGTCTTTGACCTGTTTGACCTGCTGCCCTCAGGAAGGCGCTACAGGGTCATCAGGTCTAAGACAAACAGACTCAAGAACAGTTTTTTCCCTAAAGCCATAACCACGGTGAACTCTCATAGGCACTGATTTTATAGTTTAGCACCTCTCTGTGTGCAATTTTTACTTTCCACCTACAGTCTTAGTGCTTCTGTATATATGTATATCCTGTAATATTTAAACAACACATTCAGAACATTCATTCCCAGTACTTGACTGTGCACCTTACCTCTTTTTGCACTATTTTTCTTTTTCTTTCCTTCCTATGTTTTGCATATTTGTAGACTGTCGCACTGATACTGGAGTTGTTTTTAATGTCATTGTACCTGTGTATAGTGACAATAAAAGGCATTGTATTCTATTTTATTATATTCTATTATGCAGGCATCAACACCTGTCGTGGTTTAATAACAGCAGTATGGACTCTAATGCATGCCGTTAGACTGTTAGGGAGCCACTTCACGGGGGGCCGCCACGGCTGTGCAAATGTGACTGATTTGATATGCAGCAGAGCCTGTTTTTAAATGTATGTCATGTATATATTGCCAATGAGCACCTTCATTTTAATTGTCAGAGCCAAAATCGTGAATACAATTTGATTAATTTTGCAGCCATGTCTTCCAGTCCCTACCTTTTGTACTGCTGAAAATTTGCAAAATGTAACTTTGGAGGAGCAGTTGCAATGCAATCGGCTATGCTGCGCGCGCAATTGTGTACACGTTTGTGTCGATGTCCGTAAGCCATGCAAACCCGTAAACCTGAACGTTTTCACCGCCTGCATCGGGCCTCGACAAGCTGCTGTGCAAACCCAAAATATCCTGTGGTTATCTTATCTGAACTACTAACTAAACGGTTCGTTTCTCTTTCACCCCCAGGTGCTGATATAATGAAGATAAGGCGGCTGTGCATGTTTTGCGACGAAGAACCAACCAGCTGCAACGGCCGAGGAAGCTGCAAGGTGGAGTGTGGTATCACTTCCATTTGTGCCCACGATCATGAAGTGTGTGTCGCTATTTGGTAAGGGTCTATATTGATGTGATGTCATGACAGTACAAAAGTACAAACCAAGTGGAAATGATCTGGTTCATTCTATTCGAGCCTTGAGTCATTTCCTTATTCAAAAGGCTTAACACTCATGGACTCTCAAGACAGGAATATGGCATCACTGACTGAATGTGAGACACAGCTGTAAACTGTCAGAAGCAGACTTGTGTTGGGTGTTACAGGCTTTAAGGCAGCACTGCTGTTTCTCATTAAAATAGTGATGTAAGATGCTTGTTCTGAGGTTCGCAAAATGCCATGCACATGGACGGCCAACCTGGTTTATGCAAGCTATTGGCACAAAGCGCTCAGAATTTCAAATATGTACACTTCTTTTCCTCATTTCCTCACATCTTTGTTTGCAATGGCAAAGATTGTACAATTTGAACAAAATTGGTATTGGCTGATTTTCAGGGAAAAAAAGAATCTGCTCCATACATTGTGAAGCTGCTCCCCCAAACTAACTACCGCCATTACAGAAAGTAAACTGCATTTGTTAGTAACTTCAGTTAGGGCTGGGCGATATGGCCTTTTGTTAATATCTCAACATTTTTAGGCCATGTCACGATACACGATATATATCTCGATATTTTGCCTTAGCCTTGAATGAACACTTGATGCATATAATCACAGCAGTATGATGATTCTATGTGTCTACATTAAAACATTCTTGTTCATTCTGCATTAATATAAGCTCATTTTAAACTTTCATGCAGAGAGGGAAATCACAACTAAGTCAATTTACCAAAACTGTATTTATTAAACAGTTATTAAGCAGTGGCACAAACATTCATGTTATTTCTAAAACAGAAAGTGCAAGATTGTCAGAGACATTTTAAAACAAGTTATTAGTGCACTTTGTGCATGATATCACTAAAATGACATATCAAAACAACACTAAATTAAAGTGCACTTTTTGTACAGAACACCACTACAATAGTTTAAAACAAATAAAGTGCACTTTTGTGCATGATGTCACACAAGATATTTCAATAACTGTCAAATAAAAATCAGCTGCAAAATAGGAAATCAAACAGTGTATGTCCTTCACTATGTGGTAGGTTCCTGCGGACGTTATCTCCTTCTGGTGTTGACTATTTTTTTCATACGGTGTTGATCTGGAAATGGTTGCTTCGGCATTTTGTGGGTGTGGCACTGACGGAGATGTTGACATGCGGAGTTTCAAGCACTCTTCATTCTCTAGCGGGTGGCTTTTCAAATAGTGCTACAAATTAGCAGTAATGCTACTTTTTGTAGCAACGCTTTTGCCGCATACTTGACATATTACGGTTGTCTGTTCAACATATTCCCGCTTGAAGCCAAACCACCGCCAGACGATGGACGCCCTGCTGTTTTTCTTGGGAATTAATTTTTCTTCCTTCATTTGTTACCAGATTCGCACCTTCTTTCTTGGGTATTACCACTCGCACCACTCCGCTAGCATCACAGCTAATGTTACCCATGCCACTACCTCTATGCTCGGCGAGGGCGTATGACGTTGCACACGCGACAGTATGTGACGTATGTAAGAAAGTGCGCGTGTTTTATGTCTCTGTGAGAAGCAGAGACAAGAGAGTGAGAAACGCATGTAGTGTAATGCCTGCAGCTAAAAGCAACTGCGTGAGAACGTACACTCGAATATCACGATATAGTCATTTTCTATATCGCACAGAGACAAACCCGCGATATATCGAGTATATTCGATATATCGCCCAGCCCTAACTTCAGTATCATTATCAAGTATTGTATATCCCTGGAGGACAAGGGGTCAACTTGTTATACACCGAGAGAAAGCCAGGAGCATGCATGCTAATGGCTAAGCTAACCTAGCTTGAAACAACATCAGTGAAAGTAAAGTTCAAGAAGTGTTGCTGCAACCACGTTATAGAAGAAAAGGCAATTACCAGAAAATTACCAAGTAGATAAGAGTCTCGAGAGAGGATTATTGAGGTGATGATAATTAACTTAGGGGAGCGGCTTCACACTATGTATGGAGATGCACAGTTAGCCGCCTGTCAGCAGATGGACCATAATTTAATAAAGCGTCCTCCAGAGGGGATCGGCTTTCGTGATCAGCATTAAGATATTAATCAGCATTAGCCGATCACATACTTTTTCACCAAAATCGTCCGATACGGTGGCAAATCGATCGACGCATCCTTGCTGAAAACTGAACTGACTTCAGTGACTGTTGGTTATTTGTGACTGTGTTTTTCTATTTTTTAAGGAGGAAAAAAGACGGCAATGCCACATTTGACACGGTCTGCCATAACCCAGCTGACAAGCTGTATGGCCTGGTCCTGGAGGACTACAACAATAGCAAGTGTGAGATGAAAGAAAGGCAGGGTATGGGCTCATCCTTTTTCATCTGCTCCTGCTCTGAGGATGAGTGCAACCGCGATATCATCTTTAACTACAGTAAGTACAGCTTTCACCGCCATTTTTTAGAAATAAGACCGCTTTGAAAATTAACCTACTTAACTATGCAAATTTGGGATGGGACTATATGGTTAAGAATTGTGTTGATTGCATTGAGCCGATAATAGAGTTAAAAAGTAGCACTGTTAATGAATGAATTAACTAATCAGTGATTATCCCCAAAGTGGATCAAACCGCTCAAACAGACTTCTGTCAATTGAAAAGAGAAGGGAAGGAATTTACCAAATGAAAACATGAAAAAAAAAAAAAATACAGTCAAATGTGGGTTTTTGTTTGTAATCCGTTCTAAAAAGGTCAAACAAAAAACAAATCATACAAAAATATGGTGGCTTATTTAGCAGTCGGACTCTATTAAAAAGGCAAAGAGACTGAGTCAATCAACATTTGGGATTATTTTTGATACACGGGTAGTTTGATTGATTGAAACTTGTTTTAGTAGATTGCACAGTACAGTACATATTCCGTACAATTGACCACTAAATGGTAACACCCGAATAAGTTTTTCAACTTGTTTAAGTCGGGGTCCACTTTAATCAATTCATGGTAAGAGGCTATGCAGCAGCCAGTGAAAGTTGGAGGATCACGGCCCATGCTGGACAGCTACAAAGCCGAAGCACTCGGTGGAATTTAGGGGTAAAGATCAATCTATAAAAAATGTTGCAGGACGATGTATATTGTCTCTACTCATTATTACTGATAAACAATAATATTGTCACCGTTATTTTGAGACCAATTTAAACACTAATCAAATCATTATGTATAAAAATAATAATTATGCAATAAACCGTTAGATTTTATTAGTATATTTACCACTGTAATTGGAAGGCCAATAGCTTTTGATTATTTTAACTAAGTAAACAATGAAAATAACATTCCCTCTCAATCTGTTTGCAAAAACTCTCATGAACTGTTTAAAGAATAAGTATACCATACAATGACACTAAGTATTATATATATCAGGACTATTCAACTACATAATGAAGAGCGCTGCAGCTTCAAGAGCCCAAGGGTTCAGGGGCCGGACATCGAAATGTTGAAGTTTTGCAAGAAAGTTCCTCTGTAGGTTATATTTCTTTGTTTACTTTATTGCAAAGTAAACACATCAGCTTTTACACTGCACTGTCATTAAATTCATCATTCTGCCCTCGCTACTCATTTCTAGCATTTGCAGCTAGCTAAAAGTCTGAAGAAACAGAAGCTCCAGAGGTTTTGTTAAGGATTGATGTTCCTTCTATTGGATGCTTTTCCTTCCTCAGTTTTATTTCTTCACACGTTTTCCTTCATTTATGATAGTAAGACTGAAAAAATAAACAAAAGTGTAACATACATTGTGTATTTTACATAGTGTCCATTGTGTATTTTAAATAAATAAAATAGAAGGTTTAGTGTTTATATCCACACAATAAACTACACATATAGTAATTGACATATCAGTAGGAGAAAAGATAATAGATGGACTTCCCTAGTGACATCATGGAGACCCATGGATGGGAGCAGAAATAGAGGAAGACAGAGAGTGAGATGGCGAGATGAAATAGACAAATATTGGGGAACAGTGCAGTGGCAGGGAGCAGCTAGAGATCGTTTACTATGGCAGAAACATGCTGAGGCTTTCGTCCAGCAGTGGCCCGACAACGGCTGATGATGATAGTAATTGCACAATATTCACACACCAAACATTGCACACACTGAATGGCCCTGTTAACACTGCACACCCAATCTGATTTTTTTTGTCCTCACTGACACTGAACTGATTTTTTTTGCCAGTTTACACGCTCCAAAGTGTTTCAAATTTGATATTTTGGCAACAGGAGGTAGTGCTGAATCCGATTGGAATCTGATCTTTTCAAATGTGACTGCATTCTAAACACAATGCGACGTGAATGCGACCTGAATATGATTTTTTTCGTCAGCTTCGGGCGAACTACGTCACTCGTGTGCACCGGGAAAGACATAGTCGCCAGCGGAAATGGATATTTCATCAAAAGAACCAGTTTCGTTTTTTATTGAAGACAACCAAATTTTCGGTGCATCACTTGTCAATAGTGCGCAAATAATAGGCTATATGTATGATATGAATATATATCTAGATTCCGAAGAAATTGCGATTGTTGAAAGACCTGATTTGACGCTGTGGTGCATTTGCTTACATGTGAGTTGAAAAATTAAGCTCCCGTAGATCCACGCTGATGTCCGTGCCTCCTCTACTTAACTGCCATACTCTCCCAAATATATTACACTATTTACATCCATACATACATTATATTACTTTAATTTACTTTCATGTACATAAACACTTATTTATAAGGTGTTGCGACTAATTTTATTTTGTAGAAGCAGCGACTTCCTCCCAGTCAATTTCCTTTTTCACTTTATCAAAGTGCGCATGCAAGTGACGTCGAGGCCACATTGGTGCATGTGCGTGTTTACACTGGAGTCTGAATTAAAAAATCACATTTTACTTGCAATGTAAACAGTCAGCTGGAAAAAAAATCTGATCTAAAAAAAAATCCTATTTGGGCCACTTTGGCCTGCAGTGTAAATGTAGTCTGAGTGACTTATCACAATTAAACCTAAGGTGTAGCGTTGTCGCTCTCTACTGGTCAAATTTAGTGCTACATGTATCAAACGAGGTTTGATTGGCGTAGTTACTTTCAAATGCCAACACGACCACGAATACAAAATACATCACAAAGTCAGCAATTTCAATACAAAACAAACTAAATATGCTCAGTGTCTACTTACAAATGCTTGACAAAGTTTCGATGAAGCTTACACGCTGGGATTTGTACCATTGTTGCTGCTTTTCTGGATCAATGTGTCCGTCGCTTAAAAGGTCCGACAGAAAACAATGACTCGAGCACTTGCTCGGGCAGAACATTCATACTTTGTTGTCTCGTCGTTGTTTAAGGTTCTATTTTTGCTTTTTATTTAGAACTTTTTTATGGTTGAATGAGTATTCTTCTTCTACTCACCCCACTGCTGTCATTGTGACACATATGCCTCACTGTTTCCCCCTGTGTGGTGGCGGGAGTACTGCACACATGATCAACCCTAGTTTTAATGGTTTCATCAAGCCCATTTGGGCAATGAAAAGCTTTGGTGGAGCCGGATGTGGCTTGCAGGCCGCCTGTTGAATAGGTCTGATGTATATACAGTCTCTTAACCCTGCAGCAACTTCGCCGAGCCATGGATTGATTAACGTGGACCCCGACTTAAACAAGTTGAAAAACGTATTCGAGTGTTACCATTTAGTGGTCAATTGTACGGAATATGTACTGTACTGTGCAATCTACTAATAAAAGTTTCAATCAATCAGCCAAGTTGCTTGAAATTAGGGCTGCAACAATTCATTGATAAATTTGATTATAAAAAAACACCAGTTTGTATTTTGTTGCTTCGATGATTCGCTTAATGAATAAAATACGCAGACATTGTTTCAGTAAGAGTGCTCCAGCGGACATGAGCTTCGTGCACATATTGCTGATGTAACCTGCATGTGCAAAATCAATGAGGTGGAAAGAGAGCAAAGAGGTCAAAGATGAGAGAGAGGTTTTGTGATAATTTAAAAGTGAAAAAGACGGACATCTTAGTGAAATGTTTGCATTGTCAAACAGAGCTTGCATTTCTCAATTGCTCTACAGCAGGGGTATCAAACATATGGCCCGAGGGCCGGATCAGGCCCGCCAACAGGTTTTATCCGGCCCGCGGGATGAGTTTGCCAAGTATAAAAATGAACCTGAAATTTTTTAATGAAAGAAACAGCTTTTCTAAATGTGTCCACTGGATGTTGCAATAGCAATTCTTTGTATCTTTGTAGATGATGCTACATATGTACAAAATAAACAAGATGTTAGTAAATCAGTCGAGGAAAATGATCAGACTACATAAATAACGTACTGTAATTTGATTTTGATATAATTTTTTTATTTCGATATATTGAAAATGAACACCCAATGTGTTGACTGATGAACATTATCACATATTTTTTCTGAAAATATAAATAACGACAAATAAAGAGAATACTATTAACCGCAACATCCATCCATCCATCCATCTTCTTCCGCTTATCCGAGGTCGGGTCGCGGGGGCAGCAGCCTAAGCAGGGAAGCCCAGACTTCCCTCTCCCCAGCCACTTCGTCCAGCTCTTCCTGTGGGACCCCGAGGCGTTCCCAGGCCAGCCGGGAGACATAGTCTTCCCAACGTGTCCTGGGTCTTCCCCGCGGCCTCCTACCGGTCGGACGTGCCCTAAACACCTCCCTAGGGAGGCGTTCGGGTGGCATCCTGACCAGATGCCCGAACCACCTCATCTGGCTCCTCTCGCAACATTTAAGTGTAAAAAAACCCAACAACATTATGATTTGTACAATTTCAGAATGTGCTTGTTCTATTTTTAAACAAAGAAAACAATCTGAAGTTGTCTTTATTTTGAAGTTATCGTGCCGTGATTTTACCAGTCTGGCCCAAGTAGGAGTAGATTTTACTCCATGTGGCCCCCGGTCTAAAATGAGTTTGACACCCTTGCTCTACAGTAATAATGCAGCACATTTTCATATTTAAAAGCAACAATCATAAACAAGTTAAATGTCTATTTTGGAAGCTAACATCTTATATGTTTGACTTGCATAATTAATGTTTTATTCAAACACATTTAAGGACATGTTAGCATCCACTGTTTGTTAATGCTGAAGAGTTGTTTGTCAAAAAATCAAAACCCACTCCTCCAATTAATACCTTTTTAAAATGTGTTAATTTCACTCACTCACTCATGTATCATACTGTATCAGAGAGTCTTTTAGTTTAGTTAGATTCTTTATTGGTTATACATTACCTCAGAAGCCATGTTACTTTTAGACTGTCAATCAACATTCTTGACTCCATTGTCACACATATGCAATAATCGTGGTTTCAAAAATATTTGGGTTTATACGTATGTGTGCAACACCCATGTTTGCTTACACCGTCCTTGGCCACTTGTCGTAGCCTCATCATTTTCTGTTGGTTTCGAACTAAGTTGAAATGTCTCGTAATGCTGTCACCAAGTTCCTTGTGACATTTCACTGTCATTAGGGGTGTACAAAAAATTATTCACATAAAAATCGTGATTCTTATTCATTCCCATTCGAAATACATTTATAATTTAAAAAAAATCTATTAAAAAATATATATGAAATTATATATTTTATATATTATATATATATAATGTGTATATATATATATATATATATATATATATATATATATATATATATATATAATATAGTATATATTATATATTATATTATATATTTTCTTAAATAATCAATTTAAAAAAAAAAACATTTTTAGGCCATCTCCCTGTGACAGAGTTTTTCTAGCCTGTAACCTGTTTTGAAAAACTTTCATTATAAATATTATACTAAATATTACCTTGCGAGAATTGGTTTCAATCGAGAATGGTGTTGAATCGATTCTGAATCAAATCGTCACCCCAGAAATTGAAATCGGATTGAATCGTTTGGTGCTCCAAGATTCACACCCCTATGCAGATACTGTACAGTAATACAATGCAAGCGGCGTTTGTCATTAGCACACTGACTGCACCACAAGGGCAAGGACGTGAGGCTCTGCAATTCGGATTCGAAGACGGTGGAGAGAAAAAAATAAAGCCTATGCCTCCTGCGGTTAAATTATTGAAGAAGTTATCAATCAATCATAGTTTATTTATGTAGCCCTTAATCACAAGTGCCTCAAATGGCTGCACAAGCCACAACAACATCCTCGGCTCAGATCTCGCATCAGGGCAAGAAAAAACTCAACCCACTGGGCGTAATGAGAAACCTTAGACGGGACTGCAGATGTGGGGACACCCCACTGGGCGACCGGTGCGATGGGTGCCGAGTAGATACGGTTAATAATGTGAGAGTCCAGACCATAGTGGGGCCAGCAGGGGATCATCTTGAATGAAGACAAGTCAGCACCGCAGACACGTCCCCAACTGATGCACAGATGAGGGGTCCAGCCCGGGTCCCGACTTTGAACAGCTAGCGCATAAACTGTGGTTACCTGATAACCTCTCCACAAAGGAGAGGGGGGCAGAGCAGAAAAGAAAAGAGACTGCAGATCAACTGGTCTAAAAGGGGGGTCTATTTAAAGGCTAGAGTATACAAATTAGTTTTAAGATGGGACTTAAATGCTTCTACTGAGGTAGCATCTCTAACTGTTACCGGTAGGGCATTCCAGAGTACTGGAGCCAGAATAGAAAACGCTCTAAAGCACGCAGACTTTTTTGGGGCTCTGGGAATCACTAATAAGCCGGAGTTCTTACACAGATTTCTTGCTGGGACATATGGTACAATACAATCCGCAAGATAGGACGGAGCTAGATCGTTTAGTATTTTATACGTAAGTAGTAAAACCTTAAAGTCACATCTTAAGTGCACAGGAAGCCAGTGCAGGTGAGCCAGTATAGGCCTAATATGATCAAACTTTCTTGTTCTTGTCAAAAGTCTAGCAGCTGCATTTTGTACCAACTGTATTCTTTTAATGCTAGACCCGAAAATAATACGTTATAGTAATCGAGATGAGACGTAACGAACGCATGAATAATGATCTCAGCGTCGCTGGTGGACAAAATGGAACGAATTTTAGCGATATTACGGAGATGAAAGAAGGCTGTTTTAGTAACACTCTTAATGTGTGACTCAAATGTGAGAGTTTGGTCGAAGATAATACCCAGATTCTTTGCCGAGTCACTTTGTGTAATTGTTTGGTTGTCAAATGTTAAGGTCGTATTATTAAATAGGTGCCGGTATCTAGCAGGACCGATAATCAACCTCAATGTCGATTCGATGTCGATTACTCGTGCAGCTTTGTGATAGGAATGCCCATTTGTATTTGTATTGAGGGAAGTAAATTGACCAAGTACATAAAACAGCAAGAAGCTTGGTGAAAAGAGACCACTGTTGGCGCAATAATTCAAAAATGTAAAAAAAAGCAATGCATTCTCATAGAAAATCTGTGGAGGTAGCTGAAATTTTGACTTGCCAAGCAACTGCTTCAGAACTTGCATGATTTGCGGAGTATCTGTAAAGAGATTGTTGATGCGTAACCCTAGTGACTACAAGAAACTCCTGACCTCTGTGTTTGCAGACAAGCGTTTCCCCAGCATGTACTAAGTCATGTGGTTCTTGGGGAGAATATACTTACTTAAGTCAAATCAAATAGAAAATTAATATCATCGATCCATCATTGTCCCTTGGGGCTGGAGCCTATCCCAGCTGCACTCTGGTAGAAGGCAGGGTGCACCCTGGACAGTCGCCACCTCATCGCAGGGCCAACACAGATAGACAGACCATTTACATGTTACCTTGATTTAGTATTTCTGGATTTTTGTTGGGTTTCTCATATTTAAAGTAAACCGAACAAATCTTGGACTGTTCTCATGACTATGCAAGGGGGTAAATTAAAGTTTTATTCAGTTATATAGGGGACGGCGTGGCGTGGTTGTGAGAGTGGCTGTGCCAGCAACCTGAGGGGTCCTGGTTTGATCCCCACCTTCTACCAACCTAATCACGTCCGTTGTGCCCTTGAGCAAGACACTTCACCCTTGCTCCTGATGGGTCGTGGTTAGGGCCTTGCATGGCAGCTCCCGCCATCAGTGTGTGAATGTGTGTGTGAATGGGTGAATGTGGAAATAGCGTCAAAGCGCTTTGAGTACCTTGAAGGTAGAAAAGCGCTATACAAGTATAACCCATTTACCATTTATATAGGCAGAATGTCATTGGCTTACCACAGTGCTTCTGAAATATTTATTTTTCTGCGGAACCTCTGAAGAATAAATAAATGATAAATGGGTTATACTTGTATAGCGCTTTTCTACCTTCAAGGTACTCAAAGCGCTTTGACAGTATTTCCACATTCACCCATTCACACACTGATGGCGGGAGCTGCCATGCAAGGCGCTAACCAGCAGCCATCAGGAGCAAGGGGTGAAGTGTCTTGCCCAAGGACACAACGGACGTGACTAAGATGGTAGAAGGTGGGGATTGAACCCCAGTAACCAGCAACCCTCCGATTGCTGGCACGGCCACTCTACCAACTTCACCACGCCAAAATTATCTAGGCCCCCCACACCCTCCATAGATCAATTTACAACAAAGACTAACATTACTAACGTTTAGTTTGAAAAGATTTAAAGTGCATCAAGTTGCCAGAATTATAAAAAAACTAAACTTTTTTTGACCGACTTGAACTTTCTGCTTTAACGCAGATCCATCTACACTTCTAATAAAAAGTATTAAGGTGGTGTTTGTATCGATCCGCCCACTCCTGTTTACATTCGAGAGCTCTAGCTTAGCGGTTAGCCTTGTTTTATTGTATCATGTTTACTTATTTCTTGGACAGTAGTCCTCCAAAGATAATGATATTTGTATAAAACAGAGTTGATTTTCCGCCATGGAGGCGAGGAATATTGATTTGGAAGCGGCACTTTGGAGGGACGTTAGCCGCAAGCAAGGACGCTACATTGTGTTGAGGACGCTTCATTCCTCTGGCTCAATTGTCGGACAAATTTATACAATTTTTATATCGAATTTGGTCTATTACGTGCAACCCTATTTACCCATAAAGGCAAGCACATGTGACCAATAGTGTTTTAAAGGCCTACTGAAACCCACTACTACCGACCACGCAGTCTGATAGTTTATATATCAATGATGAAATCTTAACATTGCAACACATGCCAATACGGCCGGGTTAGTTTACTAAAGTGAAATTTTAAATTTTGCGCGACATATCTTGCTGAAAACGTCTCGGTATGATGACGTCAGCGCGTGACGTCACGGATTGTGGAGGACATTTTGAGACAGCATGATGGCCAGCTATTAAGTCGTCTGTTTCATCGCAAAATTCCACAGTATTCTGGACATCTGTGTTGGTGAATCTTTTGCAATTTGTTCAATGAACAATGGAGACAGCAAAGAAGAAAGCTGTAGGAGGGAAGCGGTGTATTGCGGCTGACTTTAGCAACACAAACACGGCCGGCGTTTCATTGTTTACATTCCCGAAAGATGACAGTCAAGCTTTACCATTGGCCTGTGGAGAACTGGGACAACAGAGACTCTTACCAGGAGGACTTTGAGTAGGATACGCAGACACGGTACCATGAGTACGCTTCCAAACATTTGATCGCTTGCCCGTACGTGCGTGCCGCTATGTGCATGTCACGTAAATAATTCAATGTATACACCCTGATGATTATCTTGTGTGATGACTGTATTATGATGATAGTATATATGATAGTATATACAGTATCTTTGAAAAACTTATTCGGGTGTTACCATTTAGTGGTCAATTGTACGGAATATGTACTTCACTGTGCAACCTACTAATAAAAGTCTCAAAAAGTCTCATGTACGTAACTTTGGGGACTTTGGGGAAATATATGTGCTGTATGAACTTTGGGGAGGTGAACGGTACTTTGGGCTGTGGGATTGAGTGTGTTGTGCAGGTGTTTGAGTTGTATTGGCGGGTTACATGGACGGGAGGGGGGAGGTGTTTGTTATGCGTTATTAATTTGTGGCATATTAAATATAAGCCTGGTTGTGTTGTGGCTAATAGAGTATATATATGTCTTGTGTTTATTAACTGTTTTAGTCATTCCCAGCTGAATATCAGGTCCCACCCGCCTCTCACAGCATCTTCCCTATCTGAATCGCTCCCACTGCCCTCTAGTCCTTCACTCTCACTTTCCTCATCCACGAATCTTTCATCCTCGCTCAAATTAATGGGGAAATCGTCGCTTTCTCGGTCCGAATCGCTCTCGCTGCTGGTGGCCATGATTGTAAACAATGTGCAGATGTGAGGAGCTCCACAACCTGTGACGTCACGCTACTCGTCTGCTACTTCCGGTACAGGCAAGGCTTTTTTATCAGCGACCAAAAGTTGCGAACTTTATCGTCGATGTTCTCTACTAAATCTTTTCGGCAAAAATATAGCAATATCGCGAAATGATCAAGTATGACACATAGAATGGACCTGCTATCCCCGTTTAAATTTGAAAATCGCATTTCAGTAGGCCTTTAAGACAACATATTTGACAAATGTCTATTTTTTACAATTAAAAGTTAAACTTTGTACTTGTAATAGAATAAGATGACCGGCATTCATTCAGTCACGGCTGTCTGTTGCAAATGCGCATGCACAAGAGATCTTTAAGAATGAATGCTCTGGTTGCTCTTTTGCTGTTTTTAGTTATGTTATGGTACACTGCTTTAGCTGGTCATAGCTTACATTGTATGTCTAAAATAATGCCCATTCGGCCTTCGAGAGAGCCACTTAACTGCTGTAAACAGCACCTTGTAAAATAAGAATGTGTGTTGGTAGTAGTACAGCTCAATAACTAATTAACTTTGCAACATAGGTCAAACCTCCTGGGCAAACATTAGACTTGAACACTTTAACCTGCATCACCGTTCTCCTTCTATGTGAACATGTGAACTGAAAACCTGCCAATAGAAACAATCCAGATGTTAAAAACTTAAACATGCAATGTGACAAAGTGTAGTTTCTGAGATGTCTTGGTGAGGAGGTACAGTACAGTAACAGGTTTGTTTTAAGGAATAACTTCTCACTCTGTGAAAATCCAAACAAACTGTCTGGAGCTATGTTGAGGATTTCAGACATGTGGTTTCCTGTTTAGAAAAAAAAAGAGTGAAGCAGGGAACTTGCCTGGGCAGGCAGCGAGATGCCCTCCCGAATACTTCCTTAGCTCCCAGACACACCTGCCAGATTTCCAACCTCAGACATAAACTATGAACATATACAATATGTGGTTGACTGGGTAATGGTTTGGAGCACTTTGCTTCTCTAGTGCAGACACTAACTTTAGCTCCTGAGACACGAGACATTCCTCAGGGAAGGGTTGGGTTTGTCCTCTGTTCCGTTCTTCAGTCCTTGCAATAATGCTTTCTGCATTACATGGTTGTTTTGTTTATAATGGTGCCAAAAAGTGCAAATAAGAACATATTACTTTTCTTTGAACGGGGACTTTAGTTTAATTGATTTTATTCCAGACATGCATACAAGGTTATTTTGTAGCGCAGACTCAAGCGAATAGTTACACTGTATACTTCAACATGTGCGAAAAGGAGTAGGAAAAAGGATATCTTATTTAATCCCACCCTTTCTCCACATCACAACAATGTGTGTTCAGCGCCACTCACAAAGTGACACCCTCAAAATTGGAGCACAATCCATTCTATTTTTAAACATTTTACTGTTGAATTGTCCCACAAAAATAGTTAGTTTTATCTTTAAAATGTTATTACATTTTAGCCAATTTAAAATGTTTGCCTTTTTCAATTTTGTTTGATGTTCCAAGGATCCAACCTTCTATTTGTTAGAATTTTAAATGCATTTTCTGTAGCAGCAATTATGGAATAAAATTAAGTCTGTTCAAGTAACTTTTAGCATGTGGTCATCTATATGCAAATGAAACCATACATGTAATTTTTTGTAGTAGAAAAACAGTCACTATTTTCCTCATGAGCTTATCACAGATCCCTTGCCCGTCTTGACTCATCTGTCCATGTTTTCCTGACCATATTTTCTTACAATATGATGATGAATTGTTCCACCACCAAACTGTTCAAACTCCAAATGTCCACTGTATACCTTCTGTAACTTGGCAAAAAGCGGTTTCCTTCTCACGCTCATTTGGTATTTCTTCTATTTATTTTGTCCAGACGTGGACTCTCAGGTTGCTGTCATCTTGGTGAGCCTGGTTCCTCTGCTGGTCATGGCTATATTGGTGATTTCTTCCTTCTACTGTTATCGAGTCTACCACCAGCGCAAGGCTAATGCTAAACGCAAGAAAGGCGGCCCACCCGACTTTAGTGACGCTCGCGCCATCATGGTTGACGACGAAGGTTCTGACAGCAGCTCCACGCACGCCAATAACCTCAACCACAACACTGAGCTGTTGCCTATTGAACTGGATGTCCAGGTGGGAAAAGGTCGTTTTGCCGAAGTTTACAAAGCCAAACTAAAGCAGGGATCCACAGTCAGTGACGAGCAGGGCTTTGAGACTGTGGCAGTAAAGATTTTCTCATACGAGGATTACGCATCCTGGAAGAATGAGAAGGACATTTTCTCGGACGCCGACTTGAGACATGAAAATGTGCTCCACTTCCTCACAGCAGAGGAGAGGAAGATACAGAGACAGTACTGGCTGATCACAGCGTACCAGCCAAGGGGGAACCTCCAAGAATACTTGACCCACCATATTGTCAGCTGGCATGAGCTGTGGTTACTGGGAGGATCGCTTGCTGGTGGTCTGGCACATCTTCACAGTGACCACTCCCCATATGGCCGATACAAGGTGCCTATTGCACACAGGGACATTAAGAGCTCCAACATACTCGTGAAGAGTGACCTGACCTGCTGCCTGTGCGACTTTGGCCTCGCACTCCGGCTAGACAACTCCCTGTCTGTGGATGAGCTGGCAAACAGTGGACAGGTAACCTTCACACTATCAATCCAATTTTCTTAATCAGATTTTTCATTATGTCTTGATCCTAATGCCAGAAGTTTAATTTCTCGAATTTGAAACCGTTGATGGTCTGTTGGGTTCTATACATGGTAAAAAATCTTAATGAAGTACTTTCTCTCTACCTATTGGTTGAAAGAAAGAAGAATGTTTGGCGGATAAATTAAAATTAAGCACAGCATGAAACACAGTCTGGATGACTTGACAACTTGACAATTTACCAGGCATCACATTACAATTCACTTTAAAGGGGAACTGCATTTTGTTTGCTATTTTGCCGATCATTCACAATCTCTATGTAAGAGCAAGAACACATGATTTTCATTTGTTTATGCATTCTAATTTGTAATATACGACAAATACGAGCTAACTATTCCGTCTATAAAGCCCTCTAAAAAAACATCCAAAAGCAGCCAACAATACTGGTATTAGCGATATTGTTATTAAGTGCTAACACAAACTATTTTTAGCGGCACAGTGGTCACAGAGGGCTAACATACAGTATTGAGCTGCTGCTGCATTGCCTCTAAATTGGTAGAAGTACATTTTAGATTATAAATCATGCATCTCACTTGTATGGCAGAATGTTGTGGACATAAACTGAGAAGTTGATCAACCTTAACATCCAACTTATACCTGGAGATGGCGAGAAAGTCACAAAAAGATGTTCATTCGCAGCTCCTTTTGTTTGTTGTAACCTGTGGGAGAATTAAGATTAATCCTTCATCTAAAGGGGAAGATACTGTATGAACAGTCAGTCAGCATCCCAGTGAGAGCAGATATTGTACAGTGAGTGATTGTTTTTATGTTTGTAGTTTGTATATCTTTTTTCACACTCCGTAATACAGCTGCATGATTCTTATGCATGATGCACACTAGTGGTGGTGTTGTTGTTTCAGGGAAAAGCAAAATTGGTGATGCATTTTTTAATTTAAAATGTCGCTGTATGCTAAAAATGACCAAATAACGTAAGCATTACATGTTCTTGTGAATGTGCCTGTTACTACATTCCATATATATCTACAGCCAGGGCCGAGGGAGTTTTTGGGGGCCCCTCCCTAAACCTTAACAACACCCCCAGCCACCCCCCACCCGCAAACCAAAAAAATAATCAATTTTAAAAATAATACATTGCCTTCGCGACGGGCGCATGCACATTTGTGTGAGGGCAACAGAGGAGTAAACTTCAAGAATAATGTTGGCAATTTGGGAGATTGCTTGTGCCTTTTGTTCAGGAGTCAGCACGCTTGCCTCTCACACCGGCAACCTGGCTTCGCGCCCTGCTCGGAGCAGTATGCTTCTGCTAAGTTAAGCGTGTGCATTAGCGGCCCTGCTTAGTGTGTATATAAAATGATGGAGACTTTTGGATGTTTTTTAGAGCGCTTTATAGACAAAAAGAGCGACTCCCATTGGCAACAGCTGACTTTTGCTAGCGTTTATTTACGAGTTAGTGCATAAAAACAAAAACATATGTACGCTTGTCCCACATAAGGATTATGAATGGAAAAAAAGTAGAAGTTTTGAGATAATTATCCTTGACCACTCGAATAAAAGAATCCGATCCGATGTCAAGCTGACCACATACAGTCCATCAGGAGTCATTAACTATATTTGCAGACCTGCCAACTTGTACGCATGCGCAATTTATATTTGCCACACATTTTGACCCTTTAATATGCTTGTAGAGTATGCATTTTTGTTGGTCAGGTCTCTGAAACTTCGTTTAGACCCCTATTTTGAGGCACCAGAGTATGCTCCGACAGCTTACTCCTTTGTTCCAGCTTCAATAACAATACCCTTACCTTATTTAATTACCATTTTTCACTAGCAAAGAAGGAAGCCAACAAGCTAAACAGTCGAGAGAGTTATGGTTGGTCCCAGAGTTAAAGTCCCGTACCTCACTCAAGCTTTAAAAAGAGCTATGAAAGCGTGGTTATCTAAAGTGCAGCCCTATGGCCATTAGCCGACACAATGCATCATAAAATACATTCAAAGCCTTAAAATAATGCATTTGGATGATTTGCAGAGGATGAGAGAGTCGTATTGTATGTGGCATTGTCAACACCAAAGTATAAACCAACTTTTATCCCACTCTCAGGGTCCAACACTTTATGATTAAACATCTCTTAGGAAGTACTCATATTAGGTCAGGGGTTTTCAAAGTCTAACATTATAAGCCTCCTTCTATGTAGCCAAACAGCTTCTGCGACCACCCCTGAATATGTTGTGCTCAGCATACTTTCAGTGCATTTGAAATGAGCATTCAAACCTTTTAATATTGTGCAGTATAAATGAAGACAAACAATCTACTGTACACTCGCCACTTGTTGCCATTTGATAGGTTTAACTACAGTTTTTAATGTTGTTTCACTTCATTGTGAGAGACCTCAGCCTTTGATGGTTTGCTTTGGTTTGTCAATTTGCATTGTCCTGTGTGTATGGCACCAACAATAATCTTGTGGTGCTGTGGTTTCTCTTTTTAATTATCCCTTAAAAAATATGTTGTGTAACACTGGAATAATGTTCTCTCAGGTGGGAACAGCCAGGTACATGGCTCCAGAGGTCTTGGAGTCCAGGATCAACCTGGAAAACATTGAGTCCTTTAAACAAGCCGACGTGTACTCTATGGCACTCGTACTGTGGGAGATCATCTCCAGGTGCAGCGCTATTGGAGGTAAGATTCTGATGATTCTGAAGATGTCTGTTGTTTAGTCAGCAAGTCTTGATGTGATTTGGCAAGATATGAACTGATCAAGCATGATGCATACAATGGACTAAAATTAGAGAGTAGCCATAATTGTTGTGGGAATCAATAGAATAATTCATTTCTTTGCACTATTAAACAAAACACAGCAACTTATTTGACTTAACATTTACTATTTGATTTTGTTTCAAATTGAGTATCGCTTATGTCACCGTGAGAACGAAACCCAAGTGTCAAAGCTACAATTAATCTTGTGGGAGTGTTGGATCAGTCTTATATGTGCTTATGTGCCTGTTTGCCATCCTGTTGTGAAAACAAGGTCAGGATATGTGCAAATAATAGAAATGGGTGATTTTCTGAGAGCAAACTACAGAGTGCTGTTTTAAGTCACCACATTTTGTTTTCACTTCCGCTTAAATGTCTCTATGGACCAGTTTGTCGCTGTGACTGCTCCTGTCTCCATTGTGTCAATGCCGTGATTGAATGCTGGGTTTGGGCATGAACATGTCTCCTTTTTCTCTTTCCTGTTTGGCCCCGAACACCCCTTTAGGGGGAGTCATTGAAATGTCTTTACAGTCGTGTGACCCAACAGGCCAAGTGACCCACAATTCAACTTGTTTTTCTTTTTTTGTACAAAAATCTGTGCGCCCTGTGGCTGCACTTTGAAAATAACATAGACCCTTTCCTGTTTTGCATGGACACATTCCCGAGACAGTTTTTTGTGTGTGTCCAGAAACAAGTATAGATGTCCATGCCTCTGTCTGCAGAACACCAGACAAACTGCTTGTAGACAGTGTCTGACCATATCCGACCAGTGGATATTTTAAAACATCCACAAGAGCATGAGTTTGGCTTCTTTACATCCTCTTCCCATCTATTTCTTAGTTCTTATCCAACTCTTGTTAGCTACATATAGGTCGTACGGTTAAAGGGAAGCAGACATGAATACATTTAAACTTTAAATGTTCTTCCTTCTTGGAATATGTCTGTCATTCTCTGCTACTACAATTGACAGCATCCCTATATTTTCTCATGTATATTTGTCATCTGTCTCTCGAGTACTTCCTACTCTTGCCAGATGACTCCGACTGCATGGAAACACTTTGAAAGCTCTGCTCACGCCAGCACAGTCTGACACTTGGGTCATATAAGGGTGTTTGATTCAACCATACCTTTTATTGACCTTACTGTGTCTATTACGCGCGCTACAGTATTCTCCCATGCACTTAAGTGTAAAAAGCTACCCAGTTGCGCAAATTTCCTCCCGATCTAAGTCTTTCATTGCGCGGTTTTATTCAAGAGGTGCTCTCCGGTTATGGTAAACCTGAAATGCGGGCGTTCCTTGTTAAATCTGGCTTTGCACATATTTCTCCAATCAAACTTTTGCTTCCACGTGCTTCTGAGGCTGCAATAAGTCCTGCGCCCTGAGAAGGTGAAACATTATTTTACACTTGAAGTTTGCATGCACTGTATGCCACACGTAATATAATAAAATAGACTTCCGGAAATGCCATGTATTCACAATCAAAACCCTATATGCCCATCGTTTACCTGGATTTGGTTCTGTGTAAGCAGAAGAAAAGGAGAACGAGACAACAGCATAAAACGCAAGGCGACTGTGCATATCGACATCAATGAATACAATAATTTATTTAATATGTCTATTAGACACTAAAAAGGGCGAGGAGGTGATCAACTTAGACTTAGACTTAGACTTCCTTTTATTGTCATTCAAATTTGAACTTTACAGTACAGATAAGAACGAAATGTTGTTGCATTAGCTCGTTGTAGTGCAGGATAAAAGAGCAATAAGGTGCAGATATAAATAAATAGATTACAGATATATATATTGCACTTTTTCATATGCATCCATGTTCATGGATGTACAGTATGTTATATTGTCTTTATAATCCAGCGAGTTATCCCGTTTTTGGGGGGGAATTGAGGGAATTATTTTGATGCGTTCAAGAGTCAAAATAATTCCCTAAATTCCTCCCCAAATTGAGGAAATTATTTTAAGTTAAGTTAAAGTTAAAGTACCAATGATTGTCACACACACACCAGGTGTGGTGAAATTTGTCCTCTGCATTTGACCCATCCCCTTGTTCACCCCCTGGGAGGTGAGGGGAGCAGTGGGCAGCAGCGGTGCCACGCCCGGGAATCATTTTTGGTGATTTAACCCCCAATTCCAACCCTTGATGCTGAGTGCCAAGCAGGGAGGCAATGGATCCTTCACAACCTACCGATCTCAGGGCGGACACTCTAACCACTAGGCCACTGAGTAGGTTTGACTCTTGAACAATCACCTTATTGAACACAATAATGATCAGCCAGAATGTATCAAGCAGAATAATAGAATATTCGATTGACAGTCAAGTTTAAATTAGTCAGCTGTCTCTTTTCAACTCACACAAACACACACACACACAAACATGTCCTTGCAAGCCCCTTTGATGTGTCACAGCTTCACAAATAGTTGTGCTAAACAGAAGTGGTAAAGGAAAACTGCCCTTTTTGGGGATTTTTGCCTATAATTCACAATCCCTATGAGCGACAAGAACACATGTTTTTTTTAATGCACTCGTGAAAAAACATAAAATTCTGCTTCCAAAGGAGCACACAGAGCCATGAAGTCATGACGCAATTGTGTTTATTTCGACTATAACTCACTAAAAAACATCCAGAAAACGCCAACAAAACTCCATTTATATTTCTTAACCTGAATATTAAAGTATTAGCGCTATTGTTATTATAAACCCTAATATTAAGGATCTATTTTTAGCGGCGTATTGATCAAGAGAGGTAACTACCTTATGTTGCCGTATTGACATCATGAGCTGGTGAGCTGCTTTCTTGCCTCAGAGCTTGTGAAAACTAATTTCTAGATTATAAATAATGCCTCTCACTTTGTGGCCGTAAACCGACAAGTTGGTACACTTTGACAGCCAAATTTCAACCGGTTATGGCGAATAAGACCTGAAAAGTTGATTATTGCCACCTACCTTTTTGTCTACGTGAGGATTATGAGTCATTCTTCATCCAAACGGGAATACATCTACATCCTAATAGTCAACACCCCATTGAGAGCAGACATTGTACAGTAAGTGATGTTTAATTGTTTGTTGGCTCTTATGCAGTGTGCCATGATTAGTAGTTATTGTTCAAGGGGAAAGCGAACGTTGTAAATGTGTTTTTGAAATTAATGCACTGCCAGATGTTCAATACGAGCAAAATACATACAATTTAAAAGTTGCTATGAAGGTGCCTGTTGCTATATTTACATATATATTTACAGTGTGTAAATAAAACCTTGATGGAAGTGTTTGGATGTTTTTTTGTAAGCGCTTTATAGGCAGAATAGCCTTACTCCCATAGGCTCCATTGTAAGCGTATTTTTGGTCAAATGTATTTACTCGGTAGAATGCTTTGGAAAAAATAAAAATGTGTGCTTGTCTTACATAATGATTGTGAATGATAGGCAACATTTTATAAAAAGGGCAGTTGCATCCAGCCAGGAAGAAAATGCTGTTGCTCGTGCATACAAGCACTCAAATCAAAGATGAAAAGATTCAAAAGAGCTTGCGTCAAGTCAACAAAGTGCGCTGCTAACTGCTAAGCCAAAAATACAGCTCCGTTGAAACCCTCTGACGTCACTAGGCAACAGGCCCCGCCTTTTAAAAGCAAAGACTACGCGTACTGTGCGCTTATATTAAACACTCTTTTAAATTAAAAAAATGTAGCATTGAGAGGTATCCATAGTTTTATTGGGTTGATGAAAAACAGGCATTTTCACTGTATGGGCACTACATCTTTAGTGACGTGCAGAGCGACCGCTTAAGTGATTGTTTTACACTGTGCTTCTTTCTCACCATACATGGTGCCTTGTATAAATGATTCCACTACAATAAGCTGCTTTTTAACGGGAGTTTGTTTGTTTATGTTCTTGTTCGCCACGTAAAGAGTTTCCCTACTCGGCTGGATGCTTCGGTTTCAGATACTGGCATTAGTTTGTTTTTCTGCTGCCTTTTTGAACAAACATTGCAGCGTGCAATCATTTGTTCCACGCTTGTTGCCGCAAATCTAAACCGACTGACGACACTTTTCTTTTAGTTGAAACAAACGTCTTGCTCTCGTTTGCGTTAGCATTCGGGGCGGCATGGCGTAGTGGGTAGAGCAACCGTGCCAGAAACCTGAGGGTTGCGGGTTCGCTTCCCGCCTCTTACCATCCAAAAAATCGCTGCCGTTGTGTCCTTGGGCGGGACACTTCACCCTTTGCCCCCGGTGCCACTAACACCGGTGAATTGAATGATGAATGATAGGTGGTGGTCGGAGGGGCCGTTGGCGCAAATTGCAACCACGCTTCCGTCAGTCTACCCCAGGGCAGCTGTGGTTATGAAAGTAGCTTACCACCACCAGGTGTGAATGATTGATGGGTTCTACATGTAAAGCGACTTTGGGTACTTAGAAAAGCGCTATATAAATCCCAGTTATTGTTATTATTATTATTATTATTAGCCATGTTGTGCTATATGTCTATGTGAATTAAAATTTGGGGGAAATCACAAGCTACGGAAGCTTCTGGAGGCAAAAAATATGGTAGGGCAAGCGCGGGAAAAAACATAGATTTTTTTACAATTTTTTAATCGTCAACAAAAATCTCAAATTTATCGCTATAATCGATTTACTGCCAAGGCTTACAAAGTACGTCTCATTTGTTAAATCTTAAATAAATCACATGACAACACTTTCATTCACAACTGTCATGGGCATATCCAGAGTCTGGATGGGAGAATACAAATAAGAGGAACATGTTTATGGTTTTGAATAGTCTGATTTGTCTTAGAATACCCTGACTGATTCATTATTAAGGCATGTGTTCCAAGACTATAAGTCTGTGTATCTTGTAGCTCCTAGTAAAAAAATGTAACCACATGGACCTTTTTTAAATCTGTTGTTGAGTAAACACTGAATTATGTGGAAATTGTTTTTCATGAATTAAGCCATTTCCTTTTGCTTCATTGACTGTTAAAAAAAAAAAAAAAAAAAAGGATCAGAGTCGGTATTCATTAAAGAATGACAAGAGGTATGAGTTCCAGATTTGTTTCCTGAAGCTACAAAGTCAAATAGTAACATCAGTGAGTCATTAATAGCTCACATTGCTTGTGTGAACATGTGTCCACGGGTGTGCACTGACACACAAGTTGAGTGACACATCCGAACTCATCATTTTAACAATGCAAGCTCTGCTCACCGCCAGTGTCGGATACCACCTGCCTGCGATTGTGTGTCTGTTGGGTGATAGATGTGTGATCAGCTCACTGTGCCTTGATGGCAGGCGGCCGTGCGGTCAGTCTCACATTTCCTGCGCCTGAGGTGTAATCTGAGATCTGTTTGTTGATAGCAGCCATGAAACTTTTTTTTTTTTTTCACTCTTAAATCTACTCAGACAGTACTCAAGTATAGTATGAGAGTAAGCCAAATGTATTATCTATGATTGTAAATTAAGTACAGTGGAAACCACTTAAGTCGAAAATCAAAATGTATAATAAATCACACTGTTGGTCTGCAGCTATTGATTATTTTAGTAATTGAGTAATCCATGTATTAGTTTATTTGAATAGTTTATTAATTGAAGCCTCAATGTGTATTTTCTTTTTTATTAAAACATGCTCATCATCAACATTGAAATTGAAAGTACCACTGATAGTCACACACACACTAGGTGTGGTTAAATTAGCCTCTGCATTTGACCCATCCCCTTGTTCCACCCTCTGGGACGTGAGGGGAGCAGTTAGCAGCAGCGGTGGCCACGCTCGAGAATCATTTTGGTGATTTAACCCCCAATTCCAACCCTTAATGCTGAGTGCCAAGCAGGGAGGTAATGGGTCCCATTTTTATATTTCAGGCGTTCCATGCAGTCCGAATTGTATCAATTAGTAGTTACACTCGTTAAACAACAATTAATTATTGCAGCCCTATCAAACTGTATTTCAATGACTATCAAGCCTTCCTTAATCTTATGTTTACATATAGTTGTATTTAGGAATAAAAGGATTCAAATCAATACCTGAAACTAAAGAGGAGCCAACACAAATACTCCTGGTCTCGACCTTTTTGGGGGCTTACATCCAAGGATAGGCCGAGCCTATCCAGTATATTTATCGGGTTCCGATACCAACGATGTCAATGTCCGATTCAACCAGGCGGAGATTTCCAATTGCGCACACCATGTCTGTGCTTTAATGTTTGCTGCGATGATGCCACAAGTGCTTCCCTGCCAGCTGCTCAGCTAGCTGACTGCACGGTAGAATAGATTTCTGGAACCTAGCCGTGTCTCACTGTGAGAGGCGGAGTAATAAGACACGCTTGTGTTTGCAGCCAGCTAGCCAGAGAGCATTGTAGCTAACTGTCTTTTCATTGCCAAACTTGCTAATTTCCAGTTGTTAACTGCTTAATCGCTACAGTATGACTTCTGTTAAAGTGACCAAAGCACATATTCTTCCGTTTTGGTTCAATCGATCAAACTAGTTTAGCGGTGGGCATGGCTTTTGGTGCCCACTGTTGGCGTTAACGCACTATTTGTGTCTTTTTATGCATTGAAATCAGAAAGGACACGCATTTCCAGAAGTCCGCACGGGATTACCGACACTGCTTTCTCCGGGTCAAAACTCCGGTTTGCTTGTTTTTTTTTAATCTAAAGTTAAAGTACCAATGATAGTCATACACACACTAAGTGTGGTGAAATATGTCCTCTGCATTTGACCCATCCCCTCGTTCACCCCCTGGGTGGTGAGGGGAGCAGTGATTTTTGGTGATTTAACCCCCAATTCCAACCCTTGATGCTGAGTGCCAAGCAGGGAGGTAATGGGTCCCATTTTTATAGTCTTTGGTATGACTCGGCCGGGGTTTGAACTCACAACCTACCGATCTCAGGGCGGACACTCTAACCACTAGGCCACTGAGCAGGACCCCGTGGACCCCGACTTAAACAAGTTGAAAAACTTATTCGGGTGTTACCATTTAGTGGTAAATTTTACGGAATATGTACTGTACTGTGCAATCTACTAATACATGTTTCAATCAATCAAAAATGGTCTAAACTAATAATGTAATCGATTATCGCTTTCCACCAGTGTTTTGTTTATATTTGCCGAGTCAAATTTCTGTCCTCGTTTATTGCGTTTTTTTAGTCGACTTCAAAGTAATGAACTTTCCACTACAGGCAGATTTAAATTTCTTGAATTTTGATTCGACGAAAGTTTTATCAATCACAAATACTGCATTTCTGGTATTAGGACTCCCGCGTGTTATTGTTTTCGTCATGGCGAGCAATAAACCCAAGAAGCGAAGCTTTAATGAAAAGTGGCTTAAGCAAATGGCTCACTTATGAAGATGGAAAGATGTTTTGCACCCCCATGTAAACGGGCTAATAAAAAGAAAACCTTTACGACTGGGTGCGTTTATTTTCAAAGATCCAGCCTCACCAGGCACCAAGAAACATCATGTTACACCTTTCCTGCTTGTCGGCTCCCAGATCATGGTCGAGGAGCGTGGGGGACACGGGGGGTAACACCCTCCACTTTACCCAGCAGTGGGTCCCTACAGATCCGCTCTTGGCTCGGAATGACGAGGCCGTCGATTCGTTATAACTCTTTTATAAGACGGCGAGGCGCGGTTGGGAGAGTGGCCGTGCCAGCAACCTGAGGGGTCCTGGTTCGACCCCCACCTTCTACCAACCTAATCACAAGGCAACCGCTTGTTGCTCTCGAGGTCTACTAGCCGCTCAGGCAAATCATATGGTCTAAAAATGCATTTTTCCATCGACAACATGACATCATCGCGCCAAGTGCGTGCTCTTTCAGTCAATTAGTGCACATATATACAGCCCAGCCCCCAGCCAAAATTTTTTTATTGTAATTTTGAGGAATTTATCTGAATGTGCATGAACTATTTCTGTTTAAAATTGTTTGAAATGTCACATGTTTAATGTTTAAATATTAATTGTCAGTTTACTGTACTGTGCCAACTGTACTACTATATGAGTACGTATTTTCTATTGTTTCATTGAAAATAAAACAGCAAAGTCCATTTGGCTGTCATCTGTTTTAATATGAGACACAATTGTGTCAAAGTCCTGATTTTTTTTTTTTTACATGCTTGAAATAAGAAATTATTACTTTAAAAAAGTAGTTTTATACTTGTGAGTGTTGATGACACAGCTTTGCAACAGTTGATATTCTAGTTTCAAGCATGTTTTACTCAATATAGGTTATAACGTCTCAGCTACAAGCTGTAATATCTTACTGAGATCCTTTAGGACCATAACCCTTAAAAAACAAGTAAAACACTCTCACATAAAATATGCTGAGTGAGAAGAATTATCTTATCAGACAGAAAATAAGCAAATATCACCCTTATTTGAGATATTTAATCTTACTTAGATTTCAGTTTTTGCAGGGCATTCACTTACACACGTCACACAACCCCCATACTGCCATTCTTAAAAGAACACACACACACACACACACACACACACACACACACACACACACACACACACACACACACACACACACACACACACACACACACACACACACACACACACACACACACACACAGATGCTATTCTCACAACAATCAGTTCACTAGTTGGCCGAATCGGCTGGGAAGCAGTCGAGCATCTTTTTTGGCGCTCTGAAAAGATCAGAGGAGGCAAGTAAAAACAGTGTTATTAGCCAGCTGCGGGCTGTGTATTACTTGGCCAAAGAGAACCTCCCCATGTCGAACTTCCCAAGCTTGATTGAGCTGCAAAAGTCCAATGGTGCCAGCATACCGGCAGTTTACGGCCATCACCAAGCCAGAGATGAAATGCTAGAGGCATTGAGTGCCACGGTATTAAATGACATTGAAACGAACTTGCCAAATTCTAAGTTTGTTGGCATTATTTACCATGAAAGTGTAGATGTGGCGGTTTTTAAACGACTGATGATGTACATACAGGGGAGCGTAATCAATTACATTTGTCATATGCATGTATACCATACCATACCATACCATACCAACTTTATTTATAAAGCCCTTTAAAGACAAGCACAGTTGAAAAACAAAGGGCTGTACACCACAAAGAAATGGAGGCAAAGGACAGACTAAAACAAAAATAAAAAAATAAAAAATAAATAAATAATGTATGGCACATGATTATCATCATTTCATGACCAAAGCAAAAACCTTTTTACACTTTTATACTGAAATAAATACATCTACAATGTATTAAATAAAAATTTAGAAAAAAATACCGGCCGCGGTAAAGTTTAGATCCATGAAGGAAAGAAGAAAGTGAATGAATGTTTATAACTAAATAAATGTACATATGCATAAAACATTTATTTCTTTTGTATTGTTTTTTTTAATGAATTTTAGTAACGTTTATGACAACCTTTTTCCAAAACACAATATAGAATGTGAGATATAACAGGATAATGCATACATTTATCATTTGTTTTCAAAACAGTGACAAAAAAGTGGGACCCCAAAAATTTACTGTGGGACCCCATTTTGAAAATTCCTAGTGCCGACACTGAGTGTCACTTTGCTCTCTCCTGCTCGGTGGGTCGCATCTTTAGCTAGTCCTCCAGTGATAGTATACTTGTAAGAAATGTAGTTTATTTGCCGCCTTAGAAGCAAGGATTAGTGACTTATAGGAATGACTCTGCACAACAGTAGTAATGTAAATAACAGTAAAGGAAACTGAGCTCTGGGGTCAAAATATTATCGGCAGATATCCAAATTCAGGTATCTGGATTAGATAGGAAGTGAAAAAATTAGAATTGGTATATCTCATCCATCCATCCATTTTCTACCGCTTGTCCCTTTTTTGGGGTCGCGGGGGGTGCTGGAGCCTATCTCAGCTGCATTCGGGCGGAAGGCGGGGTACACCCTGGACAAGTCGCCACCTCATCACAGGGCCAACACAGATGGACAGACAACATTCACACTCACATTCACACACTAGGGCCAATTTAGTGTTGCCAATCAACCTATCCCCAGGTGCATGTTTTTGGCGGTGGGAGGAAGCCGGAGTACTCGGAGGGAACCCACGCAGTCACAGGGCGAACATGCAAACTATATATACATAACGTTAAAGTAAATCCCCACATATTCAAATCTCTGCATCCCTGGCTTCAAATATTCAAGGATTGTTGATGCTATTTATTTTTCTTCCAGGGGAAAATCCGCCATCCTCCGTTTTCAATTTCCATAATAAGTCTGTTTTTTGGGGACGGGTAGAATCTTACCTCATCTGTCCTACATTGATAAAGCTTGCATTGCACAGCAGAGGCAAGCCACAACTCTAGTAATAACAGCTGAACTTCAGCTTAAACCAAAAACCATGCAAATAATAGTATTTTATACTTATTTATGACTCACAAGCCATTTTAGGAAGCCCACGTCATGTGCACACTTCCCCAACAGGAAGTTACCCACTATGCCATTGCCTTGTGGTTTATACATCATTATGTAATATTATTGTTTTGCATGTAAGTGTGTATTTTGATATCATAGTGTTGTGGTGCAGTTCTTTGCCTGAGCAAAAAAAAAAGCACTTTTAGGGGCGATACCTTTTTGATCTGTTGTCTGCTGAAGCAATGTTGTTGACCCTTCAGGAATGTTTCTTGAGACATTTTTGTACTTATTGAGCCTCCCAACAGTGGAACGAAATATCCACCCTTGTACAGGCTGAGGAAGAGTTAAGAGTTATCCAGCATGATGAACACTCCTACGAGAGACGCTAAAGCTGGACTCCAGGCATTTTTTCCCTTCCAAATGCTTCCTCTATAATTTAGTTGGTCCGGATTTAGGGCTTGGAAAGACTATGAGGGCGTTTCCCAGGTGGGTGGGGTTATTTGGGAATAATGGTTGAGTATGAGTTAACAGAGAAATGCCTTCAGTCCCAGGAGGGCGAGATTGAGCTAGACATGAGACGATGAGGAAAGGTTAGGGCAGCTGCTTCCCAGATGTCAGATCGTCAAGTATCTCAGGGCTAGAGGGCCTAGTGGCGTGGTTTGTTGTGCGCGCGCGTGTGGATGGATCATCTTTCACTGGCTGAGGACTGTGGGCAAAATGTATCTTTCAAATTGTGTTCTTGCATAATGTGATTAAGTGCGTGTATCGGTTACAGCTGCATGAAGTGATTTGATACCTCATGCAAAAATAATGAACAATTTTCGTACGTACAGCGTGTGTGACTGTGTTAAACGACTTTTACAACCCGCGAGGAATACAAAACCAGTGTCTCAGCTGCCACGGCAAAATGAAAGCCAGCAAATTAAGCCGTAGGAGTGGATTAGTCCCACGCAATCTTATTGTGGTGCCAGTATGTGTCACGTACATCTCAGTCACAATGAATGCATTTTTTTTTTAAGATAGACAAAAATCAACAGTACACCAAAATATGTTTGTAAAACCGGACTTTAATCTCAAGTACGCTGTAAGAATTGTACATGAATTATTTGTAGTTTGTTTGGGTTGCCACTAGGGATGTAACAATAAATGGTATTTATGATAACCTGCTGTAAAACTCGGACAGTTTGTAAATCTGAAATGATCGAATAACCGTGATTGATAACTGCACTTTGATGAACTCATGGATTGACCGGCACAAGATTGCTAGCTCACATGAAACTAATATGAAAACAAAAGGCATTAACGTAAACAACATACCCCAATCTAAACTTATATAAACACTAAGGGTGTGAATCTTTGGGCACCTAACAATTCGATCCAATTCCGATTTGTGGGGTGACTATTCGATTCGGAATTGATTTTCAATTTAACACTATTCTCGATTCGAAACGATTCTCGCGATGTATTATTTCGTAAAATAATTATGATAAAACTTTTTCAAAACAGATTAGAAAAGCTTCTTCTGGGTGAAAGGAGATGGTCTAAAAACGTATTTTTAAAAATGTATTCTTATAATTAAAAAAATAATTGTAATTATTATATTTTCAATTGATTTTTGAAAATGATGAATCAATTTAGAATCGTAATGAAAAAGAATCACGATCCAGATGTGAATCGATTTTTTTTTGTACACCCCGAATAAACACATTGATGTTTGAGCAACTAAGATATTCAATTGTGTACTCTTTTAGTACAGAGTGACCATTTTATTCTTCGAGGAATACAGGATAGAGGTGTTTTTAAGTTGCATTCAAGGACCACTGAACGGAGTAGGACACCAAAACACCTGCCCGAAATAATAAAGAATAATAGATTGTATTTGTTATGCAATTTTCATTTGAATACATCTTAAAGTGCTACAGTACAAACCAATTTTTGAAACAACATAAGCATAAGAAACGCAAAAATGTGGGTTTTCTTTAAGTATCCATTTATTTATTTTAAAAACTTTGGTCAAAAGAATGCGTACTGTAGACCAGTGATTTAAACATATTCCACTGAGGGAATCATGCACAAAAAAAAAAAGAATTGGACCATTTTTATACATTATGTACAATAAAGATGCTGATATGAGCTGATTGTGACAAACAAAATTAGTTGAATGGGGTCCTATAATGCAAACCCAACTTTTCTTACCTATAGCTATCTGTTTTTGTGTATTTGGGATCCTCATTAGTCCCAAAAATTGGAACTCAAACCATAAAGACGTGTCGGGGATATTTTCAAAACAATCTTGCCTTCCTTCATGCTTTCTTCAAACAAGCCATTTGGAATTTGAAACTTAAGTTGCCGTACATAATTTGCCTTGGTCATGTCACCGTTTACGTTTACCTGAAGAGCTTTGCACGAGTCTGTCATTTCCATCCATTTGTAGTCCAAAGTTATAGTCAATAAGTTCCTTATTTTTCTCTAACCTCTGTTTTTGAATAAAGCACCACTCTTAATGTTATGAAAAACAACAAAGAAGTGTATTTTAAGTGGCATTAAAAAGCATTAAATTAGACTTGCGGATACCTGCAGAAATCCTGAATTGGTAAAAACGGAAGAAATGGTTGTTTGTGGTAGATGTGTGGCCGCATATTACAGTGTTTATCATCATTTGTCTGTGTACAAAGATGGTTTGAATGGTGAGCATTTAACTACAGTTTATTTCGATGTAAACATTATGTGTGCAGCTATTACAGCCAACCATTCATCCCCTTGATTATGCTTTACTCTTTATCTAAATAGTTTTAGCAGTGAATTGTCATTAATCTTTGATCATTGTTGCGGTTTGTTAGTTACAACTCCTGTAATGTTTATTAATGACAAGGAGCTAAGTTAGAAAACACAGATAGTAATAGCTACAGCCTGTTGCTAGGAGATGTACTGTTATAAAGGTTGTACTTTTTTTTTTTTCAATCTTTTGCCCGTCTGTCTTTGTTAATGCAGAGGTAAAAGAGTATGAGCCTCCTTTCGGAAACCTGAGGGAGCACCCGTGTGTAGAGAGCATGAAGGACAGCGTTCTCCGAGACCGGGGAAGACCTGAGATTCCTAACAGCTGGATCAACCACACAGTAAGTGATCACATGCACACAAGCACTCAGAGCCCAAACCGAAATGCGTCTTTGGTTACCACTTCACTCACCAGTCAAGTTATTCATAATATAGAAGGGCTCGGTCTGACAAAACGGTGCCAGTATTTTGTTTTTTTAATTGCATGTACACTCCAGTATGACAGATGACATTTCCACCACAAGACATGGTTGAAACTTGAGACTCATAGTTGTCACTGTTATTTTAATAACACTGACTTGAATTTTGGGTGGTGCCATGTGAGTATCCACACAATGATGTCAAAGTAGTGCTGTCAAACTAGTCATTTTTCCACCCTTTGGAATTTTGATTAATTGAAGGGAAATACTTACTTGCATAATTCAAAATAATTTAAAAAAAAGACCCCAGTATTTTGACACAAATGCAATGTTATTGTCAGAATGTCATACACAAACATTTTCCCAATGTTTTACTTGTATTCACATCATTTATTTGCTCACAACCTGGCAACAGTATTTTCAAATGTCATGCTGGGGTGTATTTTGAAGTTTGCCAGCAAGCACACCAGTTGGAGTCTCCTTACTCATCTTTGCTTTTTGTGATTGATTTGTGTTTGTACATGATTAATGCAACAATTTCTTGGAACCAGTCGCATGCATTAACACGTTTACAGTCGTGGTCAAAAGTTTACATACACTTGTGAAGGACATAATGTCATGGCTGTCTTGAGTTTCCAATAATTTCTACAACTCTTATTTTTTTGTGATAGAGTGACTGGAGCACATGTTTGTCACAAAAAACATTCATGAATTTTTTTTTTTAATGAATTTATTATGGGTCTACTGAAAATGTGACCAAATCTGCTGGTTCAAAAGTATACATACAGCAACATACATTATCAATTTTGATGATGTAAAAAAGTTACAATCAAATCAAATTAGCTCCATGGCATGGCCTCTTAACTTCTTGTGAGTAAATATGATTGACGACACCTGTTGACTTCTCTGAGCCCATTTAAATAGGGCTCATGTGATGCAGTCATTAGACTCGGTTACAAACGCGACAATGGAAAAGTCAAAGGAACTCAGCACAGATCTGAAAAAACGAATCATTGACTTGAACAAGTCAGGAAAGTCACTTAAAGCCATTACAAAGCAGCTTAAGGTCCCAAGAGCAACTGTGCAGACAATTGTTAGAAAGTATAAAGTGCATGGCACAGTTTTGTCACTGCTACGATCAGGAAGAAAACGCAAGCTATCACCTGCTGCTGAGAGAAAATTGGTCAGGATGATCAAGAGTCAACCAAGAACCACCAAAAAGCAGGTCTGCAATGAATTGGAAGCTGCTGGAACATAGGTGTCAGTGTCCACAGTCAAGCGTACAAGAAGGAAGCCCTTGCTCCAGATGCGACACCTTAAGGCTCGTCTAATGTTTGCTGCTGATCACAAGGACAAAGATAAGACCTTCTGGAGGAAAGTTCTGTGGTCAGATGAAACAAAAATTGAACTGTTTGGCCACAATACCCAACAATATGTTTGGAGGAGAAAAGGTGAGGCCTTTAATCCCAGGAACACCATGCCCACCGTCAAGCATGGTGGTGGTAGTATTATGCTCCGGGCCTGTTTTGCTGCCAATGGAACTGGTGCTTCACAGAAAGTGAATGGGACAATGAAAAAGGAGGATTACCTTCAAATTCTTCAGGACAACCTAAAATCATCAGCCCAGAGGTTGGGTCTTGGGCGCAGTTGGGTGTTCCAACAGGACAATGACCCCAAACACACATCAAAAGTGGTAAAGGAATAGCTAAATCAGGCTAGAATTAAGGTTTTAGAATGGCCTTCCCAAAGTCCTCACTTAAACGTGTGGACAATGCTGAAGAAACAAGTCCATGTCAGAAAACCAACAAATTTAGCTGAACTGCACAAATTGTGTCAAGCGGAGTGGTCAAAAATTCAACCAGAAGCTTGCCAGCAACAACAAAAATACAACAAAAACCACCCCAAGCCGAAAGCCCACGTTGTGGTGAGGGACAACGCACGCAGTATGGCAAAAGCTACGGTGGAGTTTGGTGTGGCTAGTCTGCCCTGCATGGCGCACACTTTGCAGCTTGCAGTGAACAGAGGAGCCCTGTCTCAATGCAGCATTTCAGAAGCTCTGGCTGACTGCTGGGCCACTTCATTGATTGATTGATTGAAACTTGTATTAGTAGATTGTACAGTACAGTACATATTCCGTACAATTGACCACTAAATGGTAACACCCGAATAAGTTTTTCAACTTGTTTAAGTCGGGGTCCATGTTAATCAATTCATGGTAAATTCAAGCACTCACTACTAGCTTGCAGCACATTTGTTACTCATACAAATATGTTAGAGCAGGGCAGATTGAGCCCAGTTTATAATTTCCTGTTATACATTATGCCAGGCAGTATTGCACTAAAAGAGGACTATGTTATTGTTTACTTTATTACTCTAGTATACTCTGGACTGAAGCTGTGTGCCTTCATTGTTTTGTAGCTGTTGTTTTGAGGCATATTTAAAAAAAATAATGCACTTTGTGAAAGTCAAAGTATAGTATTTTCCATAGTGGGTATCATGATTTTCTCAGGGAGAGCATGTTCCAAATTCCAAGCTGCTGTTTTGAGGCATGTTAAAAAAAAATGCACTTTGTGACTTCAATAATAAATATGGCAGTGCCATGTTGGCACTTTTTTCCATAACTTGAGTTGATTTATTTTGGAAAACCTTGTTACATTGTTTAATGCATCCAGCGGGGCATCACAACAGAATTAGGCATAATAATGTGTTAATTCCACGACTGTATGTATCGGTATCGGTAATTAAGAGTTGGACAATATCGGAATATCGGATATCGGCAAAAAAGCCATTATCGGACTAGGGATGTCCCGATCCGATATTTGGATCGGATCGGCTGCCGATATTTGCCAAAAATTGCGTATCGGCAAGGCATGGGAAAATGCCGATCCAGATCCAGTTTAAAAAAAAACTCCGGTTCGTGTTTTCCAAAGCACCGATTTAAATAATACATTCCACTTTTCTGCTGCTCCCTAATTTCCGTTCCGCATTTTCCAGCACACTTTCAACACATCCACAGGTCTGTAGATTATCACGCAATTGCTTTTAGCTGCTGGCATTACACGACAGGCTCTTCTCACTCTTTCCTGTGTCTCCCTCTCACAGACAGCGAGCGCACCTTCTTACACACGTCACATACTGTCACGTCATACGTCACATACGTATATGTCCTCCCGGAGCAGAGAGGTAGCAGCATGGCTAATGTTAGCTGTGATGCTAGCGCAGCCGTGTGACCAACGTTCTCTCTAAGGTGCGCGCTTGTGCAATTGCAAACTGCTCAAGTGTCCTCTGCGCATAGCAATTGTATGCCACGCACAAAATCACATAAAAAAATAAGCGCATAACAATTTTCGACACACGGACACGACAGAGAAAACAGTTTTCGTCATCATTGTTCAAATATTATAACGTCTGTTGAGACGCTTATCTCCATTCGGTGCCACACGCCCACACCATCAAAATGCCAAGGCAAAAATTTCCAGATCAACACCGTATGAAAAAATTAGTGATTTTTTTAGTTGTGATTTCCTTCTCTGCATGAAAGTTTAAAAGTAGCATATATTAATGCAGTATGAAGAAGAATGTTTTAATGTAGACATGCAAGCCTTGAAAGAAAATTTTGAAAATCAAGACTACATTTCCTGCAAATGGGTGCATTTCTACCCTATATTTTAACTTTAGATTTATTCTCATATCAAACTCTTTTGGCTGTCTTTTTGACACTTACATCAGGCGCCCCCCTCCACACCCTGGATTATAAATAATGTAAATAATTCAATGTGATTATCTTGTGTGATGACTGTATTATGATGATAGTATATATCTGTATCATGAATCAATTTAAGTGGACCCCGACTTTAACAAGTTGAAAAACTTATTCTGGTGTTACCATTTAGTGGTCAATTGTACGGAATATGTACTTCACTGTGCAACCTACTAATAAAAGTCTCAATCAATCAATCAAAACACAGAATCATCATACTGCTGTGATTATATGCATCAAGTGTTCATTCAAGGCTAAGGCAAAATATCGAGATATATATCGTGTATCGCAATATGGCCTTAAAATATCGCAATATTAAAAAAAGGCCATATCGCCCAGCCCTAGTTTCAATGATGCCATTTCTGTTTGTCATGTATAATTTTGTCTATTTTGTGTTTATCATTGAATAAACAGGTCAGTTTCTTGTTACCAACCATTGTGTATTATTCAAACTCCCCTAATTCAGCTGGCTAGTTGTTATCAAGAGTACTAAAACCCTTTTCAACATGATTCTGACAACTAAGTAGGCTAAATGACTTTAAACTTCAATACATGCTCGGATAGGCCAGTATCGGTCAGTATCGGTATCGGTCAGTATCGGTATCGGATTGGAAATGCAAAAACAATATCGGTATCGGATCGGAAGTGCAAAAACCTGGATCGGGACATCCCTATATCGGACATCTCTATTTTTTAACCCAAATAGGTGAAATTAGATAATCTCCCACGGCACACCAGACTGTATCTCACAGCCGCAGCCGCAGCACAGATGTTGAAAAACACTCTTGTAGAGCGACTTAGCGGAAAGTAGCTGGAATATTGTCTGTTTGTACGGAGGCCTGAAGTTTAGCATATAATAATCTAATAAGGGAAACAAATCTGGTACCAAATCCGAACCTCGACGCAGCCTAGGGGTAGTCCCACTCCACCCTGTCAAAGGGTGTGTCCACATCCTAGGATATTAATATCTTAGGGAATTTGTTGTTTATATCGTGAGTGTATATAATATTAAGTAGCCTCCTGATATTTAAAAACAATTGTCTATCTTTTATGAATCCAGTTTGATCCTCAGAAATTATTGTTGAAAGGATACGTTCCAAATGTGTAGCTAAAATTTTGGCAATAATCTTAACATCCAGTAAGCTCACTGGCCTGTATGAACCTGGTTCTAGCGGCTCTTTCTCTTTCTTATAAATTAAGGAGACGCTGGCGTGATAAAAAGTCTGTGGTAGACAGCCTTTGATCAATGCTCCATTAAATACTTCTAACAACATAGGTGATAGTTGGTTTTTAAATGCTTTATAGAATTCTGTGGTGTAGCCGTCTGGGCCTGGCGCCTTGGCTGCCTTGGAGCAAGACAATGCTTTGTATTGCTTTTTCTAATTCCTCTTTTTTAATGGGATTTTCTGTTTGTTCTCAGAGCTTATTTTTGGGATGTTCAATTTATCAAAGAAGTTAGCAATTAGCGTTGAGTCTGCTTTAGATTCTGAGGAGTATAATTTAATATAAAAATTTCTAAAGGTATTATTAATCACCACTGGATCTATCGTAGTTTGTCCTGACTGTTCTTATTTCTGTAATTAATCTTGTTGCTGCCTGTTCCCTTATTTGATGTGCTAACATTTTCCTCGTGTTTTTCCCGTATTCATAATGTTTGTCTTACTTGGATAAGAAGTTGTATTGTTTCTGTAGTATACAGTAAGTTGAGTTCTGTTTGAATATATATTTGTTGTTTATGCAAGTCTGGTGAAGGGGAGATTGAGTTTTTAAAAAAATTTAAATCTGCTATTTCCTTTGACTCTACTTTGTTTATTAATTAAGATGCTCCATGAAATTATCTGTCCTCTCATGTATGCTTCCAGAGCCTTCTATAGTGTAGATCTTGATATTTCTTTTGCATCATTGGTTGATAAATATAGATCAATTTGTTGTTTAATTTCCTCTCCTGATTTCTTACCCGACAGCAAGCAATTATCAAACCGCCATGTTCTATATGCATGTTTATGTCCAAGAGCCAACTGGAGAGTTACTTGACTATGATCAGAGAGTACTATTGTTCCATATTCACAGCTTTAAACTGATAACAGTTTAGAATCTATTAAGACAAAATCTATTCTGGAATAGTGTACTGGAGAGAAGTAGGAGTATACTCATGTATTAGAAAACAAAGCTCTCCAGGGGTCTTTTATTGTATATGTTTGCATGAAATTATGAACCCTCTTTGCCGATTTTGATAAACCTATTGGTCTATGTGAAGATCTGTCCAGAAAAGGGTCCAATACCATGTTGAAGTCACCCCCAAGAAGGAGCTGGTGAGAATCTATATTCAGTCCTTTTGAAAAGGAAGATTGTATAAACTGCTCGTCATCTACATTGGGAGCATATATGTTTGCTAGCATTACTGGATTATTATGCAGGTTTCATGTTACTATGATATATCTTCCTTGAGAGTCTGTTAGGATGTTGGATGCTGTGAAAATAACTGTTCTTTTTCTTATTGCTGTGCCTCTACTCTTATTTCTGTTAATTCACCTGACCATTTTTTGGCTTTGTTTTTAAAGAGACACTTGCCCAAAACACGTCTGCAGGGAAATCCAACCTCTGACGTTCATACACTCAGTCTTACAATCAACAGTTTGGGTTCCTCACTCTAATTTCCGTTTTTATTCCGTTCCCCCCTCGAATGTAGTGGAGATGCGTTTGATGATTTTTTTTCAGCTTTTTGCGGATCTTCTAAGGAATGCCTGGAGTCGTTCACTGTTGTCACCAGTCTGGCATGATAATACCGGCTGTATGGGACTCCCGCTGTCCGCAGCATGGCTTTTACCTGGTTAAAGGATGCTCGCAGCCGGCCGACCTCGGGGCTCATATCAGGGAAGATGTGGACGGCGGAACCTATTATAATGAAGACGTCCCTTGTCCCGGGGTAATTTGAGGATCCTGTCCTTGTCGGAGTAGTAATGTAGGCGAACAATCATGGCTCGTGGGCTTTCGTCTTTACGCGGCTTTGGTGCGAGGGTGGGGTGAGCCCTTTCTATGACGATCGGTGATGCAAAGTTTTCCTCACCGAGCACTTCGGGAAGAAACTCCGTTACAAGTCGGCTTGGATTACTGGCCTCTGCGGCTTCTGTTCTCAAGGTCGGTGCATTTACCTTGTAGCCTCTTTACCTCCTTCGTTAGCGATTCGTGCAAATTCTCCAAGGTTACAAGTCTGTCAGAGTTGTTGTTGTTGAGTGATGTTTCCATTTTTTGTGTGTCTCTCATATATCCATCCATCCATCCATCCATCTTCTTCCGCTTATCCGAGGTCGGGTCGCGGGGGCAGCAGCCCAAGCAGGGAAGCCCAGACTCTCCTCTCCCCAGCCACTTTGTCCAGCTCTTCCCGGGGGATCCCGAGGCGTTCCCAGGCCAGCCGGGAGACATAGTCTTCCCAACGTGTCCTGGGTCTTCCCCGTGGCCTCCTACCGGTTGGACGTGCCCTAAACACCTCCCTAGGGAGGCGTTCGGGTGGCATCCTGACCAGATGCCCGAACCACCTCATCTGGCTCCTCTCAATGTGGAGGAGCAGCGGCTTTACTTTGAGCTCTTCCCGGATGGCAGAGCTTCTCACCCTATCTCTAAGGGAGAGCCCCGCCACCCGGCGGAGGAAACTCATTTCGGCCGCCTGTACCCGTGATCTGGTCCTTTCGGTCATAACCCAAAGCTCATGACCATAAGTGAGGATGGGAACGTAGATCGACCGGTAAATTGAGAGCTTTGCCTTCCGGCTCAGCTCCACAACGGATCGATACAGCGTCCGCATTACTCAAGACGCCGCACCGATCCGCTTGTCGATCTCACGATCCACTCTTCCCCCACTCGTGAACAAGACTCCTAGGTACTTGAACTCCTCCACTCGGGGCAGGGTCTCCTCCCCAACCCGGAGATGGCACTCCACCATTTTCCGGGCGAGAACCATGGACTCGGACTTGGAGGTGCTGATTCCCATCCCAGTTGCTTCACACTCGGCTGCGAACCGATCCAGTGAGAGCTGAAGATCCTGGCCAGATGAAGCCATCAGGACCACATCATCTGCAAAAAGCAGAAACCTAATCCTGCAGCCAGTCTCTCATATAACGTTTGTATTTTCTGTGAGATTTTATCTCGCAGAATATCTGCTTTAGCTTCCTCATAAAGGTAAGACATACACTATATTGCCAAAAGTATTTGGCCACCTGCCTTTACTCACATATTAACTTGAAGTGCCATCCCATGTCCAATTGTCCAAAATGTTTTGGTATTCTGGAGCATTCAAAGTTCCTTTCACTGGAACTAAGAGGCCAACCCCAACTCCTGATAAACAACCCCACACCATAATTCCTCCACCACCAAATTTCACACTCGGCACAATGCAGTCTGAAATGTAGCATTCTCCTGGCAACCTCCAAACCCAGACTGGTCCATCAGATTGCCAGATGGAAAAGCGTAACTCATCAGTCCAGAGAAGGCGTCTCCACTGCTCTAGAGTCCAGTGGCGACGTGCTTAACACCACTGCATCCCACGCTTTGCATTGGACTTGGTGATGTATGGCTTAGATGCAGCTGCTCGGCCATGGAAACTCATTCAATGAAGCTCTCTGCGTACTGTACGTGGGCTAATTGGAAGGTCACATGAAGTTTGGAGCTCTGTTGCAACTGACAGTGCAAAGACTTTCTGCACAATGTGCTTCAGCATCTGCTGACCTCTCTCTGTCAGTTTACGTGGCCTACCACTTGGTGGCTGACTTGCTGTTGTTCCTAAACTCTTCACTTTTCTTATAATAAAGTTGACTTTGGAATATTTAGGAGCGAGGACATTTACGACTGGATTTGTTGCACAGGTGGCATCCTATGACAGTTCCACGCTGGAAATCACTGAGAGTGGCCCACTCTTTCACAAATGTTTGCAAAAACAGTCTCCATGCCTAAGTGCTTGATTTTATACACCGGTCCAAGTGATTAGGGCACCTGATTCTCATCATTTGGATGGATGGCCAAATACTTTTGGCAATATAGTGTACCTTTATGTATCTCGTGCTGCATATGTTCAATTTGTGACTTTATATCTTCCAACATACCGTCTCGATAAGCCTGTAACTTGTTCCGAAGTGTTCTCACAGAGATAGGCACGTCGTCCTCTTGCTCCGCCATCTTGTCACTCTTTCCGCTGGGGGCCGAGATTTGAAAGGGCGAAGTTTGCAAAGTCTCTTGTGTGAGTTTCCGACTAATTCCCCCTCTTCATGGCAGAATATGTTTAGTCTTGTCGTCCGGTGGCAGAATATGGTCTCAAACAGGGGTGTCAAACTCATTTTAGATCGGGGGCCACATTGAGAAAAATGTACTCCCAAGTGGGCCGGACTGGTAAAATCACGGCACGATAACTTAAAAATAAAGACAAATTCAGATTGTTTTCTCTGTTTAAAAATAGAACAAGCACAAATGTACAAATCATAATGTTGTTGTTTTTTTTTTTACACTTACATGTTGCGATTAATAATGTATTTGTCGTTATTTATATTTTCTGAATAAATTATGTGTTAATGTTCATCAGTCAACTCATTGGTGTTAATTTTCAATCTATCAAGATACAAAAATTATATCAATCAAATTACAGGATGTTATTTATGTAGTTTGATCATTTTCCTCCACTGATGTACTAACATAATGTGGTTTATTTTGTACATATGTAGCATCATCTACTAAGATACAAAGAATTGCTATTGTGACATCCAGTAGACACATTTAGAACAGCTGTTCCGTTCATTCAAAAATTTCAGGTACATTTTTATACCTAGTAAACTCATCCCACGGGCCGCATGAAACCTGTTCGCGGGCCAGATCCAGCCCTCGGGCCGTACATTTGACATCCGTGGTCTAAAATATGTGTTATGGCTGGTCTAGATATTAAAATGATTCAAAGTCGTTAGGAGCTGCCTTCCCCTATTGCTTATTCCATTCGGCAGGAAGCGGAAATTCCATCATCTACATATTTTTAATCAGACTTTTTGTGAATGTGTTTGCAAAGATTCAACTCCTCTGAATTAACATGTGAGTTGGGCGGGGTTGGGGGCGGCGGAGTTTGGTGGTAGCTTGGGTGTATATTGTAGCGTCCCGGAAGAGTTAGTGCTGCAAGGGGTTCTGGGTATTTGTTCTGTTGTGTTTATGTTGTGTTAAGGTGCGGATGTTCTCCGGAAATGTGTTTGTCATTCTTTCTTGGTGTGGGTTCACAGTGTGGCGCATGTTTGTAACAGTGTTAAAGTTGTTTATACGGCCATCCTCAGTGTGACCTGTATAGCTTTTGATCAAGTATGCTTTGCATTCACTTGTGTGTGTTAAGGCCACATATAGTATGTGACTACCGGCACGCTGTTAGTATGGAGGAAAAGCGGACGTGACGACATTCTTGCCATCTCGGTCGTAGCATAGCTTTCGTCGGTAAAGTGTGCGGAACAAACGTCCAATTTCTTGCCACTTTCGCATCTTTGGGCCACTGGTGCAATTTGAATCTGTCCCTGTTCGTGTTGTTACACCCTCCGACAACACACCGACGAGGCATGATGTCTCCAAGGTACGGAAAACAGTCGAAAAAACGGAAAATAACAGAGCTGATTTGACTCGGTGTTTGAGAAAATGACGGATTGCTTCCCGATGTGACGCCACGTTGTGACGTCATCGCTCCGAGAGCGAATATTAGAAAGGCGTTTAATTCGCCAAAATTCGCCCATTTAGAGTTCGGAAATCGGTTAAAAAAATATATGGCCTTTTTTCTGCAACATCAAGGTATATATTGACGCTTACATAGGTCTGGTGATAATGTTCCCCTTTAATGCAAAACTTGTTTGGGTTCCTATTAAAAGGTTAATTTGTTCAACCTTGGACTGCGGCTTTGTTCAGTTTTAAATTTTGGCCCACTCTGTATTTGAGTTTGACACCCCTGATGTAGAAGAACAGCACAACAATTATTTTTTTTTTGGCCTGTCCAGCTACTCAGGCAAATCATATAGTTGATGTAGATGCCCATATCAGCTGTACAAATTTACTTTACAAAAGAGAAGTGTGGGATATTTCTCTTGTTGCCTTATTTGTATTTGACTTTATTAAATGGATTTATATTATTATTTGGTGCAGCCGGGCCAGAGCAGGAGGGGATAGAAAGAGGAAAAAAAGTAAGAAAATGCGGAGACAAGAGGGGGATAAGACAGAAAGACAACAACCACAGCAAACACAACAATAACAACATCAGCAAATAGAATATGTACAAATATGATGGTAAAAGTGATGGCAAAGAAGTTGTTAGTGAAATAAATAATACAGAAATGACAATGAACATTATTATACTACAAATGGAGCCATACAAATACCAATAGAAATAGCACTATTGATAATGAATAATATCAATAATTACCTCTATTATCAACATTACAATTGTTCAAATGCAACAATACATATATGTAACATGAAATACAAAACAAAGCAGATAAATGGAGGGGAAGAAAGAGAAGCCAACTATATTAACCTTGTAGATTGTTATAGTACCAATGGGTTAAGCTTTGTCTGTGTGCCATGTGTTACCCAGTTTCCCATAGGGCAACAACGTTAATATATGTTTGATGAAGCGTGATTATATGCATGAGTGTATGTATGTATGTATTTGTATATGTACAGTCTGTGTATATGTATGTTTGTACAGTGAATGTAAATGTATGTGTATATGTATGTTTGTACAGTGAATGTGCGTGTGGATGTACGAACTTTGAGTGTGTAGGTATGTACTGTGTTTGTGTATTTATGTGGGAGCGTAGGTACCTATGTGTAACAGCACAACATTTTAAACATTACTTAAGTCTAATCCTAACTGACTGCACTACTTCCAAGTCCCCCACAAAGTACAAGTGCATTTTGAGGGCTCTGTTAAATTGAGACATGGACACATGTCAGCATACCACAGTGCTGCAACTGTAAGTTAAGCCGGGTTCCAGTTGCTGTGGGTTGGCAGGAATTGCATTTAGAGCACCCGGACGGGAAGAGGAGAGGCATCGTTGGTATGTGAGAGAGCAACAGATGATGGCGCATTTAGCGGGAAAGAATGTGTTCATTGTGGATATTGAACTGTTAGCAGTTAAGTCTTTATTCATATTCATACACGTTGTTTACATTGACTGTTCAGATCATTTACATGCCTCCAAAGGCTCATATGTCACAGCCACTACTGACGTGTCTGCCTTTTTTGATACTAAACACTAGGGTTGGGCGATACAGACAATATAAATGATATAATTATGGCCGACGATAGAGCTACAGTATTAACAATATCGTCTAATCGCGATGATGCATGTTGATCACACATTCTAGCTGTGTCCTGAAAATTTGACAATGACAGGAGAACATACAGTACATGTCAAAGCACTGTAGAGTCCTCGCTAGCTAGCTAGTGGATAATGTCCCTCCACAGTGTGAAGCTACTTCTAAGTCAGCAATCCTTGCCTCTATAGGGACAATTAAACTACGTTTCTTACAAGCATCATCACTGAAGGACGATGAATAGCTAAACATGCTACACTACACACAGCAGAGGGATATGCTAACCGCAAACTGGACCTCTTGAATGTAAACAGAAGTGGGCGGATCATTACAAATATCGACGGTAACGATACCAAGTATAGTATCTGGTCAGGTATCAATTCAATATTACAGTGGTTACATCAATATTTTTAACTGTCAAAAATATTTTCTTGTCTTCGTTATTGTTCACAAACTCAGGAAATAAGTTTTCGCACTAGGAAAACTATATCACAATATACGTCTTTTATATTGATCGATATTAGACTTGGACTTAAACAAACTTTATTGATCCACAAGAGAAATTGGTCCACACAGTAGCTCAGTTACAAAGGATGGAAAGGCAACAGCTTGACTCTAATAAATGACTAGACTAGATACTACTTGCTTTAGTCTCACATGACCAACACATGAATCTTAAGATAAGACACCTGGGTACATTTGGGAGAGTGACAATGCAATGTACTGACCATACCTGTGCTCCACTTTTCCCCCTGCAGGGCATCCAGGTGGTGTGTTCCTCCATAGAAGACTGCTGGGATCACGACCCAGAAGCCCGCCTGACAGCCCAGTGTGTTGCCGAGCGCTTTGATGAAATGGAGTACCTGGACAAGCTGTCGGACTGCTCCGACTCGGAGGAAAAGATCCCAGAGGAAATCATTGTGGTGGACGAGAAATAGCGCAAAAAAATCAACAAAAAACACTGCTCCCTCCTGGATGGCAGAGGTATAACAAGGAACAGACTGGAAAAATAACAGAGGTTTTTAACTATTATGTCAGATTTCATGGACAAGCTTCTCAGACAAACAGGGATATCACAAAATCAAGCTTTTATTACTTTTGCACTTTATCATTATCCATGCATACTAAACGGCATATATGCAGTAACTAAAAAAAAACTTTTCATACAAAATAAAGGATATTCAAAAAGTAATTTACAATACCAAGATGGGTCGTTCCACCGAATTGGTGCCAGTTGCTTGTTGACTCCCAAAATAAACTAACATAAAAATAAAAAAACTTAACATTAAACTTACATTCAAGCATAGTATTAACAAATACATGAAATATAAGCCAAGTGGAATATTTGCCCACAGTAAGCACATTACAATTGATTCAACAAATAAAGGGTGCTAACGTGTTAGGCTTACAGGACTGAATGAAACCAGAGACATGACTGACATGGGTTTTTTAACCTTTTATTTTTAGAGTATAGTGGAGAAGTAACAAATATTTAACATTTAGGCACTATTTAAAATACAGTATTTTATATTAGTCTAATTTTAGGAAGCAGTGACAAAAGCTATTTTCCGGTGGAAAGTATTTTAAATGCATCTTTTTATTTTTAAACATGCAACCGACACTTTGCTTAAAGGAGCCATATGTGATAATCTGGCCAGAAATGGTATTGCAATCATGGTCAAAATTATGTAGTCCCCTCCCCCTCTCCTTGTCTGAGGTTGCCAGATACGCAGCCGAATCCATCTCGATCGACTGGGCTACTCCAAGGAACTTCAAACTTCCAATGCCTCTTACTAGGGGTTGACGTGCTGGGACCATAATAGCTGAATAGACAAGCGTTTTGTCAATAACGAATCTCTAAGCAACACATTTTACACAGAAATTAGGATATTTTCAGGAAGAAGTACGTCATGCCTGCATACAATATTACAACAAATGGCAATCATATGGTTATTGTCAGTACTAACAGAAAACAAAGACTAAAACAAACTACAACCAAAGCTACCAATGGTTATTCTGGTGAAAATAAGTAGAGCATGCTTAGCAGCCTAATGTACGCCCAAAACTATAGGAGATATTTTACTAAGGTATGCCTATAGGCTACTGTTTAAAGGCCTACTGAAATGCGATTTTCTTATTTAAACGGGGATAGCAGGTACATTCTATGTGTCATACTTGATCATTTTGCGATATCGCCATATTTTTGCTGAAAGGATTTAGTAGAGAACATTGACGATAAAGTTTGCAACTTTTGGTCGCTGATAAAAAAGCCTTGCCTGTACTGGAAGTAGCAGACGATATGCGCGTGACGTCACAGGTTGTGGAGCTCCTCACATCTGCACATTGTTTACAATCATGGCCACCAGCAGCGAGAGCGATTCGGACCGAGAAAGCGACGATTTCCCCATTAATTTGAGCGAGGATGAAAGATTTGTGGATGAGGAAAGTGAGAGTGAAGGACTAGAGGGCAGTGGGAGCGATTCAGATAGGGAAGATGCTGTGAGAGGCGGGTGGCACCTGATATTCAGCTGGGAATGACTAAAACAGTAAATAAACACAAGACATATATATACTCTGTTAGCCACAACACAACCAGGTTTATATTTAATATGCCACAAATTAATCCCGCATAACAAACACCTCCCCCCTCCCGTCCATATAACCCGCCAATACAACTCAAACACCTGCACAACACACTCAATCCCACAGCCCCAAAGTTCATACAGCACATATATTTCCCCAAAGTCCCCAAAGTTACGTACGTGACATGCACATAGCGGCACGCAATCAAATGTTTGGAAGCCGCAGCTGCATGCGTACTCACGGTACCGCATCTGCGTATCCAACTCAAAGTCCTCCTGGTAAGAGTTTATGTTGTCCCAGTTCTCCACAGGCCAATGGTAAAGCTTGACTGTCATCTTCCGGGAATGTAAACAATGAAATACCGGCTGTGTTATCCGGCACAACAGTCAGGGGGTGCATTCTACGGTGGGGGTGCGTTATCCGGCACAACACCTGCCGCAATACACCGTTTCCCTCCTACAGCTTTCTTCTTTGCTGTCTCCATTGTTCATTGAACAAATTGCAAAAGATTCACCAACACAGATGTCCAGAATACTGTGGAATTTTGCGATGAAAACAGACGACTTAATAGCTGGCCACCATGCTGTCCCAAAATGTCCTCTACAATCCTTGACGTCATCATACCGAGACGTTTTCAGCAGGATATTTCGCGCGAGATTTAAAATTGCACTTTAGTAAGCTAACCCGGCCGTATTGGCATGTGTTGCAATGTTAAGATTTCATCATTGATATATAAACTATCAGACTGCGTGGTCGGTAGTAGTGGGTTTCAGTAGGCCTTTAACTTGGTACATATAGTCCACAATATGCAAACACGAATGAGGAATTATTTTATCATGTGATTTAGCTGTAACCATACGTTTCACATTGCCATGACGACAGCCGTGCTAATGTTGAAACCCATTTCCTCAGCGTGTCAGCATATTGAGAACGAAACAGGCACTGACACTACCCATATCCACATAGGTTTTATTTGTCGAAAATATATTTTGCCCTGTCTGACACATTGACATATGTATTCGAACATTGACCGGGCTAGCATGCTAAGCATCACACTAGGAGCTAAGCACCATCAAACTAAGGATTCGTTGCATGAACATACTAGCTTTGTTAGACAAAATCATAGACTGTATTGGACAATATAGTTTACATACGAAATATCCATTTCCATTTTTTTTTACAAGTAATAGGTAAGTAAGGCATTTACGTTTTCTTATCAAGGAGGAAATGACCAAGTTTCGCGTCCGATTAAATAATCTTCTCCGCCTTCAATCGTCTCCATCTTTAATCCTCAATACAAATCCTAGTTTTGCTCCTGGCTTTGTCATGAATAAGTTGGGAATCGTAACGACGCCTTTTGGATTTACTAAGGTCTGACATGTTTAGTAACCTTACCAGAAGATGGCGGTGCGTAACTGGCACCCTGCATGTGATACTCAGACTTTCTCATTGGTCAAACGGTGGAGGGCGGGGCATCAAAATGAAAACAATAAGATTTCGGGGCTGTAAATCTAATTTTGAAATGAGCATTTCCCGGCTGAACTACCGTTATCAGTTATAGAGGTATTCGAAAAGAACATGATTTATTAATGCCTTTTGACATATCAGGGCCATTTAATGATGACTTGACATGAACGTATTACATATGGCTCCTTTTAATCATTTGTTTTCCTTTTACAATGCATTTTATCGGGCATTACTACATTTTATTTCCCTGGGATGCAAATGCCACCAATTCAGTGGAATGGACTGCAAATAACACTGTCCCCTCCATGTTTAATGGCAGCGGCAGCAGTACAGCCGTTTTGAAACCAAAACAAAGGTTTCACAGATCATTTTTCTTGCGCCGTGAAGACAATGTATTCGAAAAGATGTGTGTGTTAATCAGAGTCGTGTGGTATACAACAAATGAGGAAGTCTGCCTAATCATTGCCGGACAATAAAGAGGAAAGGTTACGTAATAAAAGATCTAACCTGCTGCCTGTTAATAAAGCTGAATTATTTATACATATTTAGAAAAAAAATGTTTGCATGAACGTTTTAAGCTATAATTATTGATGCATAAAGTAGTGGTGTTATTGTTTTCATGGGTTTGTCAGCTGGTTTTGAGCAAGCCAGTGAAAGTTACTATATTTGGAAAGCCTTAACAGACATTTGCAATGTAATTAATGACAATGATATTGCTTTGCCGTTTAATAATATGTAAATACACTGAATGCTTAAGCCTGGCAGAGTTATGTCGTCCATTTTTACATTTTCTTCATGTTTTCCCTCCCAGCAGTACTCATTGTTTACAGTGTTAGTTTTTTACTCACTCAACAAAGCTGTCTTGAATGCATTTCCACCCAGCAAGGACGGGGGCGTAAACCAAAGACTGTTTCTTGTGTCGTTTCTGTATCATTTTGCAGATTAAATTGTTGTCTAAGCCTATTCTGATTTCCCACCTGTTGTCTTCTCTGTGGGTTGAAATGTTGGTATCAATCCGATACCTAGTACCGGTACATACCGGGCCAGCTGATACTGATGCAGATACTTTTAAATGATTTTGTAATTATGCACTTTAATTGTGTTGATCATATATAATCAGATCAAAACAGGACATTTTTTATTTGTGAATAAAATACATGTGTAATATGTGTAACAATATCAAAATAATTATTTCAGTTTAATAAGTATTATCGTTTGAGCAAAATAAGCAAAAGCAAAAATAACCTGGGTTTGTGAACAATATATAAATACAACATTATAAGGAACACCACAAAAATATATTTGAAAAAAAAAAACATCGATTCCATCACGCTGATATCGACCAGGTGCTAATTGATACTGGTGACATCAGGCTCGATCCACCTGTCCCGACAGATCCAAGATGGCGGCACGTCAGGTAAGCGAACGTGAATCAAGTTAGTTAATTTCCAAAAGCTTATTCTTCGAAGTTAAATGTAATTTAAAACCCATTTAACAACCCTAATGCTGTAATGAGATGCAACATATAAAACTAGCTAGGAAAAAAAAATCTCCATGTTTTTTTTTATTTAGCCTAATTGCCTGACGTGATGTATTTGTCAGGAAAGCTAACATGCTAATAAGACTCAATAAATATCGCAGTTTAACATATTTAGAATGATTGTTTGTTCTTTAAAGCGTATTTGAAGACAATTGTTATTTTTAAAGAATTAACCATGAGCAATGTGACAATGTATAACACATTTTGACACAGGTAGTATTTGAGAAAAACATCTGAACTATGTTCTGTGTTCCACACAAATATGATATATATTAGTATTTTTTTCAGTTCAGAAGGTAATTTATGTAAACCTCATTGCCCTCATCGCTAAATGTTAAACACTGTTACCTATCATCTGCTCAGTTTTAGCAATATGCTCTGAAGCAAGGATGCACAAAGTGGGGCCCGCGGGCCAACTTTGTCCCACCGTGTCCTTTTGTTTGGCCCGCTAAAGGGATGTCTACCAAATTTAATACATATTCATCTCTTTTAAGCTGCAAAATCATTGATTGCATGACTACACTGTAATAAAGTCAGGCTATGTCTACACTAAGCCAGATAATCCCTTAAAGGCCTACTGAAATGTGATTTTCTTATTTAAACGGGGATAGCAGGTCCATTCTATGTGTCATACTTGATCATTTCGCGATATTGCCATATTTTTGCTGAAAGGATTTAGTAGAGAACATCGGCGATAAAGTTCGCAACTTTTTGTCGCTGATAAAAAAGCCTTGCCTGTACCGGAAGTAGCAGACGAGTAGCGTGACGTCACAGGTTGTGGAGCTCCTCACATCTGCACATTGTTTACAGTCATGGCCACCAGCAGCGAGAGCGATTCGGACCGAGAAAGCGACGATTACCCCATTAATTTGAGCGAGGATGAAAGATTCGTGGATGAGGAAAGTGAGAGTGAAGGACTAGAGGGCAGTGGGAGCGATTCAGATAGGGAAGATGCTGTGAGAGGCGGGTGGGACCTGATATTCAGCTGGGAATGACTAAAACAGTAAATAAACACAAGGCATATATATACTCTATTAGCCACAACACAACCAGGCTTATATTTAATATGCCACAAATTAATACCGCATAACAAACACCTCCCCCCTCCCGTCCATATAACCCGCCAATACAACTCAAACACCTGCACAACACACTCAATCCCACAGCCCAAAGTACCGTTCACCTCCCCAAAGTTCATACAACACGTATATTTCCCCAAAGTCCCCAAAGTTACGTACGTGACATGCACATAGCGGCACGCACGTACGGGCAAGCGATCAAATGTTTGGAAGCGTACTCACGGTACCGCGTCTGCGTATCCAACTCAAAGTCTTCCTGGTCTCTGTTGTCCCAGTTCTCCACAGGCCAATGGTAAAGATTGACTGTCATCATTCGGCAATGTAAACAATGAAACACCGGCCGTGTTTGTTCTTGCTGAAGTCGGCCGCAATACACCGTTTCCCTCCTACAGCTTTCTTCTTTGCTGTCTCCATTGTTCATTGAACAAATTGCAAAAGATTCACCAACACAGATGTCCAGAATACTGTGGAATTTTGCGATGAAACAGACGACTTAATAGCTGGCCGCCATGCTGTCTCAAAATGTCCTCTACAATCCGCAACGTCCTGCGCTGACGTCATCATACCGAGACGTTTTCAGCAGGATATTTCGCGCAAAATTTAAAATTGCACTTTAGTAAGCTAACCCGGCCGTATTGGCATGTGTTGCAATGTTAAGATTTCATCATTGATATATTAACTATCAGACTGTGTGGTCGGTAGTAGTGGGTTTCAGTAGGCCTTTAAACAAATAATTATTTAGCCTAAGCCCCGTTTCAGCCACACTAAACCAGCGTTTAAGGTCCCCCTCCTTGGATAATTTTTTATACGGGTAAGACCGCCGTGTATTTCTTGAATCTCCGGCTCTTAGCTTTGTATGGACTCGTTGATCGATTACAAACTGAGTTCGGAGAGGAAGTGACGCCAGAAAGACTGCGCCCCACACAGGAAGTGACGTCAGAAAGAAGGCGCCACAGCCAGCTTCATAATAAAACGGTTTCGTAACTCGGAGCTAACCACTGGAAATATGGAGGCGAGTCATCCAGACATCCCCGTGCTTCTCCTTCTACATGTACAGACGCTTGTGGAAATCACAAATGAATACCTTAAAAGAAAGCGATTGCAGCTATTTGAGGTACAACACTTCTCAGACGGCAACAAAACTTTCAAATGTGATTCTACTTACCGAAAAACTTTGTCCATTTGTTTAAGAAGAGACAACGAGAATGCGGGCTTCCGTGGATGTGATAAAAAAAGGTAGTAGTGTGTGCTTTGTATTACCTGGCCGTTGAGGGAAGACTACGGAAAACAGCAAACGCATTTGGACTGGCAAAGCAGACTGTATCAGTTATTGTCCGCCATGTATGTCGCAGACTTAACGTCTAGGTCCAGAGTATATAAAGTCACCAAAAACGAATGGACAATGAAGGTGAAGGCAAACGAGTGAGGAGTGTCCTGACCAGATATTTAGATCCCTAGTTTGATTGATGTAAAATGTTCTTATGTCACATTGTTTACGTGTCTAATAAGGATTTGATAAATGTATGATGGTTCAGGTGTGATTCACTACAATAGGGCCCCATAGCACACTGGATTCCAGTTAATTGAAATACCACAACACTGGATATTGTTCAGATAAGTTAAATTTAATTTAAGATCTTGCACACAGAGCAACACTGGAGGTGACTATGACGTGCGCGTTTTCTGCGCATGTGTACTAGGTCCCGTTACGCCGGCTGACGAAGGAGGGGAGGGTTTGTTTTAGATTTTACTGTAAAAACCTGACAGCTCAGTTGCCAGAAATGTAACGTAAAATCATCAGTGGTACCATTTTTCCATTTACCGTAATGCACTGTAAAAAACAGGGAACGTAAAAAAGTTAAAGTTAAAAGTTAAAAAGGAGCACCTCTGTTGCCAAAATACTGCAGTAAAAATAAAAGTGTTACTCCAAGAAATGGCCCTAGATTTTACGGTAAAAAACTAGCAGCTCAGTCACCAGAATTTTTACGCAAAACCAACAACGGTACAGTTTTTCAATGTACAGTAATTTGGTGTAAAAACACTGCACATTTTATGGTAAAACTTTGGTGGCTGAGCTGCCAAGTTTTGTTTTTAATCGTAAAATCTATAGATTTTTTTTTTTTACAGACTAATTATTTGTGTTTGAATTTGAGACTGGCGCTCTACTGTAAGGTTGTGACTTTTTGATGCTCTTTGGAAAAGGGTCATCTTGGTCGCCATGCTTTGTCCACGTCATGTAGTGGAAACCTAAACCCTTCGAAATTTAGCATCATCCATATGCCTCAATAGTTTGCAAGTTTGAAAGCGATCAGATAAAATATCTAGGAGTAACTGGTTACAGAACAACACCTGGAAGTGGGGAAATGTACACATAAGATGCAGAGTTGCATGTTAACTGAGTTGGGCACAGAACTGTGTGACTATCTCTATTATCTAATATATATTTATTAGGGTTGTACGGTATACCGGTACTAGTACAGTATCGCGGTACTAATGAATAAAAAACGGTATTATACTCTGTTTGAAAAGTACCGTTTCTCCATTTGTTTTTCTGACGGCGCGTCGTCATGTCACAACATTGCTGGTTTTACGAGCAGAGGATGTTCGGCAGCGCACAATCACGGAGTACTTACAAGCAGACACAGTGTGTAGACAGAAAAGGAAGAACGGACACATTTTGGCTTAAAAACTAAAGATAAAGGTGAAGCTATAACACTGAAATGCTCTCAGGAAGAGGTGCTTTAAGACATGGCTAGTTAGCTAACAGCTAAAATCCATCCGCAGTCGGCAGTGTATTAGCTACTTCTAAATCGCTAATCCTTGTCTCCATGGCGACGAATAAAGTAAGTTTCTTACAAGTATCATCCCTGCAGGACGAGGAATAGCTAAACATGCTTCACTACACACCGTAGCTCACCGGCTGTTCCTGAATGTAAACAAATGCCATGGGTGGCTCTACACCAGACATCCACTGTAATGATATCAAGTACAAGAGCGTATCTAGTCGATAATACTATGATTACAACGATATTTTTTATCGTCACAAAATCTTTTTTCCGTATTTTAAAATTCATAATATGTTTATAAACTCAGGAAATATGTCCGTAGACCCATGAGGACTTTGAATATGACCAATGTATGATCCTGTAACAACTTGGTATCGGATTGATACTTAAATTTGTGGTATCATCCAAAACTAATGTAAAGTATCAAACAACAGAAGAATAAGTGGTTATTACATTTTAACAGACGTGTGGATAGAACATGTTAAAACTAAAAGTAAGCAGATATTAACAGTAAATGAAAAAGTGGATTAATAATACATTTTTACAGCTTGTCCCTCATAATTTTGACAAAATAATAGAATGAGAAATGACACAATATGTTACTGCATATGTCAGCAGACAAATTAGGAGCCTTTGTTTACTTACTACTAAAAGACAAGTTGTCTAGTATGTTCACTATTTTATTTAAGGCCAAAATTGTTCTTCCATTGCAATAAGAAACATATGTTTAATGTACCGTAAGATTGTTTGTTAAAATAAAGGCAATAATGTAATTTTTTGTGGTCCCCTTTATTTAGAAAAGTATCGAAATACAAAAGTATATATTAATATAAATAAATATAAATATTGGAAGCGGGACAACCCTAATATATGTATATATATATATATGTATATATATATATATATATATATATATATATATATATATATATATATATATATATATATATATCTTTTTTTAAATTATTTTTATTTTTATTTTTTTATTTATTAAATACACATTTAATTTTTATTTTGCTTTTATATGTAGTTTAAAATGTTTCTTATGTATTTCATCATACCATTTATTTTCTTTTTTTAATACATTAGTTTCTATTACACCTATTTTTACATTCTTCTTTTTATATCCATTTTGTTTATCAATGAATAAGATATCCATCCATTGTGACCCATTCTTAATTTGTTTTCTCCCTCACCATTACCAATTGAAAATTACATCATCTATCCATCCATTTTTTACCGCTTGTCCCTTTCGGTGTCGCGGGGCGTGCTGGAGCCTATCTCAGCTGCATTCGGGTGGAAGGCGGTGTACACCCTGGACAAGTCGCCACCTCATCACAGGGCCAACACAGATAGACAGACAACATTCACACTCACATTCACACACTCGGGTCATCATTAACAAGAATATTATTATTAAGATATAATAATAATAATAATTAAACAAATAAAATAATAATAATAATAATAACATGAATGCATTTATTTATTTTGCAGCGGCTGACATACTATCATTTTTCCTCAAATGCTCCATGCAGTGTACTCATCAGGTATGTACTATGACTGCATTTCATACTTCAGTGTATGTTTAAAAAATGCAAAATAATGAATTCAACTGATGCTTTTTTTCCCCCTGAACGCTGCCTGCATTTTATCTTTACACCAGACGGGGGCGGTGTTGTACCACTGGATTACTGTCCTGCAAGCGCATACATGATTTGTGCCTCTTAAGAATTGGATTGAAGTGTTGGAGCCAGTGTTGCTGATTGGAAGTACTGCACTGCACAAACATAAGGTACTTGGATGCTGTTTGTCATTGTCCCACTCAGCAAAAAGTGCATTGAAAGAAACAACTATCTTGGCTTTTAATCATAAATAATCAACATATTTTTCTGCTGCAGGAGTAGTTTAGCTCATATTAACTTGCATTGGATTGGGCTTTAGCATCTTTCATACACAAAGTGTATCCAAGTGCTTTGCCGTTTATGTACGGGACCCTCGGTGGCCACTTAATTAGTTACACCTGCTATCTCTAGAAAGAATGAACAATTTTAACACAACTTTATTTGAGGCAGTATTCAAAAATAGGTTTATTATTGTGGTGTATACTGCAATAATAGTTTTCTCCTTTCCTTTCTCTCTGCAGTTTAGGAAACGTCTTTCAGTAAAATGTTGTGCAAGGTTTTACAATATAAAAATTTGTGGAGGGCTGTTTTTTTAAATTAAGCAAATAATAAAAAAGACTAAATACGATCTAGTGTTCATATTTAAATACACCACTTTGTGCCATAGGTGAAAGTTAGGGCTGCAACTAACAATTATTTTGATTACCGTATTGTTTGGACTATAGGCACACTTAAAATCCTTTCATTTTCTCAAAAATCGACAGTGCACCTTTTAATCCGGTGTGCCTAATGTGCAGATAAATTTTGGTTGTGCTTCCCGACCTTAAAGCAATTTTATGTGGTACATGGTGTAATGATCTACCAGTAGATCGCAGTCAAACATAAGAGATACATGTGGACTGCAGGCTGTCCCCTGTTCAAGAAATGACTCTAGTAACTACTGGTTAGCAAGCAAGCAAGCCCAAAACATTGCTGTTTCATTGAGAATATAGAATATTACACACAGCGCTCAAAAATCAGTCAAAATGTTTGAGTACGACTTTGGTAAGATACAAAGCCGCATCGCTTGATGGATTCTATGAGCATTACGTCGGCTGTCGTTAGACTTCTATGCTTCAACATACGGGTATTAATATGGTGTGTGTATAAGGACTCCAAAAGAGCACCTATTAGTAGACATCTTATCTGGCATTTTGTTTCAACCTATTATACAAAGTAAACATTTTTTTACCTATTGGCACCTGTTGATGTGTATTTGGGATCTGCATAAGTCCCGAAGATATTCGTGCTTCTGCCATTGTCACAATGCTTCTTCTTTTCCTCTATTCTCTTGTTGTGGGGCATTCATTCTCTGCTGTTGCCATTTTGTTATATAAAGTAGCGTAAACTTCTAACTTATATCTGTCAGTAGACTCGCTATGAAAGTGCTAAAACTACTGGTACAACAAAGATGACGGGGAGAAGACGCTGTCGAAGGTGAGCCACGTAAATAATACGGCGAACCAAACGGCGCATCCTGAAGAGACGGTCAGAAAACGACTTGAAGATATTGACCAAAGAACCACAATTACATGTTATGTAGACCACAAGGAAGTGTTTTAAATGTTGAAAAAAAAATCTGGTGTGCCTTACGGGTCGAAAGATATAGTAGTCAACTAGTCAAATGATCGTTTATACATGTTTGAGTCTACAACATGATTTTGACTCATTTTAAAAAGCTATCATTACGGTCTGGCTTGGGTGTTGTTGATATAGACCCCCGGAAGTCCAGGGAAAATGAATGTATTCACAAAAATAAATAGTGCAACAGGGAAGTGCACATGAAGTGTGGGGAAAGCTTTACAGTATGGAAGCAATCAAAGTAAACCGGCATAAAAAGCATCCTGTTTGGCAACCGGGGACAGGTGTGTCCTGATTTCCAATCAGGCACAGGTGAGAAAGCCAGCGCTCAGACAAAAAAAGTGGTGGAGGCAAACAGGAAGTGGAAACAAAATTAAAAGCTCTGGACAGGAAATAAATACAGAAACTAAATAAAGTAATCATAAAGCCCAAACTGTGATAGCTATTTTAAATTGTAACAGTAGAAACATTAATTACTTAGGACATATGGTTTTAGTTAATTCCAAAAAGTAAAATCTAAATAAAGACTTAAAAGTGCAAAATGTCCTGTAAACATGACATTAATTGCAAAAGAAATGTAAATGTCCATCTATCCATCCATTCATTTACTACCGCTTGTCACGGGGGCTAGGGCACTGGAGCCTATTCCAGCTGCACTCGGGCGGAAGGCAGGGTACACCCTGGACAAATTGCCACCTCAACGCAGGGCGAAATGTAAATATAAGGACTTTATTCACCTCTCAATGGGAAAATTCCAAGGTTGCGGTGCAGATTTGCTTACAAAAAATTATTAGAAGAATAACTAATATTGCACACATGCTATCATGATCCCACCTGACAGTTTTGGACATTATTATTAGCTTCCTGTCTTTTGTATTGTTTCCTGACCAGTGCTTGTATTTTTTGTTCTGCTTCCTGTCTGCCTTTGTTTTCTAGACACTTTACTTCTGGTTTGAGCACCTGTCCCCAGTTAACAATCAGGATACGCACCTGCTGGCAGTCCCTAATCGGGAATCGTCTTGTCTGTGCATTTCCCTGCTGCACTAGCTACTTGTGTTTTAAATAAATACACTTTTACTTGCAAGGTGTCCCCACATCTTGGGGTCACAATGACTGCAACAATGTGTATTTGTGACAATTGGAACACTAAGAGCCTGATCTACTAAAAGTTTGCGTGTACTAAAATACACGGTAACTTAATAGCCCACGCAAAGCTGATCCTCTAAACTGGTGCGCAGAAGATTGTGTCTCTTAAATGAGCAAAATAAACAACGCAGTCCATTTAGGGTGTCGGTCTTCATGAATATGCAGAATATATGCTGATCAGCAGAACTCCAACAATACTTAGAAGAGTAGGAGATGCAAATATATTCATTCAGTACATGCAGTGTGATTCATCAAGACTGAAACTGTGTTGCTGGCACTAGTTTTCTTCTATATTTAGCATGTATGAAATGTGTGGGCAAACTGGCACAGTTACACAAATGGCTGTGAGAAAAAAGACAAACGATGAGAGAATCCTTCATCCTACGTGTGCGTCATAATATTTGGACTGCCATAAATAACAAATAGACATATTCAGCTATATAATTTACATAATTTTATAGCTGCTACATGTCTTAAGGGGCTGATTAAAACAAATTTAATTGATGCGTTTTGGTGTTTGCTGCCCTTTTTTTCATGGTGTTCCTTTTGCCGTTTCTGTAATAGGAAAAAAATGTCTTGCAATATGCATTTTCTTTCGTATTGATCATTCCAGATGCATTAATGTGTTCGGATGGCCCACCGTCTTCCTGCAAAGTGCACTGTCACTGTGCTTAAAACAGTTTCTGTTGTCTATAGGTTGTGATTCTATATTGCAGAAAATGTGTTACAAATGTGTGCTGCTTGTGCAAAAGCGTTGCAAAACTGCACAGTTTGGAGAGCAAAATAACAAGAATGTGGAGGGAAAGTAGTGTTTCCATGGTGACAGTCCATGCAAAATCCTAATTTAAATAGGGTGGTCTGCACCACCTTTACACTTTATGCATCCAAACACCGCCAACAATACTTAATTCACGTTCCGTAACCTGTATGGTAACCAAGCTGTAGCGATATTGTTATTTTGTAAGAGCGAACACTGAGGAACTCTTTTTTTTTCTAGCGTAGTAACATATCGCCTTGTGACAACATGCTACGGCATGAGCCGTAAGCTAGCTACGGCAAGAGGTAAGCTAGCTTCTGTGTCAGCAGCTGAATGGCTTTTGAGTTTGTAATACAAAACACAATGCGATAGGACACCAATCTGTACTGACTGAAAAACATAAACAATCATTTTACAGTGTCTGTAAAGTATTAGCCCACATTTCATGTTTTGTTTTACCACAGCTAGCTTGACAGTGTATGTGGTTAGAGTGTCCGCCCTCATATCGGTAGGTCGTGACTTCAAACCCCGGCCGAGTCATACCAAAGACTATAAAAATGGGACCCATTACCTCCCTGCTTTGCACTCAGCATTAAGGGTTGGAATTGGGGGTTAAATCACCAAAAATGATTCCCGGGCGTGGCCACTGCTGCTGCTCACTGTTCCCCTCACCTCCCAGGGGGTGATCAAGGGTGATGGGTCAAATGAAGAGAATCATTTTGCCACACCTAGTGTGTGTGTGACAATCATTGGTACTTTAACTTTAACTTTTTATGTACTGTAGTTGTATTAACAAGTATGCGCTGCAATCATGATCAATAGTGCAGTGACTTACTCGATGGACAGTTGTGCGTTTGGTCCAGCTGTCCGGGGAAGTTTTTTTTCCTGTTGATTTTGGGTAAGCACATCATTTCTGTCGGCATAGCTTGGCTCCAAGTTTCACATTTACAACGTCAAGTCATGTCGACCTCACTCTCTCGGCTTCTGTCTGTTCCAACGTTTCACACTCTGTTCGTGCTCGCTTCCATAAGCAGTAGTTCATCCTCCGTATATTCAGCTTCAAAAAGATAAGGTTGTGAATCCTGATTTGTCCAAAAATAGTCGTTTTCGTTGTCTGTTACCAAGTCTGATATGATTAGAACACACACACGTGTTGCCAGAAGTCAGAAGTGCGCTCCTATGGAAACGGAAATCAATGCACTGAGGAAATATGTTCCGATATTGCTTAAAATTACGAAAATACGATAAATATTGTATATTTCACATATTGTTATGAACGTGTCTGTTACTACATTATATATACTTTCAGTGTGTATATAAAATATTGATGGAGAATTATGAAATTGTTTTAGAGGGCTTTGAAGGCTACAACAGTAACTTTTATTAGCCACATTTTGCAAGCGTTTTTTTATCATCTTAATGATTTTCTCTCGTAATGATTGTGAACGATAGGCAAAATTCCCTCAAAAAAGTGTGGTTCCCCTGGGATTGAACAGAATACAAAATAGATAATAAATAATAACAACTTTTGACCACAGCTAGCTCGACAGTGTGAAATACCTGATTAGTCATTTCCACGTTATAATCCTGTGCTAACTCAACAAACCATACAATCAGGTAGAAACTATTCAAGAGCGTTGAGTTACACTATGCTTCCACTTTTCTCGTATTTTGACAGACATTTTAGGGCATTGAGGGTGCAGAAGCAGAAGACATACAACGGCAAGTTTTACGTTTCATTTGGGTCTAGGGGAAGGAACCGCAGCCATGCTTTACTGTGTACCTCTTGCTTAGCATACTTGCTTGGCTCCGCTATAAACCGTTTGCTTTCCTAACAGAATTGGGATGTCCCGATCCGATATTTGGATCGGATCGGCTGCCGATATTTGCAAAAAAAATGCGTATCGGCAAGGCATGGGAAAATGCCAATCCAGATCCAGTTTAAAAAAAAAACTCCGGTCCGTGTTTTCCAATGCACCGATTTAAATAATACATTCCACTTTTCTGCTGCTCCCTAATTTCCGTTCCGCATTTTCCAGCCCACCTTCAACACATCCACAGGTTTGTGGATTCTCACGCAGTTGCTTTTAGCTGCTGGCATTACACAACAGGCTCTTCTCACTCTTTCCTGTGTCTCCCTCTCACAGACAGCAAGCGCACCTTCTTACACACGTCACATACAGTCACGTCACACGTCACATACGTATACGCCCTCTCCCAGCAGAGAGGTAGCAGCATGGCTAACGTTAGCTGTGATGCTAGCGCAGCCGTGTGACCAACGTTCTCTCTAAGGTGCGCTCTTGTGCAATTGCAAACTGCTCAAGTGTCCTCTGCGCATAGCAATTGTATGCCACGCACAAAATCACATAAAAAAATAAGCGCATAACAATTTTCGACACACGGACACAACAGAGAAAACAGTTTTCGTCATCATTGTTCAAATATTATAACGTCTGTTGAGACGCTTATCTCCATTCGGTGCCACACGCCCACACCATCAAAATGCCAAGGCAAAAATTTCCAGATCAACACCGTATGAAAAAATTAGTGATTTTTTTAGTTGTGATTTCCTTCTCTGCATGAAAGTTTAAAAGTAGCATATATTAATGCAGTATGAAGAAGAATGTTTTAATGTAGACATGCAAGCCTTGAAAGAAAATTTTGAAAATCAAGACTACATTTCCTGCAAATGGGTGCATTTCTACCCTATATTTTAACTTTAGATTTATTCTCATATCAAACTCTTTTGGCTGTCTTTTTGACACTTACATCAGGCGCCCCCCTCCACACCCTGGATTATAAATAATGTAAATAATTCAATGTGATTATCTTGTGTGATGACTGTATTATGATGATAGTATATATCTGATAGTATATATCTGTATCATGAATCAATTTAAGTGGACCCCGACTTTAACAAGTTGAAAAACTTATTCTGGTGTTACCATTTAGTGGTCAATTGTACGGAATATGTACTTCACTGTGCAACCTACTAATAAAAGTCTCAATCAATCAATCAATCAAAACACATAGAATCATCATACTGCTGTGATTATATGCATCAAGTGTTCATTCAAGACTAAGGCAAAATATCGAGATATACTGTATATCGTGTATCGCAATATGGCCTTAAAGTATCGCAATATTAAAAAAAGGCCATATCGCCCAGCCCTAGTTTCAATGATGCCATTTCTGTTTGTCATGTATAATTTTGTCTATTTTGTGTTTATCCTTGAATAAACAGGTCAGTTTCTTGTTCCCAACCATTGTGTATTATTCAAACTCCCCTAATTCAGATGGCTAGTTGTTATCAAGAGTACTAAAACCCTTTTCAACATGATTCTGACAACTAAGTAGGCTAAATAACTTTAAACTTTAATACATGCTCGGATAGGCCAGTATCGGTCAGTATCGGTATCGGTCAGTATCGGTATCGGATCGGAAGTGCAAAAACAATATCGGTATCGGATCGGAAGTGCAAAAACCTGGATCGGGACATCCCTAATTGGGACATCCAGTGGACACATTTAGAGCAGCAGTTTCATTCATTAAAAATTGCAGCTTATTATTCAAACATATCTCGCGAACTGCGGGCCAGAATAAACCTGTTGCGGGCCGTTCGTTTGACATCCCTAATTTAGGTGCTTATATTTACTAAAAACTTGAGTGCATTGTAGAACATTTTAAATTTAATCAATTAAATGTGTAACAGGCATGTGATTTTTCCATCTATAGTCGGAAATTCGTCTTTTTTATCTCTGTAAAAATACAAACAATTATTTTTAGTTTTTCCGACCTACAATGTGTGTTATAATCTTGATTCGTCTCTTTTCCATACCTGCCAACAACTACGGTTTTCCCGTAATGAGTACGGTTTTTGATAATCCAGTGGTAAAAACTATAGTTTTTCTTTTAAAAATTATTACCTTAAAAATCGAAGCTACGCAGCGAAGCAACTCCACGGGCAGGGGACAAAATATAGAGGAAACATCAATGATGATTGGTTGGTTTACGTATAAGAAAATCCATAATTGGTTGGTTGGTTTACTATGACGAGTGATGATTGGTTTAGATTAGGGCAAAACATTACGAACAGGCCAATCAGAGGCAAGATAGGGCGGGTCATCGAACCAGGAAGGGAAATCACAACAGACATCCCAAATGACGACAAGAGAGTTGGAGAAAAGAAGAGGGAATATTCTAGCGGGCGAATTATATATTTAAAAAAAAAAACTAGCGGAAGATGGCAGAAGGATTCTCTTCCTTCGATTTTTGTTTTAGCGATGTAGACGACGTCCACTTGGCCACATTTGGACAAATGTATGCGCCTGGATAAAGCATTAATTTTAGTTGTTTACCAGGTAAGCCCAAATCAAAACTGCTCGCGACATGGAAGAAGTGGAATACACATTTAAGAACACACATTATTGTGGCAGACATGTGATGACTTTTGCTACAGTATAACCTGTCTAAATGCTACATTTGATTTTCATTGGTGTTTTAGAACAAGACAGTAGCTGATATTTTGTTCATTATTTCTACAGTTTTTATTTTGACATTGAATAGTTAATTGAATCATTTTGAAACATAAACAATATTACTGCAAGATATTTGTTATTTCATGCCATAAATCACAAATAACTAATCAGATAAAGGAAGTTCGCTAATAGAATAAACATTGTTTGTACTCTTTATGATTTTTGCATTTGGAGCGGTTAGAAGTGGAGAGTGAGTCGAAGAGACAGAAATTGGCTATTAAATCTAAGACAGAATCCACTAAAGCAGAAACAAAAAGGAAAATGCAAGCTGCTCAGAAATTTGCCAGGAAGGCTCATCATGTCAGAGCCATCAAAGCAAAAATGCCAAAGTAATGTGTAAATGAACCAAAGTAATGTGTCCATCCATCCATCCATTGTCTACCGCTTGTCCCTTACAGGGTCGCGGGGGGTGCTGGAGCCTATCTCAGCTGCATTCGGGCGGAAGGCGGGGTACACCCTGGACAAGTCACCACCTCATCGCAGGGCCAACACAGATAGACAGACAACATTCACACTCACATTCACACACCTGGGCCAATTTAGTGTAAATAATGTAAATAACTAGATGACCCATCTGTGGCTGTGAAGTGAACACTAGTAAGGTTGTAAACAGTGTAAATAGAGTAGGCTAACCCATGTGGTTCCTGTGGATGTGAACACAAATTGGAATTACTGTAGTGTCTAAATAACATAGTGACTGAAACAGACATAGTGATTCATTTGGATGAATGGGGTGTGTAGTTATGTCTTAGACTTAGACTTCCTTTTTTATTGTCATTCAAATATGAACTTTACAGTACAGATAAGAACGGAATTTCGTTGCATTAGCTCATGGTAGTGCAGGATATCAACTCTGTTGATCATTTTTCAATTCTTTAAACACTAAAACATCTTTAAATTGTGTTGGGTTTTTTTTGGCTAATTTTACATGTTAAATTGATGAAAAACCAGGAGCTTCGGTTTCCGCCTTGTCCCCGCACCAGGGCACCTCCCTGGGCCTGCGGCCCCCAGACCCCCGGCTTATTTTCAGTCTTTTTCTTTAAGTTCAAATCACATGCCTGGTGTAAGTAACGTAGCATGTTAGACACTACTAAGTATGTGTCTTAAGTGCTTTAATTATTTATTTTTTATTTTTTAATTGGGAAATAGGTTCTGTGCAGAGTTCTGCGCTCTGAGTTTTGGATGTTATTCCACTGTGCATTGGTACCTAATGTTGTGTCCGTAGAGTGTATAGGTAGGCTTACTCAGCCTTGAAGTGGTCACACAATAATCAAATGAAAATGTTCTCCTGGGTTGCCATGGTGACATCCATCAATTAAACCTGGAGGAATGCGTTGCTTGGCGTGAGCAATAAACAATTTCTTATGCTTCAATGATGACCTCCGAAAGTGCAGTCGAAGTCCCAAGGCATTCTCTGTTTGGCATTGTCAGTTATTTGGTTGGATTACAACACACATGAGTGAACCTAATGCAGACACAGCAACAGTTTTTATTGAGTTCATGATGATACGCGGGAGCCTACTGTCACTTTTGTTGGATTTAAAAGTGTGTGTTGCTAATCACTGACATCAAGGCACATCCACTCCTCCACCAAGACATGATCTGTAAGAAATACAAGGAAGCTGCCACTCCACATGATTACCCCCATTCGTCATTCTCAATTCGGTGTCAAACAGATTTAGTCACCAATTTATCACTAAATAGGATTTAGTCTGACCAATATGAATTTTTCCCGCACAGAAATCAATCATTTTGTGCAGATTTGGGTGACTGCACCCTGACAACTGCAGCAATGCTGATGGTTTTGTGGATGTTTCTGGGCACACTCTCAGTCAAGGAAGTTTATTTCACTATGTAAAGCCCTTTAAGTCACTAGAGAAAAGCGCTATATAAATATAATTCACTTCATTTAGGAAAGAGGCATTAGAGGTGTTGTGTCACATGAGCGATTGAGAGCATCCAGGAAGAGAATCGATTAGATACGGCCTGAGCACAGCGCCTAAGTGATCACTTTGTAATGAAGTGTCTGCGTGTTTTTATAAAATATAGAATTGTTGGACTTTGTCCTCTCGCCAGTATTTACATAATTTTGGAATAGACTTAAAATATCTGAAATGTGTAATGTCACTTTCTCTCATATTGTGCTGTTTGTTTTTACTACACTTTTGCCCTGGTGCAGGGGTGTCCAAAGTGCAGCTTGGGGACCATTTTCGGCCTTTTCGGTTTCTTGTACGCCCTTGGTATATTCTAAATATAAAAGTAATTCTTTATTAATAAGATAAATTATTAGTAGGGATGTTCTGATCAGGGTTTTATGCTGCTGATTCCGATTTCGATCATCCATGAGTGAGATTGGCCGATATTGACTCTGATCAAATTTAATAACTGTAATATTTAAAATTTACTTGTGTTAGTGCTATTGACAGTTTAACTATATCAATGTAATATTTAAAGTATTTCTTTATTCGCTTACATTTTCTGAGCAAAACAAAGTCAATAGTACTAAGGAATAAAGAAAAGTAAAAACTACCAATTATTGTTATTTTAAATAATTCCTCCTTTGTAAACATGAACCAAAACAATAAAAAATAATAATTTTGAGAAAATAAAACATTTTCTTTGATAAGTTTAGTCTCGATCATACAGTATATGGATATCGACACCACTAATTTATGGATCGATCTGTCCTCCCTTTACGTGTTGTGTTCCATCTGTGAAAACAGTTGTTGTTTTAATATTATATTATAAATATTATACTACTACTTCTACTACTATATTACAATATTATATTATATTATCCTCCCTCTAGTCTTATTAATCTACTTGTTAATTCCCTGCTAACTTTCTGCTGGAACTTGATTTCATCAATACTTCTTAAACTTTACTAATCACTTATTTCTTGGTGTTGTCTTAAACTAGCTTAGCAGCTACTTTAGCTGTTAGCATTCCTTCTCCTGGTCTCGGTGTGCAATTTGTTCAGCCTCGTCCCCCAAAGATAAGGGTACTTGATGAGGATATTTAAGATACTAAAAATGCAGTTTATTTGTCGCAATGGGGGTGATTATTATTCATTTGGGGGAGCAGCTCCACACTGTCAATGGGGAGAAATAATTAGTTGCTAGCCGTTTGTCAGTGGAAAGACTAAAATTTAAGCTTTTATGATCGGCAATCAGAAAATATTAACCGGCATTGGCAATCACTTGCTTTTTAATGAAAATGGCCGATACTGTTTGGAAGCTGATCGATCAGCACATCCCTAATTATTAGATATTAGACTAATTTGCTTAATTTCCTATACTAACCAACAAACCCCGTTTCCATATGAGTTGGGAAATTGTGTTAGATGTAAATATAAACGGAATACAATGATTTGCAAATCCTTTTCAACCCATATTCAATTGAATGCACTACAAAGACAAGATATTTGATGTTCAAACTCATAAACTTTATTTTTTTTTGCAAATAATAATTAACTTAGAATTTCATGGCTGCAACACGTGCCAAAGTAGTTGGGAAAGGGCATGTTCACCACTGTGTTACATGGCCTTTCCTTTTAGCAACACTCAGTAAAGGTTTGGGAACTGAGGAGACACATTTTTGAAGCTTCTCAGGTGGAATTCTTTCCCATTCTTGCTTGATGTACAGCTTAAGTTGTTCAATAGTCCGGGGGTCTCCGTTGTGGTATTCTAGGCTGCATAATGCGCCACACCTTTTCAATGGGAGACAGGTCTGGACTACAGGCAGGCCAGTCTATTACCCGCACTCTTTTACTATGAAGCCACGTTGATGTAGCACGTGGCTTGGCATTGTCTTGCTGAAATAAGCAGGGGCGTCCATGGTAACATTGCTTGGATGGCAACATATGTTGCTCCAAAACCTGTATGTACCTTTCAGCATTAATGGCGCCTTCACAGATGTGTAAGTTACCCATGTCTTGGGCATTAATACACCCCCATACCATCACAGATAATGGCTTTTACACTTTGCGCCTATAACAATCAGATGGTTCTTTTCCTCTTTGGTCCGGAGGACACGACGTCCACAGTTTCCAAAAACAATTTTAAATGTGGACTCGTCAGACCACACAACACTTTTCCACTTTGTATCAGTCCATCTTAGATGAGCTCAGGCCCAGTGAAGCCGACGGCGTTTCTGGGTATTGTTGATAAAACGGTTTTCGCCTTGCATAGGAGAGTTTTAACTTGCACTTACAGATGTAGCGACCAACTGTAGTTACTGACAGTGGGTTTCTGAAGTGTTCCTGAGCCCATGTGGTGATATCCTTTACACACTAATGTCACTTGTTGATGCAGTACAGCCTGAGGGATCGAAGGTCACGGGCTTAGCTGCTTACGTGCAGTGAATTCTCCAGATTCTCTGAACCCTTTGAGGATATTACGGACCGTAGATGGTGAAATCCCTAAATTCCTTGCAATAGCTGGTTGAGAAAGGTTTTTCTTAAACTGTTCAACAATTTGCTCATGCACTTGTTGACAAAGTGGTGACCCTTGCCCCATCCTTGTTTGTGAATGACTGAGCATTTCATGGAATCTACTTTTATACCCAATCATGGCACCCACCTGTTCCCAATTTGCCTGTTCACCTGTGGGATGTTCCTAATAAGTGTTTGATGAGCCTTCCTCAACTTTATCAGTATTTATTGCCACCTTTCCCAACTTCTTTGTCCCGTGTTGCTGGCATCAAATTCTAAAGTTAATGATTATTTGCAAAAAAAAAAAGTTTATCAGTTTGAACATCAAATATGTTGTCTTTGTAGCATATTCAACTGAATATGGGTTGAAAATTATTTGCAAATCATTGTATTCCGTTTATATTTACATCTAACACAATTTCCCAACTCATATGGAAACAGGGTTGTATTCAACTGGCAGCCTGCAGGCCACATCCGGTCCCCCAAAGCTTTTCATTTGGCCCGCTGAACATCGTCCAAATAGACTTGATGAAACCATTAAAACTAGGGTTGATCATGTATGCAGTACTTCTGCCACCCCGCAGGGGGCAACGGCGGGGCATATGTGTCAAGATGAAGCAGCAGTGGGGTGAGTGAAAGAAGAATATTCATTCAACCCTGAAAATAAATCAACATATATCACCAAAATCTGACTTTTAACAACGACTAGACAACAAAGTATGAATGTTCTGCCCCCAGCAAGCGCTCGAGTCATTGTTTTCTGGCGGACCTTTTAAGCGACGGACACATTGATCCAGACAAGCAGCAACAATAGTAGAAATCCCAGCAAGAAAGTTTCATCACGAAACTAGGTCAAACATTTGTAAGTAGACATTGAGCATGGATATATTTACTTTGTTTTGTGTTGAAATAGCTGACTTCATGATGTCTTTTGTATTCGTGGTCGTGTTGGTATTTGAGAGTAACAATGCCGATCAAACCTAGTTTGATACATGTAGTACTAATGTGACCAGTAGAGGGCGACAATGCTCCACCTTCGCTTTAACTGTGAAAAGTCCCATACAGTGTGTGCAATGTTAGGTGTGTGACTGTTGTGTAATTACCTTCTATTTTATTTATGTAAGATACTTAATGGACGTTACACTATTATGTTTATTTTATGTTTATATTTTTAGTCTTACAAACCTAAATGAAAGAAGAAGTGTAAAGAAATAAAACTGAGGATGGAAAATAATGCAAAAGAAGGAACATAAATCCTCAACAAAACTTCTAAAGCTTCTGTTTCTTCATACTTTTAACTAGCTGCACACGCTGGAAATGAGTATCGAGGGTATCCATCCATCCATCCATCTTCTTCCGCTTATCCGAGGTCGGGTCGCGGGGGCAGCAGCCTAAGCAGGGAAGCCCAGACTTCCCTCTCCCCAGCCACTTTGTCCAGCTCCTCCCGGGGGATCCCGAGGCGTTCCCAGGCCAGCCGGGAGACATAGTCTTCCCAACGTGTCCTGGGTCTTCCCCGTGGCCTCCTACCGGTCGGACGTGCCCTAAACACCTCCCTAGGGAGGCGCTCGGGTGGCATCCTGACCAGATGCCCGAACCACCTCATCTGGCTCCTGTCGATGTGGAGGAGCAGCGGCTTTACTTTGAGCGCCCCCCGGTTGACAGAGCTTCTCACCCTATCTCTAAGGGAGAGCCCCGCCACCCGGCGTAGGAAACTCATTTCGGCCGCTTGTACCCGTGATCTTGTCCTTTCGGTCATAACCCAAAGCTCATGACCATAGGTGAGGATGGGAACGTAGATCGACCGGTAAATTGAGAGCTTTGCCTTCCGGCTCAGCTCCTTCTTCACCACAACGGATCGATACAGCGTCCGCATTACTGAAGACGTCGCACCGATCCGCCTGCCGATCTCACGATCCACTCTTCCCTCACTCGTGAACAAGACTCCGAGGCACTTGAACTCCTCCACTTGGGGCAAGATCTCCTCCCCAACCCGGAGATGGCACTCCACCCTTTTCCGGGCGAGAACCATGGACTCGGACTTGGAGGTGCTGATTCTCATCCCAGTCGCTTCACACTCAGCTGCGAACCGATCCAGTGAGAGCTGAAGATCCTGGTCAGATGAAGCCATCAGGACCACATCATCTGCAAAAAGCAGAGACCTAATCCTGCAGCCACCAAACCAGATCCCCTCAACGCCTTGACTGCGCCTAGAAATTCTGTCCATAAAAGTTATGAACAGAATCGGTGACAAAGGGCAGCCTTGGCGGAGTCCAACCCTCACCAGAAACGTGTCTGACTTACTGCCGGCAATGCGAACCAAGCTCTGACACTGATCATACAGGGAGCGGACCGCCACAATCAGACAGTCCGAAACCCCATACTCTCTGAGCACTCCCCACAGGACTTCCCGAGGGACACGGTCAAATGCCTTCTCCAAGTCCACAAAGCACATGTAGACTGGTTGAGCAAACTCCCATGCACCCTCAAGGACCCTGCCGAGAGTATAGAGCTGGTCCACAGTTCCACGACCAGGACGAAAACCACACTGTTCCTCCTGAATCCGAAGTTCGACTATCCGGCGTAGCCTCCTCTCCAGTACACCTGAATAGACCTTACCGGGAAGGCTGAGGAGTGTGATACCACGATAGTTAGAACACACCCTCCGGTTCCCCTTTTTAAAGAGAGGAACCACCACCCCGGTCTGCCAATCCAGAGGTACCGCCCCCGATGTCCACGCGATGCTGTCAACCAAGACAGCCCCACAGCATCCAGAGCCTTAAGGAACTCCGGGCGGGTCTCATCCACCCCCGGGGCCCTGCTACCGAGGAGCTTTTTAACTACCTCAGCAACCTCAGCCCCAGAAATAGGAGAGCCCACCACAGATGCCCCAGGCACTGCTTCCTCATAGAAAGACGTGTTGGTGGGATTGAGGAGGTCTTCGAAGTATTCCCTCCACCGATCCACAACTTCCGCAGTCGAGGTCAGCAGAATACCATCCTCACCATACACGGTGTTGGTAGTGCACTGCTTCCCCTTCCTGAGGCGGCGGATGGTGGTCCAGAATCGCTTCGAAGCTGTCCGGAAGTCGTTTTCCATGGCTTCCCCGAACTTTTCCCATGTCCGAGTTTTTGCCTCCGCAACCGCTGAAGCCGCACACCGCTTGGCCTGTCGGTACCCGTCCGCTGCCTCAGGAGTCCCATGAGCCAAAAGAACCCGATAGGACTCCTTCTTCAGCTTGACGGCATCCCTCACCGCCGGTGTCCACCAACGGGTTCTAGGATTACCGCCACGACAGGCACCAACTACCTTGCGGCTACAGCTCCAATCAGCCGCCTCGACAATAGAGGTGCGGAACATGGTCCACTCGGACTCAATGTCCAGCACCTCCCTCGTGACATGTTCAAAGTTCTTCCGGAGGTGGGAATTGAAACTCTCTCTGACAGGAGACTCTGCCAGACGTTCCCAGCAAACCCTCACAATGCGTTTGGGCCTGCCAGGTCTGTCCGGCATCCTCCCCCACCATCGCAGCCAACTCACCACCAGGTGGTGATCGGTAGAAAGCTCCGCCCCTCTCTTCACCCGAGTGTCCAAAACATGAGGCCGCAAATCCGATAACACAACAACAAAGTCGATCATGGAACTGCGGCCTAGGGTGTCCTGGTGCCAAGTGCACATATGGACACCCTTATGTTTGAACATGGTGTTCGTTATGGACAATCCGTGACGGGCACAAAAGTCCAGTAACAAAACACCACTCAAGTTCAGATCCGGGCGGCCATTCTTCCCAATCACGCCTCTCCAGGTTTCACTGTAATTGCCAATATGAGCGTTGAAGTCCCCCAGTAGAACGAGGGAATCACCCGGGGGAGCACCCTCAAGTACTCCCTCGAGTGAATCCAAAAAGGGTGGGTACTCTGAGCTGCTGTTTGGTGCGTAAGCGCAAACAACAGTCAGGACCCGTCCCCCCACCCAAAGGCGGAGGGAAGCTACCATCTCGTCCACCGGGTTGAACTCCAACATGCAGGCTCTGAGCCAGGAGGCAACAAGAATTGCCACCCCAGCCCGTCGCCTCTCACTGCTGGCAACGCCAGAGTGGAAGAGAGTCCAGCCCCTCTCGAGAGAACTGGTTCCAGAGCCCTTGCTGTGCGTCGAAGTGAGTCCGACTATATCCAACCGGAACTTCTATACCTCACGCACTAGCTCAGGCTCCTTCCCCCCCAGCGAGGTGACGTTCCACGTCCCAAGAGCTAGCTTCTGTAGCCGAGGATCGGACCGCCAAGTGCCCTGCCTTTGGCTGCCGCCCAGCTCACATTGCACCCGACCTCTATGGCCCCTGCTATGGGTGGTGAGCCCATTGGAGGGGGGACCCACGTTGCCTCTTCGGGCTGTGCCTGGCCGGGCCCCATGGGGACAGGCCCGGCCACCAGGCGCTCGCCATCGTGCCCCAACTCCGGGCCTGGCTCCGGAGGGGGGCCCCGGTGACCCGCGTCCGGGCGAGGGAAATCTGAGTCTCGGTTCTTGCATTTCCATAGAAGTCTTCGAGCTGCTCTTTGTCTGATCCCTCACCTAGGACCTGTTTGTCTTGGGAGACCCTACCAGGGGGCATGGAAGCCCCCGGACAACATAGCTCCTAGGATCATTGGGACACGCAAACTCCTCTACCACGGTAAGGTGGCAGCTCAGAGAGGAGTATCGAGGGTAGAATAATAAATTTGACAGTGCAGTGTGCAAGCCGATGTGTTTCCTTTGCAATTAAGTAAACACAGTCTCAAAGAAATATAACCTGCTGAGGCACTTTCTGACGAAACATCTACATTTGGATGTGCGGCCCCTGAGACGTTGGGCTCTTGAAACTGCGGCGCTCTTCATTATGTTGTTGAAAGTCCTGACCCTATAACACAAATTTAAGATGTGAATGTTTTGTTCAGATAGTTGAGAATAGTGTATAATTGACATAAAATTGATCGGTTTTCAGTAGAGATTGTCCGATCGATCGGGCGCGAACAAAATCAGCCGATTTCCGTGAGAAAGTATGCGATCGGCCAGTGCCGAATAATGCCTTTCAAAGACAGAGTGCAAACACCTCTGGCTGATAGTCTATTTATTTTTGGCCCCCCAGCTGATCGAGACAAGTATTATTATCACTGGAGGACGAGGCTAAAGCTGTTACACACAGAGTAAGAGTAAGCAGGAGCAGTCAGGAAGGCATGCTAATTGCTAAACTAGCTTAGAACAACACCAGTGCTTAGTAAAGTTCGAGAAGTGTAGATAGAACCGCTGTAGTTTCCTAATGAAGCCTTAGCTTGTCACTCCTCTATTTTCTTCTGCTCCCGCTTGCTGCGGCAATAACAACAAAAACTTCAGATGCTCCTTTGTTTTGTGTATCGTTTACTTGTGAACTTAATCATTCCAAAACGTCAAACAATAACGATGTGGGGAAAAATGTATAGCAAAATAAAGCGAGTGTGTTACAGTAAGAAAGAGTAAGAGTAAGGTCTAAAAACTGTGTGGCTCGATTTCACCATACCTGACTGCCATTACCCATAATACACTGTGTCCAAACCTTATTACCACACAGATCCTTCCGTCATAAATGCAATTAAACTGTTACATATTTTTCACTGTATTAAAGCAGTATAAAATAGTACGTTATCAAATTATTCACACAAATGTAGTAATTACAAATAAAGTGTGCCTTATAATTACTCTAAGCATGCAATATATACATTTTCGTATTATTCAAATAAATTAATTAGTCCCCTTCTGGCTGAATAAACATAAAGCACCTACCATAAAATGTAAATTAACCTAAATAGCGTTTAGGCTCCTACAACCACATTACACCAGGAAGTAAACAACTGTTAACAGCTTGATTTAATCATCCAGAGTCTTACACGCCGTCATGCTCTGCACTCCCTTCTTCTTGTGTCACGTTATGTTGTTACTTGATTCCCTTTTAAGTCTTTTTACAGATTTTATGGTATAATATTACCGTGGAACCTTGATTTACAAACTTAGTTGGTTCTTGAAAAGGGTTATTAAATAAAAAAAACGTTTGTATACTGAAGCAAAAGAAACAATGAAAATTTTAATAACAGGTTCCAGCTTTGACAAAAATCCACAATTTAGTAAAAGTTTTGTTCACTTTGAACACACTATAAAGCGCTATAAAGTACTGTATATCAAACATACAGTAAGAAAGGGGTTATGGTTTGACTTTCTATTTACATAATAACAAAGCCAAAACCACAACAACTAGCTGAACTAGGGCTGGGCGATATGGCCTTTTATTAATATCTCAATATTTTTAGGCCATGTCACGATACACGATATATATCTAGATATTTTGCCTTAGCCTTCAATGAACACTTGATGCATATAATCACACCAGTATGATGATTCTATGTGTCTACATTAAAACATTCTTGCTAATTTTTAAACTTTCATGCAGAGAGGGAAATCACAACTAAGTCAATTTACCAAAACTGTATTTATTAAACAGTAATTAAGCAGTGGCACAAACATTCATCTCATTTACAAAACAAAAAGTGCAAGATTGTCAGAGACATATTAAAAACAAGCTATAAGTGCACTTTTGTGAATGATGTCACACAAGATATTTCAATAAATGTCAAATAAAAATTAGCTGCATAATAGGAAATCAAATAGTGTATGTCCTTCACTATGTGGTAGGTTCCTGCGGACGTTATCTCCTGTTGTTGACTATTTGTTTCATACGGTGTTGATCTGGAAATGGTTGCCTCGGCATTTTGTTGGTGTGGCACAGAACGGAGATGTTGACATGCGCGAGTTTCAAGCACTATTCATTGTCTAGCGGGTGACTTTTCAAATGTTGCTACATTAGCAGTGGTGCTACTTTTTGTAGCAACGCTTTTGCCGCATAAATGTTCAACATATTCCCGCTTGAAGCCAAACCACCGTCAGACGATGCACCCCGTGCTGTTTTTCTTGGGAATTAATTCTTCCTTCATTTGTTACCAGATTCGCACCTTCTCTCTCTCGTATTACCACCCGCACCGCACCGTTAGCATCACAGCTAACGTTACCATGTCGCTACCTGTCTGCTCCGCGGGAGCGTGTGACGTTGCACTCGTGACAGTATGTGACGTATGTAAGAAGGTGCGCTTGCTTTATGTCTCTGTGAGAAGGAGAGACAAGAAAGACTGGGAAACGCATGCAGTGTAATGCCCGCAACTAAAAGCAACTGCGTGAGAACATATACTCGAATATCACGATATAGTAATTTTCTATATCGCACAGAGACAAACCCGCGATATATCGAGTATATCGATATATCGCCCAGCCCTAACCTGAACTGTCCTCATTTTCAGCCGCCCTGCCGACATGCACACACACTGTCACTGCCCTGTGGCGCACTCACAGTTTGAAATCACAAAACTTCTTAACTTTAACAGCCAGGTTGCTACAATGATTAGAAATAAAAAATTAAATCCACTTACCTTCTCGGTTAATCTTTTTAGTGTGCAGCAGAAGAAAAGGAGACGAGTATTGTCGACTATGCTGTGGATACTTCCTGAAGGTTTCAAACCACACATCACTTGCCCATTACTTTCTTTGATTAGATTAGATTAGATTTATTGGTCCCCTTGGGGAAATTCATTGTCACTGCCGTACATTTAAACACTAGACATTACACATCACACAAAAAAATAACAAAAAGACATCATACATGACTAACACACATTTACAGGCTTGTCAGACAGGTCGGACGGGCCTGCTGTTAAGGGCGGCTATAGCTGCAGGGATCAGGCTTTTCCTGAGGCGGGCCCTCCGAAATTTGATTGTTCTGTACCTGCGCCCTGATGGTAGTGGGATGATGTATTGGTGTAGTGGGTGAGTGATATCCTGGACTATTGTTTTTGCCAGTCGGGTCTCTGGTCTTTGGACTCATATTGAACTAGACAAACTAGAAAATGTCTAAAAAAGCTAACAAAAACACTTGGAAGCACGCAAAATAGCACAGTAGTTAACAACAACACTGCTCTGCTGACTGAATGAGCACCGGAGATCGATCAGCTCGCCTACAGTGGTTGTGCTGCCTGGCACAAAATTGCCACATGGCGAGGCACACAATGGGTGGATGAAACATTATTACGCTAAGACAAGGTTCGTACACCAAAGCATATTTTTATTCGGTCTGTGGTTGGTAAATGGAAAAGTGATGTATGATGAGGGGTTCGTAATTTGAGGTTACACTTTATCGCCTGTCTGTCCGTCTGTTATGAATCAATCCAAGTGTCATTTGCTCGTCTGTTCATCCATTTTCCAACCGCCTGTTTATCCTAACGTCAGTCTGTCAATCTACGTATCCTCCCTCTCGTTTCTGTCCATTGTTCATCCTTCTCAAGGTTGGTCGATGTATCACTAAGTCTTTCTCTATCGGTCTATTTATCTAAGTATCTGACTTGTTTCTTCTATATTTTTCTGTTCATCCATCTATTAAATCATCTATATCTCTGTCTTGTCTCATCGGTTGGTCCTTTTATTCCACTTTGATCCTTCTGTTCATTCGTCTGACTGTCACTTGAGTGCAAAGTGCGTTCTTCTTTGTACTGAGTCGGATCGCTTGGTGACTTCTGAGGAATAAAGTGTGTAATGTCGGCCACAATTTTAGGGCTGTCACTTGTTATTGTGTGTATCAATGGAAGCCAAGTTAGCACCATAGCAGAGTGACAAAGGGTCTGTTTGTCAGACTGAGGTGTGTAAGGATACGCTTAGTGCTGTTGTCAACAAGTGTGGTATTTTCTGTCCAGAGAAGTAGACCCAATATCGTGTGTTCTCTACCCATTCCTAATTTTTGAACTTCAGGCCCTTCACAAGAGTTCACGTACAGGCTGCCTGAACCCCAAATGAATGTATTTTGGCATCTAACATTTTGCCTGCAGGCAAGTAATATCTCTGAGTTCATGTGGGTGCTTCACTCCTTTTTGCTTTTCTTCAACTTTGAAATAAATTGTATCAGCTTTTCTGTAGCACGTCAATAAAAAGTGAAACATCACTGCAGGCTCTCTTTGCTGAATGTCGGACAGGTCGGAATCAATCTGGATGGATGTGGTCGACAGTGATTTTTTATAGAAAATGTGCTTGTTTGGAATTGGTTTTATGTTAATTGTTCCTTATTGTTTATGTTTAAATGTATATTGTAAGGATTTTGGAGTTCAGGCCATCACTGGTTTTGTTTAATTAACTTTTCATAGCAATCATTTTGGATTGTGTACCATTCAAATTTGAAACAATTTGGTACCAATTCCCAGTACCTGTGATGTGATACCGGTACACAACGTTACCATTCTTCTGTAACTGTGTGTAAGCTGTGCACGTTAATACATTTTAATTGTTTAATAATGAAATCAAATTTTTAAGGTAACATTTGAAAATGAGCTGTTTATGAAAGCTCTGTTGTCTAGTTGTTTTAACTTGTTTTCTTATTACATTTCTCAGTCTCATTTGCAAGTATTATATAGTAGACTTTGCATGCAATTGCAATTACATTTATTGGCTGTTGTGTATAAAATATGAAACGTATTACTTTCATTTTGCCAAAATCCTCACTAGCTTTGGACCAACAATTATGGAGAAATGATGACTTGTATGTCAATTGTGGTGCCTGCCTCAAATGTGTTGTTTTTAATCACTGTGATATGGTTGTTTTCTTGTTTTTTTTTCATAGGTTTTGCTGTGGCGAGTCATGGTTTCCTAATTTTTTTTATCACCATATTAACTTGAATACTGAACTAATGCTGCTTTTTACTGCAATATTTATTAGTTTACTTTGGATTATTGGTAACACATGCAGAAAAGGTGCAATTTAGAAGTTTTTTTTCCAGGCAAAGTGTATTAATTCACTGTTATTGAGAGTGAGATATACCACGTTTCCCAGGTGTATGTATGCTTGTTTACCTGGCACAAGATATTGTTGTCATTCATTGGCACTCTCGCCTTCCCCGCAAACCTTCACTTTCCATAATTTTCTTCGCTGCGATGCAAATGTTTCCCGCATTTTTGGTGAATGTAGCGTCTCCATGTCGCACAATGAGGCATGTTTCATCCCCCATTTGTCCCCAACCAGCAACCTTGACTAGAATGCCCATACTGTCTTGTTTTATGTTTGTTGTGGTTCTCCTATGCTTGAGTCTTATTTCTGATTCAGCGCTGAGGTGAAAGCGATTTTCACGCTCTAAATATGGAACTTGGAGCCAGGCTATTACTACATAAATGGAGTGCTTACCCAAAATCAACAGAAAACGTCCCTGTTTAGCTGGACCAGACGAACAACTGTCTGTCGGGGGAGTCACTTTAATATCATGATACATGCAGCACGTCATGTGTTTTAGTCAGACGTGGGTAGTAACGCGCTACATTTACTCTGTTACATCTACTTGAGTAACTTTTGGGATAAATTGTACTTCTAAGAGTAGTTTTAATGAAACATACTTTTACTTTTACTTGAGTATATTTATAAAGAAGAAATGCTACTTTTACTCCGCTCCATTTATCTACATTCAGCTCGCTACTCGCTACTGATTTTTATCGATCTGTTAATGCACGCTTTGTTTGTTTTGGTTTGTCAGACAGACCTTCAAAGTAGGATCTATCGCATGCCTGGGTTTCACCAATCAAATACAGTCACTGGTGACGTTTGACTCCGCTTCACCAATCAAACAGAGCCAGGCGGTCACATGATTAACAAGCTTAAGCTTACATGAACTCAACGTCAAATTTGAGGAAGCACATCGCGGTAAGTAACGTTAGTAGGTATTTTGGCTGTCACCGTAGGCTGATGTTAGCTTCCCTGCTATGAATCACTGTCAAATATACATTGTGTGGGGACATTTATTAACGTACTGCAGCCTCATAGACACACACGCACACACACACACACACACACACGCACACACACACACACACACACACACACACACACAGTCGCACACACACACACACACACACACGCATGCATGCATAGAAACACCAATTAGTGTGTTCCCAGGTGCAGCCCACACCTATCAGTTTATGGTTTGCGTAAAGGCTAACTTGTTATTTTCCTTTGTAATCTCTGCCTACTGAGCCTATGGTGCTGTTAAGTTATTGTGGCTCAATTTGTCTTGATTTTTTTTTTATGTTAATGTATTATTATTTAATATATATTATTGTTTTAGTTGCTTAAGAGATATTCCTGACTCTGAATTTGCTCATTGCTATTTTTATGTTTTTGTGCATTATTTGTTGCCGTCATCATTAAACGAACAGGTTACTCATCAGTTACTCAGTACTTAAGTAGTTTTTTCACAACATACTTTTTACTTTTACTCAAGTAAATATTTGGGTGACTACTCCTTACTTTTACTTGAGAAATAAATCTCTAAAGTAACAGTACTCTTACTTGAGTACAAATTCTGGCTACTCTACCCACCTCTGGTTTTAGTACAACTAAAGTACATATGCTGTCTGGCGAGCTCAGCTGTGTACAAACAAAACATAAAATTCGGGTTAATACATTACAGTGATACTTTACAGATACTGTAATATGATTGTTCATGTTTTTCAGTCAGTGCAAATTGGTGTCGTATCGCAGTGTTGTATTGTTGTAGAAGCTAGCTTATCTGTTGCCGTAGTTAGCTTTTACGGCTAATACCGTAACACGGTGATGTGTTACTACGATAGTCAAAGAGTTCCTCAGTGTTCGCTCTTACAATAACAATGATGCTACAGCTTGGTTATTATACAGGTTACGGAACGTAAATAATAAGTATTGACAGTTTTTGAATGCATTTTTAAAGTGATTCAGAAGTAGAATTGATTGCTCCCATTAGCTTTATTGTTAGCCACCTAAAACGAGCCAATTTTTATGTAAGAAAGTGAAAAAAACTGACTCAAATTAACTCATGTTCACTTCATCATACTTTTGCGCTTTACCACTGCATTATCATAGCCGTGCAGATGTTAGTTAGTTAAGTACTTGTTTATAGTTTTAGCTATATATATCGTTAATATTTATTGTTTTCATTGAACAAAGAGAGCACAATCTACCTAGCCAAATTCCTTGTGTGTTAAACACACCTGGCCAATAAAGATGATTCTGATCTAAAATACGTACACTCCTAATATGAGCTGCTACCAACCTTTAAAGCTTCAGCAATAGACCAAAGGTACTTTTGTGTTTTCTGGTAAACTTCTCTGCAAACCTTTAATCACAATTTACAAAATCACCTATTGGAATTTTGCACAAATTAAAAACGATGTCAACAAAATTCTGTAAATTCAGTCACAAGTACATTTACAAATAAAGGCTTTTTTGTTGATGTTAATAATCTCTTATGTCGAAGTGAGTCGATTAATCCGAGCTTTTTACAGATATCTATCACTTTTGCAGCCTGTGCTTTAAAAGACAACCGATCAGATGATGTCCAATTGTTTGATTCGCTAACAACTTGTGTACATTTCTCATTGTACACTGGATGCCAACCATTTTTTTTCTCTATAGCCCACATCTTACAAAAAGCACAAAAGGTCTGAGATTCTGATACTTTTTCGAAACATATTCCTCTACAAACTTTGGTACAAAATGTGCAAAGAGTGGCAAGGTGGCTGAAGTCCTTTTGACATTCTATGGCTCCTTCTGTGTTTGTCTGAGAAAAAAGTACAAGGTGCAAAGGGCGTTTCTTGCCAATTACTGTATCTTGGGCTCTGTGCAAGACTTGCTTTTGGCAGAGCAAAACATTCTAACCACCCAGGAACAAAATATTCTGGTGTGTAATGTTATTGTGGTACGCGCACAAAAAACAGAAGACCAATGCAAACAATCTGGTTGCCTTCTTCTGGCAACAAAGTTTGGCAAGCTTTTCCACCATGTTTGTACTTTTGACAATCATTTATTGAAATGATTGTCCCACAGTCTTCATCTGTACATGGGAATACATTTGTTTTGGGGTTTTACACTTACGGGTGGGCCATACGGTCTAAAATCTATATCGCAATATATATTGCAGCCTCTGGTGATTACCAAATATATCACAATATATTATTTGTTATGTAAATGATAATAAAACCATCACTTCCGGTTGTGTTATTTTCTCAATACTATTATTACCACTACTTGCTAATTAACTGTTAATAGCTGGTTATTTTTTGTTATAACTTCTGTTAAAATTTACTATGCACTTATTTTCCTATTGTTTGGCACCTTCACATTAGTTTTTGGCCATACTAATGCTCATACTTTAAAGCTAAGGATAATATTTGAATATTGTTTTTATTGTTGTGCAGCACTTTGGAAACATTTTGTTGTTTAAATGTGCTATATAAATAAAGTGGATTGGATTGGATTGGATACTTTACACTTCAAATTTTAAAGATCATTGAATAATTAAATTTTTTTGGACAATTTTCAGACAAAAACACTGTGTAACAAGATCAATTAAATATTCAAACGATTTCCTACTATTTACTATGATTTAGAACATTTTGTTTTTGCACTTTAAGTCCTCCTGTGTCCAGGGACTTTTTTACTGAGTTTGTCACAATAACAAAATAAACAAAATATTTTTTGATAATAAAAAATATCGATCTAACGTGTAGTATCGACCATTCACTTGGTATCAATCCGTCCACCTTTGTTATCAGTGATTCTCAATTATTTTCTCTTATGCCCCCCTAGGAAGAAGACATTCCCCTTCTCCCCACTTCCTCTCTCAACCGCGATTTTAAATGGTATAATTTGTTTATACAATTGTTATAAGTACACTTCTGCATAACATTGTATCCTTAAAACATCACACCAGGCTTTCCTCGCTGCGAGCAAGGACGCTACATTGTGTAATCACTGCACATTGAATGGCCGTGACCTTCGATCCCTCAGGCGTTACTGCATCAAAAAGCGACATCAGTGTGTAAAGGATATCACTACATGGGCTCAGGAAAACTTCAGAAAACCACTGTCTGTAAATACAGTTCGTCGCTACATCTGTAAGTGCAAGTTAAAACTCTACTATGCAAAGCAAAAGACATTTATGAACAACACCCAGAAACGCCACCGGCTTCGCTGGGCCCGTGCTCATCTAAGATGGACTGATGCAAAGTGTAAAAGTTTTCTGTGGTCTGACGAGTCCACATTTCAAATTGTTTTTGGAAAAGACCAAAGAGAAAAAGAACCATCAAGACTGTTATAGGCGCAAAGTTCAAAAGCCAGCATCTGTGATGGTGTGGGGGTGTATTAGTGCCGAAGGCATGGGTAACTAACACATCTGCTGAAAGGTACAGTCGTGCTCATAAATTTACATACCCTGGGAGAATTTATGATTTCTTGGCCATTCTTCAGAGAATATGAATGATAACACAAAAACCTTTTTTCCACTCATGCTTAATGGTTGTGTGAAGCTATTTGTTGGCAAACAACTGTGTTTACTCTTTTTAAATCAAAATGACAAAAGAAAGTACCCAAATGACCCTGATCAAAAGTTTATATACCCCAGTGACTTTGATCTGATAACATGCACAAAAGTTGACACAAACAGGTTTGAATGGCTAATCAAGGTTCCAATCCTCACCTGTGACCTGTTTGTTTGTAATTAATGTGTGTGTATAAAAGGTCAGTGAATTTCTGGGCTTCTGACAGACCATTGCATCTTTCATCCAGTGCTGCACAGATGTTTCTGGATTCTGAGTCATGGGGAAGGCAAAATAATTGTCAAAGGATCTGCGAGAAAAGGTAATTGAACTGCATAAAACAGGAAAGGGGTATAAAAAGATATCCAAGGAATTGAGAATGCCAATCAGCAGTGTTCAAACGCTGATTAAGAAGTGGAAAATGAGGGATTCAGGTAGAACAGCAAAGATTTCAGCCACAACTGCCAGGAAAATTTTCGAGATGCAAAGAAAAATCCACAAATAACTTCAGCTGAAATACAGGACTCTCTGAAAAATTGTGGTGTGGCTGTTTCAAGATGCACAATAAGGAGGCACTTGAAGAAAAATGGGCTGCATGGTCGAGTGGCCAAAAAGTTAAATTTTGGTCTCATCACTCCAAATTACTTTGTTCCAGAAGTTTTGAGGCTTGTCTCTGTGCTGTTTGGCGTAATGTAAGCGGGATAATTTGTGACATTTGCGCAGAAATGGCTTTTCTTCTGGCGACTCTTCTAGAAGAAATCATTCAAAAAACAAAAAATCAGTTGACAGTAAAAAGTCGTTGTCGCAACTGTTGAATATGGCTTTAAACCATAACCAAACATGCATCAATATAGCTCTTGTCTCAAAGTAGGTGTACTGTCACAACCTGTCACATCACGCCGTGACTTGAGTTTTTTTGCTGTTTTCCTGTGTGTAGTGTTTTAGTTCTTGTCTTGCGCTCCTATTTTGGTGGCTTTTTTCTCTTTCTTTGGTATTTTCCTGTAGCAGTTTCATGTCTTCCTTCGAGCGACATTTCCCGCATCTACTTTGTTTTAGCAATCAAGAATATTTCAGTTGTTTTAATCTATCTTTGTGGGGACATCGTTGATTGACATGTCATGTTCGGATGTACTTTGTGGACGCCGCCTTTGCTCCACAGTAAGTCTTTGCTGTCGTCCAGCATTCTGTTTTTGTTTACTTTGTAGCCAGTTCAATGTTAGTTTAGTTCTGCATAGCCTTCCATAAGCTTCAATACCTTTTATTAGGGGAACTCACCTTTTTTTTATTTTTTGTTTAAGCATTAGACACCTTTTTACCTGCACTCTGCCTCCCGTTCTTTCCGACATCTCCAAAGCAATTAGCTACCGGCTGCCACCTACTGATATGTAAGAGTATTACACGGTTACTCTGCCGAGCTCGAGACAGCACCGACACTCAACAACAACACATAATTTGCAGACTATAATTACTGGTTTGCAAAAAAATATTTTTAACGCAAATAGGACACACCAGACAGTATCTCACGGCACACTACCGCTAACCTGACTCTCGCCAGATCCTTGTAGTTTGCTTCACACAAAGATCTGGGATCGAGGGCATTGCAAACTCCTAGCAAAAAAATAATGAACCAATCTGGATCGCCTGGCGGGATTTCATAGATGTGACGTAGCGCCGAAGTGACTGTTTGATCCAAACAACAATGGCGGCACGCAGCGAGGAGTCGTTTGCTGACATTGATTCTGCTATTGCAACTGCTTTGCGACATTGATTGTCTACTGACATTGTTGCGTTGTTTCAGTAAAAGTTCTCTAACTTTCCGCTCAGTCGTTATCCAATATGTCGGCTGTTCTGTTTTGGATTTCCCAGCGTCGCTCTCATCAGCGTCACAGGTTGATTTCGATGTGAGTGGTTGAAGTAGCACGTCATTCAAGATAACAGACAAGTGGTTTATCCAATCACATACAATGATTTGTTATACAAGGCCCCACCTTCTGAAATACATCTCCTATTGAGAAGTCCCAGATCTTTGTGCGGAGCTCAGCGAACTACAAGGATCTGGCGAGAGTCAGGTTAGTGTGCCGCGGTACAGTGGTTGAAAAACACTGCACTAACCCCTGTTCCACTGTGCTGCCCGAGGTAAATATCATCAGTAGAGATGTCCGATAATATCGGACTGCCGATATTATTGGCCGATAAATGCTTTAAAATGTAATATCGGAAATTATCGGTATCGGTTTCAAAAAGTAAAATATATAACTTTTTAAAATGCCTCTGTCCGGAGTGGTACACGGACGTAGGGAGAAGTACAGAGCGCCAATAAACCTTAAAGGCACTGCCTTTGCATGCCGGTACAATCACATAATATCTACGGCTTTTCACACACACAAGTGAATGCAATTCATACTTGGTCAACAGCCATACAGGTCACACCGAGGGTGGCCGTATAAACAACTTTAACACTGTTACAAATATGCGCCACACTGTGAACCCACACCAAACAAGAATGACAAACACATTTCGGGAGAACATCCGCACCGTAACACAACATAAACACAACAGAACAAATACCCAGAACCCCTTGCAGCACTATCTCTTCTGGGACGCTACAATATACTAGCTACCCCCTACCCCCCACCTCAACCTCCTCATGCTTTCTCAGGGAGTGCATGTCCCAAATTCCAAGCTGCTGTTTTGAGGCATGTTAAAAAAAATAATGCACTTTGTGACTTCAATAATAAATATGGCAGTGCCATGTTGGCATTTTTTTCCATAACTTGAGTTGATTTATTTTGGAAAACCTTTTTACATTGTTTAATGCATCCAGCGGGGCATAACAACAAAATTAGGCATAATAATGTGTTAATTCCACGACTGTATATATCGGTATCGGTTGATATCGGAATCGGTAATTAAGAGTTGGACAATATCGGGATATCGGCAAAAAAAGCCATTATCGGACATCTCTAATCATCAGTCATTATTAGAATTTATTTTTATTTTTTATTTGTATTAAGGATCCTCATTAGCTGGTTGCCTCAACAACCCACTAGTCTTCCTGGGGTCCACAATTCAATACAATTACAAGTAAAAGCATATAATTATAACTACACAATACAGAAAAAATAAAAAAAAATAAAAGCATCAATAAAAAAACAAGCAAACAATTTACAGTCACAGAATAATAATTACCATATAAATATAACTACACAATATAAAACCAAACAAATCATCAACGAGCAAACTCATTTAAAGACTCAGATAAAATATTACTTTCTTTTTAAAAACCTGTTTACTTTCAATACCGGTGAGAATTGGAGGCAGGTTATTCCAGAGTGATAAAGATCTATAAATAAAAGATTTCCGCAAAGCATTCTTCCTGGGACGAGGGAGTACAAAATGCCCCTCACTGGAGGCCCTGGTATTATGATCTTGTATAGTGCTACTGTGAACTATTTGGGCCATGTGAAAAGCAGGAGTTTTACTACCGGTTACTGATTTGAAGAATGTGCCATGGTCAACATAATTATTGCAGTACCAGAAAAAAAACATTTATCTTAATATGACTGCGAAAAGTTGTTTGCAAAACTCCAACTTAATGTCCCTTTATTTTCTAATACAGCAACTACAAGCATCATTAACGGAGTAACGAATGGTTTATTCTTACAGACTTGAGCGCCAGAATGGCACACATTCAAAATCCTCATCAATGGCTGTCAGTGTCACCGCTTAACTTGAGTACGTTTCAATTGGTGGGCTTATCTGTCAATCTACTCAGTACTGTTTTCCTATTGGTGGAAGGACGCATTAACCCGCCTACCACTACCTGTCGATTTGTGACAGGCCACGACAGCTTCCGGTAACCCCGCCCCTCGTATCCCTTCTTCCTCTTTCCACCGGTGCTGAATAGCGTCGTGTGGATTGACTGTTGCGGATTCGGTGCGTCGCGGGATGTAACGGCTGCCCCTTGAAATAGTGTTTCAACTTAAATACCGGGGGTCGTGAAAGGAAACGTAGTCAAAAGAGGCGGAAGGGAATACGGTAGTCTGGCTTGGAGGGGGATCTCTGGCAAGCCAACTGACACCGCACGCAGAAATGGCGGAGCACCACGCAGTCAGCGACAGCAAGCACAAAGCGTCCGCTAATGCCGGCAGCTCGGTGCACGGAAACAGCCGACCCGCCGCTGCCGGTGCAGCGGGCGGGAAAGGAGGCCTGTCCGGGGGGCTGACACAGCCGGCGGGGTGGCAGTCGCTGCTGTCGTTCAGCATTCTCTTCCTGGCCTGCCTGGCTGGATTCAGCGCCAGACTTTTCGCCGTCATTCGCTTCGAAAGCATCATCCACGAGTTCGACCCGTGGTAAGTCAAGCTAGCCTAATATGCCTCATGCTACGTTGTACCTCTCAAAGTGGAGTCCGAATAATGTTATTTGGAATTGTCTTTTTTCCTTTGATCAGCCTTTGATTTAAGGAAATTGCTGACGGGTCATGTCCGCCGTAGCAACGTTTGACATTGTTTAAAAAAAAAAAAATGCCTTAAACCAAGCCAATGTGACTACTAATGAAGGTGTTCTATCACACCCATGGCCGCGTGGAGTCACATGTACTTCTGCCTTTAAATAGTAGTTAAAGAATAAATATGAACTTTTAATGCATTCAGGAGAGACCCCGCATGATGGTTGCACAATGTGGATATAGTCCGGTGTGGCTGCTCGTCTGTCATCAGGGTAATGTTTCACTTGAATATATTAATATGAACAACATCGTTATTATAGTACAATGAAAACAATGCTGGGAAACTGGATTCGCTGGCCGGCACGCGTCGAACCCGGAAATAGATTTATTGGTTGTGACTAGAGATGTCCGATAATAGCTTTTTACCGATATTGTTCAACTCTTAATTACCGATATCAACCGATACCGCTATACACAGTTGTGGTATTAACACATTATTATGCCTAATTTTGTTGTGATGCCCCGCTGGATGCATTAAGCAATGTAACAAGGTTTTCCAAAATAAGAGAACAACTTCAACTCAAGTTATGGAAAAAAGTGCCAACATGGCACTGCCATATTAATTATTGAAGCCACAAAGTGCATTTTTTTTTTTTTTAAACATGCCTCAAAACAGCAGCTTGGAATTTGGGACATGCTCTCCCTGAGAGAGCATTAGCAGGTTGAGGTGAGCGGGAGGTGTATATAGTAGCGTCCCGGAAGAGTTAGTGCTGCAAGGGGTTCTGGGTATTTGTTCTGTTGTGTTTATGTTGTGTTACGGTGCGGATGTTCTCCCGAAATGTGTTTGTCATTCTTGTTTGGTGTGGGTTCACAGTGTGGCGCATATTTGTAACAGTGTTAAAGTTGTTTATACGGCCACCCTCAGTGTGATCTGTATGGCTGTTGATCAAGTATGCCTTGCATTCAATTGTGAGTGTGTGAAAAGCCGTAGATATTATGTGACTGGGCCGGCATGCAAAGGCAGTGCCTTCAAGGTTTATTGGCGCTCTGTGCTTCCCCCTACGTCCGTGTACACAGCGGCGTTTTAAAAAGTCATACATTTTACTTTTTGAAACCGATACCGATAATTTTGATACCGATAATTTCCGATATTACATTTTAAAGCATTTATTGGCCGATAATATCAGCAGTCCAATATTATCGGACATCCCTAGTTGTGACTTGTCATCATAAAGCTGTGTTAAAGTTAAAGTCCCACTGATAGTCACACACACACTAGGTGTGGTGAAATGTGTCCTTTGCATTTGACCCAGCCCCATGTTCACCCCCTGGGAGGTGAGGGGAGCGGTGAGCAGCGGCGCACACTGCGCTCGGGTATCATTTCGTGACTTAACCCCCAATTCCAACCCTTGATGCTGAGTGCCAAGCAGGGAGGTAATGTGTCCCATTTTTTTGTAGTCTTTGGTGTGACTCGGCCAGGGTTTGAACTCACAAGCTCCCAGTCTCATGGCGGACACTGAGTTGGTGCTGTCACCCCCCCGGGAAATGACCGCAAATATTTGTTTGACGCTGCTTTGGAGAACATGCTACAGCAAAACATTACCACACGATTTATGTATTATAATATTTAATGCAGTTTACCTTTTTATTGGTTGTGACTTGTCATCATAAAGCCGTGCTAATGTTAAAGTACCAATGATTGTCACACACACACACTAGGTGTGGTGAAATTTGTCCTTTGCATTTGACTAGGGCTGAAACGACGCGTCGACTACGTCGACGCGTCGACGTAGTCGACGTCATCGGTTACGTAAATACGTCGAGGACGTTTTTGTTCGTCGACGCGTCACATATTTACGTCACACTACCGTCATGGCGGAGCGCAAAGCAGACGATGCGAGCGGTGCGAGCGAGGGGAAAAAAGCACGCCAAAAGTCGTCAAAAGTGTGGCAGTATTTCAATAAACGGCCTAAGAAGAAACGCTACTTTTACTCCGCTACTTTTATCTACATTCAGCTCGCTACTCGCTACTAATTTTTATCGATCTGTTAATGCATGCTTTGTTTGTTTTGGTCTGTCAGACAGACCTTCAAAGTGCCTGCCTTACTGGTGACGTTTCACTTCGTTCCACCAATCAGATGCAGTCACTGGTGACGTTGGACCAATCAAACAGAGCCAGGGGTCACATGACCTGACTGGCTCCGAGCTAACTTCGGGTGTTACCATTTAGTGGTCAATTGTACGGAATATGCACTGTACTGTGCAATCTACTAATAAAAGTTCCAATCAATCAATCAAAAGTGTGAAGGAAAAAAGACCCTTTTTTTATTTCAACCGTAAAGACTGACTGCACAGTTCCTGTCTTCACAATAAAAGTCCCGCTCCATCGCGCCTGCGCTTTCAAAATAAGAGTCTCCGAAAGCCAGCGCAAACAAGCTAGCAAGCTACGGAGTTTGCCGCCAATGTATTTCTTGTAAAGGGTATAAAAACGAATATGGAAGGTGGACAAATAAGATGCCAAATAACAACCACTTTCATGTGGTATTAGACAGAAAGGAGGAACTTTTGTTCTCCTCCATTTGAAAACGTGGACGTTACCAGCACTGCTTCCTGATTACAATCAATGCAAGTCATCAGAATCAGGTAATACACCAATTTATATTCTTGTCTTCATGAAAGAAAGGAATCTATATGTTAAACATGCATGTATATTCATTAAAACACCTTTAACATGTAAACAAAAACGGCAAAATAAATAAATATAAATGATATACTGTATATATCAATGTATGTATATATATATATATATATATATATATGTGTGTGTGTGTGTGTGTGTGTATATATATATATACACATATATATATATATATATATATGATATGTGTGTGTATGTTACTCAGTACTTGAGTAGTTTTTTCACAACATACTTTTTACTTTTACTCAAGTAAATATTTGGGTGACTACTCCTTACTTTTACTTGAGTAATAAATCTCTAAAGTAACAGTACTCTTACTTGAGTACAATTTCTGGCTACTCTACCCACCTCTGCTAATAATGTTGTTGTATGCACACTGTGTCGAGCGGAAATGGCCTATCATAGCAGCACAACGGCAGCGTTCTTGCCATCACCATCAACTAGTCAATCGTCCGCGTGAGTATACGTTGTCATCATTACACAAAAACATGAATGTGTCATTTGTATCTGCGTTGTAAATTCATAAACTAAAGCACCGTTTCGCTCTGAGAGGAGTGTTTGGCGTGCCTGTTCAGTGTTTACAAAGACGCGCTCCTCTTTAACGCTAACGTTAATTAGTTGTGCAAATACCTTTTACAACATTAACAATTACGTATACTATGTACAAACGAACAATTAACTTTCACTTTAATCATACTATCATTGTTGTGTTATTAAGCAAAATAAGCAAAAGTTTTACTTTTGTTGAAATGTTTACACTGTTGTTACAGAATATTTAGTTTTGCACTTTTTTGTATTGGATGTTTATTTTTATTTTTGCACATTTTAGCAAATAAGCAATACTTTTACTTTTGTTGAAATGTTTACACTGTTGTTACAGAATATTTCCGTTTTGCACTTTTTTGAATTGGATGTTTATCTTTATTTTTGCACATTTTAAAGCAAAATAAGCAATACTTTTACTTTTGAAATGCTTATACTATTGCAGAATATTAAGATTTGCACTGGATGTTTACTTTTATATTTGCACATTAAAAGCAAATAAGCTACTTTTAATTTTGTTAAATGTTTACATTGTTACAGAATATTTTGTCATGTTGTTGTCAATGTTGACTGAGTGGCCATACTTTTAATTTTTTGTAAATAAAAGCCATGCCTTTTGAAAAAACTGGCCTACATTTATTTTTTCATCTTCATTTTAAATAAAAAAAATAATCGGTAAAAGGAAAAATAATCTATAGATTAATCGAAAAAATAATCTATAGATTAACCGATTAATCGAAAAAATAATCTATAGATTAATCGATAGAAAAATAATCGTTAGCTGCAGCCTTACATTTGACCCATCCCCATCTTCACCCTCTGGGAGGTGAGGGGAGCAGTGAGCAGCGGCGCGTGCCGCTCTCAGGTATCATTTGGTGATTTTAACCCCCAATTCCAACCCTTTATGCTGAGTGCCAAGCAGGGAGGTAATGTGTCCCATTTTTTTGTAGTCTTTGGTATGACTCGGCTGGGGTTTGAACTCAGAACCTCCCAGTCTCAGGGCGGACACTAACCACAAGGCCACTGAGTTAGTGCTGTCCCCCCACCCCCGGGAAATGACCGCAAATATATGTTTGACGCTGCTTTGGAGAACATGCTACAGCAAAACATTACAGCACGATTTGTGTATTATAAGACAACAAAAACATCAGCAAATACGAAAAATGATAGCAAAGAACCAGTTACTAATAACACAGAAATGACAATGAACATTATTGCACTACAAATGGAACAATACAAATACCATCACACTATTGATAATGAATAATAATAATAATTACCTCAATAATCAACAATACAATTTGTTTCAAATGAAACAATGCATCTTTGTAATGAAAACTTGAATTACAAAAGAAAGCAGATAAATGGAGGGGAAGAAAGAGAAGTGAACTATATTCACCTTGTAGATTGTTATAATAAAATTAGGTTAAGCTTCATCAGTTTGCCAATGTAATATATATTCGATGAAACGTGATTATATGCATAAGTGTGTGTATGCATATGTGCTTGTATATGTACAGTATGTGTATATGAATGTTTGTACTGTGTGTGTGTGTGTGTGTATGTATGTACTGTATTTGTTGGTTATAGTTAATTTATACCATGAGTGGGAAAAGTAGAGTGGTTTGATTAGTTAAACTAATGCTCTGCTCAAGTCACTTCCAAAATGAAACTCCTAGTCATTGATCGTCGATTCTGTCTTCGCCCACAAAATCACTCCGATTCAATTCACAGGTGACTAAACTTAGGCACAAACATGCCGAGGGCCAATCTTCTTGTTAAACTTGTAATGTCTCGTGGGCCGCACTAATGACTCAGACGGGCCATAGTTTGGACATCCAGCTCAAATGCTAACATGTATACAGGAGACATTAGCGTCTTTGCCTTTTAAGAAACAACATACTCCAATCTAAACTCATATAGGCACATTGCTGTCGGAGCAACTAAGCTATTGAATTGTCCACATTAAACCTACAGGCTGTACTCTCTTCGCACAAAGTAATCGATGTATACTTGAAAAAATAATGACAACAGAAAGTGAACTCTCAGGAGGTCACAAACTTGAAGTGAACGGCCCCAACCTGTTTTTAAATCATTAAAGAAACACCAAAACGTTAACAATTTAAAAGGGATGAAGATAAACATATTTAAGCACTCATTAAATAATATTTCATGTTTCTTCTACCAAGAAAGTATATTGTGTGCCTATTTATTTTATTTTTTAACAAAAATAAAAAAACGTTTCGTTACAGGGGGTTCGGTTTGGAGGTGTACCGAACGAGTTTCTAAGCTAAAGTCTTAACACGCTGCTTTGCTTCTTCTGCCTCTGTCTCAGCACCCAGCATTGTCCCACCCACACAACCATCTGATTGGTTACACAAAAAGCGGTAACAGCCAATCAGCAGTGCGTATTCAGAGCGGTAACAGCCAATCAGTGCGTATTCAGAGCGCATGTAGTCAGCGCTTCAGCGTCGAGCAGATAGGTGTTTAGCAGGTGAGCATAAGGCATCGTACTCTCCCCAAATGTTAAACACCTCCCAGTCAACTACTAGTAACATCACTATGAGCCCGTTGACGTTCTAGAAACTTAAACTGCAGCTCAGCTCGCCCGCAGTCCTGGCTTGAAGTGAAGGCTAATTAGCTTTTAGCGTAACGTTAGCTCATTTTGCGGTCTGTGTGTGTGTGTGTGTGTGTGTGTGTGTGTGTGTAGTCTCTCCTATTGCTATTGTACTATTTTTTTCAGCTATTGTTACATTAATCATTAGTAATGGAGCAGCCTACTTTTGAATGGCAGGATCCCTGCTATCACATGTTGATAAAAATATAACATTTACATAATAAAAATCAACGACAGGCTTCCCAAATGCTGTAATAAATTAAGCATGATAAGTTGACTTGAAACTGTTTAATGTTGCACTTTTTATATGTAGAAGAAAAGTTTTGTCATTGTATTTAATCTTAGCAACAACTTGAGGCCGTTTAATGTTGATTAACGTGGGCAGAATTATTAGTGTTCCCAATGTTAAAAGGATAAAGCCATTGTTTACAAATTTGGTAAATAAATAACCAAAAAATTTATATTTTGTTGTTTTCTTACTGTACCGAAAATGAACCGAACCGTGACCTCTGAACCGAAGTACGTACCGAACCGAAATTTTTGTGTACCGTTACACCCCTAGTACCAACACATACAACAAGTTTAATGAATATTTCAGGAGCAAACTCAAAAATGATTTGATCACAAAGTGTCTGTATGCAGAGTTTTTTAGTACATGTTATATCAGAGGAGTTGAATCTTTGCAGGCGCATAAACAAAAAGTCAGATAGAAAAATATTTAGATATATAAATGCCTTTTTCTGATTAAATTAGTGGGTGTGTTTATCCTGCTAGGCGGGACTAATAAAGACTCCTGTGAGTGTCTGCAAGTCCGCATTCAGGGCAGGATTACTTTTGCGCTGCTGCAGATAGTGAAACTAAAGCCACTGCTCCTTCTTAATGTTGTTTCAACTTTTATGCTAGTGTTAGTCATATTTATTTTGTTATTCTGGGCTGCATTTCCGAGCTGTGTAAGGGGAAGCAGCACAACACGGATTAAACATTAATTATGTTGTGACAAGCCTGATTTTCGCGCGGTGGAATGGGAGGTCGCGCCATACACGGACACAAATACTGTCACAAAAACACACGCAAACGTACACAAACACACATACACATTCACAGACACACACAGGATCCTGGTCAATAAAGGTGGGTTATTCCGTGCAGGACTATACGGAGCATAGTTGCTTCCCCACGGTTTACTACTGCGGTATTTTCTAACAGATGTTTGATCGAGGAAATATGCAAACACCTGGTCACCGGGATCGAAATCAAATTAACCGCGATCAATGATCACGATAATTCCATTCCTAATTCAATTACATTTTAAAGTAACTATAATGAATTACTTTTTCAAAGTAATTTTCAGAACACAGCCTGTCTTTGTTAAAAGTCAATTAATTTCATCTTGCTGCTGACGTTTAAGCATGTCCTCTTAAACCAGTGCACTTTCATTCACATTTTGTTATTTTGTGTTTTTGTTAGCTGAAGAATTGAGCATAGCTAAAACATTTTTTAAAGAAGATTGGAGATTATTTTTGACTTTTATTATATTATTTTCAAGGCATTTTCTTTTTCTTATCTCAAAACACCTCTTAAGTTGGGATCTTATTATGCAAAAGCTACCTTTCTTACTTGTTAGTTCTTGCTTTTGTGTATTTGGGATCCCTATCAGTCCCGAAAATTGAAAGACAAGGCGTGGCCAAACTATCTCGGGATATGAGTTTTGATCCATATCGTCCAGCCCCACACACGTGTTAGCGACTGTGCTAGCACAGTTTAGGGATGTTCTGTGTTTGAGGGTTGCAGGAGGCCTTATGATGACATCGCGTTTATATGTATGAGGGTGCATGTGTACCTTGTTTGAGTGTTAATATCGAAATTGTGATATTAAAGACATTTCAAATTGCTAAAAAAAAAAAAAAATTCTACAAAAAATTCTATGCTATTAATTACTTACTTTAGTAGCACCGATGCTACTAGTAAAAAAGCTAAGCATACAACACTGCAAAGTCAAGGTCATTCTGTGTCAGACTTTTTCACTTTTTATTAACATTAACAAAAACTGATTTAGTAAAAAAAAAAACTATCGATATAATCACTAGTATCACTCATATACTGTGCTACTCTTGGTATCAATTGCATCAATTTATGGATCGTTCCACCCTTCTATGTGATCGGTAGCAGGCTGGCTGGCTGGCTGGCTGGCTCTTGACAGACACAGCCACGGAGCACATACACATCATGCACATCTTGCTTGTTATCCTTTCTCTAGACTCCTATTAATCCACCTATCAATATCTTGGTAATATCTATAACTTTCCGTTATAAATTAGTTCAATGCATATCAAGTAAACTAAGCACTTATTGGTCTGTTGTTTCACTTAGCTTAGCGTTAGCATGTTTCCTTGTCTTCTGCTCTCTTGCACTATGTGCGGCATTTTCAGCCTCTTTCACCAGTTCTACAGTAGTAATAAAAACCTGTAAGAAATGTAGTTTATTAGCCGCAATTGTGGTGATAATAACTTGGAGGGGCCGCTCTGCATTGAGTATGGACTAAAGTTGTCCCGCTACAAATATTTATTGTGATACTTTTCAAAATATAGGGGATCGCGGAAAAAAATCTTTTGGCTTGATTTTGACAAAAAATGTTTTACAATACATTAAACATATGGTTCTGGATGCACTCGAAGAACAATCTTATATATTGCATGTAGTGTGGCATAATTTAGGATTAGATTAGAAAATAATATAGTTGTTGATTGACATTGTATTAATTGCTTAATGATTATTGTTACCACTCTTGGTCTGTGCTTTAAGATGAATAAAATCATTAGTAAATACTAAAATCGATACTGTAGCTAAAAGTACACAGGACATGTAGCCGGTAAAACACACATAGTTGAAGATGAAATATAAATTGTAGCAATTTGTTATACAATTCAGTCATTTCACTTGCATTAGTTTGCGCTACGTGGGCGGTTTGGACTCCGCTAATATTAGACATCAAGCAAAGCAGCTGTGTTGTGTGCGTGTCTACGTATGTCTGTGTGGACAGCAGGGGAGTTAGTTAAAACTACATTACTTTTAAACTCTGTGCAGATCTGGATGATTATTTGAATGTTTTCCTAACTTTGAAGCGCAGGTGGTCTTGCCACCTTTGTTTTAAAGCACTGCTTGCAGTGTGGCGCTTTCGTGTAAAGCATCACCTTAATCAATAGTTTTGAAGCACACATTTCTCCATATTGCGCTTCACGCACCCTTTTTATTAACCAGGGGAATTGCCTTTATTTGCCCGTTTCCTCTCATTGTTTCTGCTTGTGCGCTCTGTGAGTGTGTGCGCGCTCACACACTCAACATGTTCCTCGGCTCAGCAACGTCAACGTGGAATGGCAGCATGCGGATGAAAAAAAAAAATAACGATATTTTCCAAAGGTACTGTTTTCCATTTATTACTAAAGGTATACCATACAACCCTAGTATGGACATACACAGTTAGCTGTATTGTAGCAGCGAGAAGTCTTAGTAGCCTCGCCAACAAACAAGATATGAGCCATTAATGATAATTTTTCGTGATCAGCATTGATTGGCATCTGGCGATCACAAACCTTTTTACATAAATTGGCCGAAAGATTGGAACACAGTGGCATCTTTTTCTTTGTGCACGGCAATCTTTTCGTAGTTTATGACGTTTACTAAGTCGATGAATCGCTGCAGCCCTTATTGCCCACCTTTGTTTACCATCAAGAGCTCTGGCTTCACGGTTATCATATCCTCCTATGGCATGTAGTGTTGCATATATTATATTCCTCGTCCTCCAGGGAAACTGGTTAGAAACCATTTGTTTGCCACCATAGAGGCGAGGATTGTTGATTTAGAAGTGGAGCGAGCAACGATCTATGACTCCGCTAGGATTCATGCAGATCCCTGGCCTACGTACTTCTTAGGAAGTCGGCCGTGCCTGGGCGCGGATCAACACTCACACTAGCCACAACAACCCGTGCTTTATGTGTTAAGCGGGCCTCGGCACAGTCTCGTTAGTGTGAGTACGGCCTTTGTCCTTTGCCTCGTTAAACCCTGTGTACTTATTTTGAGAAGATTCAGGAATATTGCTGCATTCTCTAAACACTTTGTGTTTTCGCAAAATAAATTATCTCTGTAAAACATGCGAGCAGTGTTTAAGGGAAATAATTGTGGATGAAAGAAAGGTTAAAGCTTGCCGTACTGACGGGTGTCAGCATGCAACTACATTTTGGAGGAGAAGTAAAGATGGGGCAGAGAAACATAAATGATGGTAGGTGGAGAGTGGGAGAAGGATTTAATACCTGTCAAGATATCCAATCTGAGGGATGGGGCCACAGAGATTTCATTGTTTCGTATATATATATATATATATATATATATATATATATATATATATATGCATGCTTTGGAGCTCCTGCCTGGAAAGAAAATAATGTTTGCCTTGGTGCCCTTACAACTTGCCTTGGTGCCCTAAAATATGAGCCCTCCTCAAGGCAACACTTGCCTTGACCTTAAAAAGTTACAATTCGAGGCATATATATATATATATATATATATATATATATATATATATATATATTGTACATACATATATATATATATTGTACATACATATATACACACACACACAAGTATATGATAAATGTAAATACATTGAAATAGACTATCATATAGTGTATGACCTAACTTGTAGTAAAGTTGTGTTTAAACGAATATATAAACGCCATGCAAGTTTCATTCCATTATTGTCGTTGACAGCCATGAATCAAAGTAAACATTCACGATACAGCAAATAAACAACATTGACAGGTCTGGAACTGCTGAGTTTCAAAGGGCAAACGATCGACTAATTAAGCACTTCATTTAAACTATGACATTAACCTACCTAAAGAAGTTGTGTAGCTTGCTACATTTTTTCCCAACAGCCTGTAAATCACCAAAAAATAATTCCCGGGCGCGGCCACCGCTGCTGCTCACTGCTCCCCTCACCTCCAGGGGGTGATCAAGGGTGATGGGTCAAATGCAGAGAATAATTTCGCCACACGTAGTGTGTGAGTGATAATCATTGGTACTTTAATTTTAACTTTAACTGTATTTGTTTGTGTTCTTTTTTTGATTAGTTCCTTACTGGGCATTTTGAGAACTGCCTTTTCTAAATTCACCGAACACCTGACGTCCGTCCTCTGATGCACCTAGTGTATCTCTCGGAAAATCTCGGAACAACTCTGCTGTTCTCGTTGTCGGTTAACCTTTGACACGCGCTTCTAAAATGGTTGCGCCCAATTTATACCGATTAACGTTAATTATGTGATGTCTTAAACAGTTGAAAATGTAAGAAAAAAAGTCATGTCAGGGTGTTTTTATCAATTTATTTTACGTTACAATTGTCCATTATAGGGATGTCACGGTATAAACATTTCTTATCACGGTTATTGTGGGCAAAAATTATCACAGTTATTTTTATCGCGGTATTATTAAATGTGCTCAAAATAAAAAATTAAAAATGTTTTTATACTGAAATCTTTTAACCCAAGTTTTATTTAAAAAAATAACACATTCAAAGTGATTTCCTTTTGTAGGAGAAACATTATAGCTAAAAACACTATCAGCTAAAATTTCAAACACTGGACCTCAAGTAGAAATAGATATGAAAGCAACAAAAGCATTATAAACAAAGTAATATTGCAGAAAAAATAACATAAATAGCTAAAATAAATATGAAAATTGTGCAAGATAGCACTTTATGGACATAAGCGATTAAAAAATAAAAACCAGTGTAAGAATTTTGAAAGATGGCACCTGATGGCCATAAGACGTAACTGCACTTTTTGTCCATATAGAAAAAATAGTGTTCATGTATGAGATCTAGTACTGACAATTATGGCTTAAGTAATAACTAAGATTATTATCAATATTGAAATCATGATTACTGATTGTTAGGTAGAGCAGTTTTGGGGTGTGAACGTAATACCATCATGTCATTTGTAATGTTTAATAAAAATGCTATAGATACAGGTTATCCATTTATCTGAAGACAAATATTAGTTTTTTTTATTCATTAATATCAACTTGTCAGTTTTTTGTCATTACATGATGCCTTTAGCTCTATTTCTACATTTTGATATAGGGAGTTTTTTTTTTTATTGTTTTTTTTTAAAGTTATGTACATTTATTTGTACGTGTAGATGCTGTATCAGGACAGATTCATTAAGGGTTTGAGCAGAAATATATTGTATAGGAATTAATTATACACAATTACACATGAACAAAATGCTGTATCACATGAATGTTTTTTAAAGTAAGACCTTTGTGACATTAAAAAAGTAATGTAATGTAATGTAATGTACAAGTAATGTAAAAAAAACACGGTGTTTACTTTTTGATATCAATATTAAAACTCAAAGCAGTTTGGCTAATGAAGATAAAGTCTAATAAACAAGCTTTGTTCTTCTCCAACGCCGCCTAGTGATTCAGTACAACTGTTTGACCAACAAAAAAAAACATAAGTGATATCTCTCACATCTCATACACAATCTTCACAGCCTGCGTTCAGTTCAGTTCGATGAGATGACAAAACATTTTAGCTGGTGTTGTTATTTAAACACTGATACAGTTTGCACTTAAATAAAGGAAGACTGATCATCCCAGTCAACAAACTAAAGACTTTATAAACAAGTTGTGACAACGTTCACGACACATCGCCTGCTGCATGTTTCCTCACCTGATTATAACTCTGTCACAGCAGCTGATGGATGCTGTATTAAGAAAATAAAAGCAACCTCAAATAGTTTTCTCCTTCGCTGTATACTTTTAGTGTGGGGACAATTGCGTCTGTCTCCAATATTGTCCACACTTGTCGCTATCTAACAGCAGTGCACTCTTAAACACACGCCGGGAAGCGAGGGAAAATGACGTGAAACGAAGTGCTTTGCTCAGTTTACTCTGAGGGGAAGTCTTCGGAGCAAAGTCTGTGTAGTTAGTTCGCCATGATTATCAAGCCAAACGATTCTAATGCGCGTGCGCCTGACTTCGTGTTGCCTAAAATGTGTTAATAAATGACGGTTTTTCGGTCATTAAAAAATTAAAAGGTATTACTGTCAAGAATTTTATGGCAAATTGTCATTATACCGTTTACCGTTACATCCCTAGTCCATTAACAAGTAAAAAGTCAAGGGTGGTCACGGCATGTTGTTGACGCATGCTATTTTTTTTTTTTTTTTGCTTGTTTGGATGCTGAATGGGTGATTTTATGTCTCTGTCCCAAGTGTGTCAGGAGTGTCTCTGTGGTTGATATACTGCTTTCAAAAGTGCCTGCTAAGTAGAACCAGCTGCTTAAAATCATTTAAAAATGTGTTTAATTCAGTTCAAAGCCATTTTGGTAGATTTTAATTGCCGTGTTTGCTGTTTTGTTTGCTTTGAATGGCTGTGATTGCCTTTTCCATCTTCTCTACAAGGGTGGAATCCTTCTCACGTTTTACTACTTTGTCTATCATGTGTATGAGAAGGCTAAATAGCCTTTTCAAATTGTTGTGTGAAATTTCCACTTAGCTGGTTGGTTTTCACTCGTTAGTCATCACGATGCAAATCCCTTTCAAAAATCCAATCTCAAGACATGTTACTTTGTTAGAAAGGCTGACATGTCTTCTGTCTTGTTATACCAATGGGTAGTGCAGTAAATTATGCAAAATGTATTTTTTTTATTCACAAGGAGGGTAGCTAACATGAGAATGTTTTTGTTCAGTCTATTTGGGCACACTTGCTGGTTACATGTACTTGTGTTTATGTACAGTCGTGGTCAAAAGTTTACATACACGTGTAAAAAACATAATGTCATGGCTGTCTTAAGTTTCCAATAATTTCTACAACTCTTATTTTTTTGTGGTAGAGTGATTGGAGCACCTACTTGTTGGTCACGAAACACAAATTAATGAAGTTTGGTTCTTTTAGGAATTTATTATGGGTCTACTGAAAATGTGAGCAAATCTGCTGGGTCAAAAGTATACATACAGCAATGTTAATATTTGGTTACATGTCCCTTGGCAAGTTTCACTGCAATAAGGCGCTTTTGGTAGCCATCCACAAGCTTCCTGGTAAGCTTCTGGTTGAATTTTTGACCACTCCTCTTGACAAAATTGGTGCAGTTCAGCGACATTTGTTGGTTTTCTGACATGGACTTGTTTATTCAGCATTGTCCACACGTGGACTTGTTTCTTCAGCATTGTCCACACGTTTAAGTCAGGACTTTGGGAAGGCCATTCTAAAACCTTAATTCTAGCCTGATTTAGCCATTCCTTTACCACTTTTGACATGTGTTTGGGGTCATTGTCCTGTTGGAGCACCCAACTGCGCCCAAGACCCAACCTCCGGGCTGATGATTTTAGGTTGTCCTGAAGAATTTGGAGGTAATCCTCCTTTTTCATTGTCCCATTTAAAGCACCAGTTCCATTGGCAGCAAAACAGGCCCAAAGGTATAATACTACCACCACCATGTTTGATGGTAGGAATGGTGTTCCTGGGATTAAAGGCCTCACCTTTTCTCCTCTAAACATATTGCTGGGTATTGTGGCCAAACAGCTCAATTTTTGTTTCATCTGACATCACATAGACAAAGATAAGACCTTCTGGAGGAAAATTATGTGGTCAGATGGAACAAAAATTAAGCTGTTTGACCACAACACCCAGCAATATGTTTGGAGGAGAAAATGTGAGGCCTTTAATCCCAGGGACACCAAACCTATCGTCAAGCATGGTGGTAGCCATTTTTTGCCCTCTGTTGCTGCTGGTCACCGGCAATTTGCTCATGCTTGTTTTTGTTCGAAAAAAGCCAAGGTTGCAACGTGTATCTCGTCAAAAATTTGGCTGTGAATGGAGCACATCTTAACTCCTTGCAGTAGGCTGTTGAATGTGCTTTCCATGCTGGGATTTAAAACATTTTAGATTTTGAGTATTATGATGGAGAGTGGGAAGTTTCTAGGATGAGATCATTGATGACTTCTATGTATTCATTTTGCCCAAAGCCAAATTTCTACAAAGATGCTATCATGGTGCATTTCAGAGATGCTTTATTCTGCTAGCACTTAGGATTCTTGATTCTATCAGCTAAAATTTCAAAGTCAGTCACAGCTGTGTTTCCAGTGTCAGATTTAATTGGATTTGTCTATTAGGTATGAGCTTCTAAAAATTAGCAATGTTCCATAATTGTAAATGTCACTGATTAGACTTTACTTTTCTACTATTGTCATGTTAAAATGTGTTAACATATTTATTGTTGGCCCAGATAGCCGGGAAGTAATTTAGTAAAACCGTAACGATGTGGTTGTGTTGCACATGTTGGGGAGTGCAATTTGGTGTGATTGTGATTGGTGGATAAGGAATAACTGTTCATTGCTGCAGTAGAAGAGATCATCAGAGATGCTGCAGTACCTTTCCTATAGGACAGGTCTGTATACCATAAATTCCGTACTATAAGTCGCTACTTTTTTTCTACACTCTGAACCCTGCGGCTCATGAAACGGTGCGGGTAATTTATGGATTTTTCTTCACTAACGGCCTTAATACAAATAGTTTAAAAAAACAAAAACAAGCAACTATACTGAAAAGCTCTGTGGTATTGTTTGTGCTATGGACGAGTTCGCTTACTGAAGGTGCCGCAGTGTCTTTCCATTTAGTGCTTTCAACCGGAAGTAGAAGTGCCGTTCCGTCTTCTAGCCATCTATATATAGCGTTTTTACTAGTTTCCGCCCGATTGTAGCTGAGATAGGCTCCAGCGCCCCCCGCGACCCCAAATGGATGGATGGATTCTTAAATTTATCACTTCAAGCAAAGTTTGTAAGTTGTGCAATATAATTAAAATGGTTTATACTTACTAAACTGTCCCATATGCGATGTCTGTAAGAGTGTTTTCATGCATCCTTGTACTTGCTATCGTAATGTAGACCTTGTTCACACGGCAGGTCAATTCCAGTTTTTATTTTGCATATATGTGACCTGTTTCTGATTTTTGCATGGCTGTGTGAACAATGCAATTCTGAATTATTCATATCTGACCCATGCTCTGACCCAGGCCTCTTTCACATGTTGCAATAAATTGGTTATATGGAATGCGTCTTCAATGGGAACGTTCATCTGACCAGAAAGTCATCAAAAAGCGATTAGTGTCATAAATATTCGCCAAAATATAATTGACAATGGAGCACAAAACCGGTGAAAATAAAATGTTTTAGGAACTCACGTGAAACTTCCACCGCTCGTCAAGCATACATCGAAATAATGTGATCCCGTAAACCATGAGAGCCAAAATTACAAAATGAATCCCCCTCTTTCCTAATCTTCTAATCGCGCAATAATTTGGTTCAGAAAATGTTGACTTTGATTGCACAAAATCCTTGAAATTGCCACAAATGCACCATTACTGAGGCTGACTCGAGCTGAAGCCATTTTTATTTCCGTAAACACAGCAGTTTTTGTAATGTGAGCGGTCACTAAGAAGATTAGATATGACAAAAAAAGCTGAATTGGACATTGGCAGTGTAAATGTAGCTGTAATCAAGTGAGCGTCGTTAGCATTAGCTTACATGCTAGCACATTTATGATTGTCTGTGTTAGTATTATTAACTTACAATGGCATTCTTTTTGTATTGTTTCAGTTTCACAAATTCCCAAGTAAATTCACCAAAACATCATTGTGGAGTCATTGAGTCTGTTTAGCTGATTGGAGAGCTAGATTCCGCAGCTAGTGGTTCCATGACGATGAAATCTGTTTTGTTTGATCATCCGTTTGACTGCCGTGTTACAGACACCATTCAGAAATAATTAAGGTATATAAATAAACATTTGCAGATTCTTTCTGTGTAAAAAAAAGTCATTTCGCAACGTATATATTTGCGTCTTGTATACAGTCTGGTGCGGCTAATGTATTAAAAAAATATTTCATACATTAGAAACTACAGACTTCGCTCCATAGAGTTCCACTCGTACTAATGGAGCTAAGCGCTTTAACTCCCCTCGCTTCATTTTCGTGGAGTCTCAGCGTGCGTTCAAGAGCGCACTGCTACTATTAGATGACGACAGGTGTGGATAATATTGGAGAGAGACGTATCTGTCCCACACAAAGTATACGGTGGAGGAGATGTTTGTTTAATTTTCTCGACACAGCGTTCTGCTGTGACTGAGTTAATGACGTGAGGAAACATGCAGCTGGTCTTTAGTTTGTTTACTGGGATGCTCACTCGTCCCTTTATTTAGCTGCTAACGTTTTCAGTGTTCTGATGAAATCAATACTATATAAAAGTTTTGTCATCTCTTTGAACGCCGGCTGTGAAGATTGTGTATTCGATGTAAGAGGTATCACTCGTGTTTATTTGTATTGGCTTAACTGTTGCACTGCAACACAGTGTTACTGGAGAAGAACAAAGCTTGTTTATTAGACTATCTCCATTATCCAAACTGCTTTGTGTTTTATAGTGAGTGATATCAAAAAGTATACACCATGGTTTTACATGTTGTGGATTTGTTCATTTTACAAAGTTACTTTAAAGAACATTCATGTGACATAGCGCGTTGTTAATATTTTGTGTGTATAGTTAATTCCTATATGACATATTTCTCCCCAAATTCATAATGGATATGTCCCAATACAGCATTTATGTGCATAATAAAACAAATACTTATCTCTATTGAAATATAAACAGAGAAATAAAGGCATTACCATATGAAATGGCTGACATGTTGATACTATTTATGAACATAAAGACAAATATTTGCCTTTAAATATATGGATAATGTTTATAGCCTTGTTAGACATTACGTTCAAACTTCAACCCAAAACTTTTTAACCTAACATAATGAATAATCCTGATTAATAATCGTGCTTTCACTATTGATAAAAAATCATCTTACCGTATTTTCCGCACTATAAGGCGCACCGGATTATTAGCCGCACCTTCTATGAATTACATATTTCATAATTTTGTCCACCAATAAGCCGCCCCGGACTATAAGCCGCGCCTACGCTGCGCTAAAGTGAATGTCAAAAAAACGCTGCGCTAAAGTGAATGTCAAAAAAACAGTCAGATAGTTCAGTCAAACTTTAATAATATATTGAAAACCAGCGTTCTAACAACTCTGTCCCAAAATGTACGCAAATGTGCAATCACAAACATAGTAAAATTCAAAATGGTGTAGAGCAATAGTAACATAATGTTGCTCGAACGTTAATGTCACAACACACAAAATAAACATAGCGCTCACCTTCTGAAGTTATTCTTCATTCGTAAATCCTTCGAATTCTTCGTCTTCGGTGTCCGAATTGAAAAGTTGCGCAAGCGTGGTATCCAAAATGGCCGGTTCCGTCTCGTAGAAGTCATCGGGAGTCAGTGTCGCTGTTGTTCTGTGAATCCTGCCTTCCGGAAAGCTCGGACCACAGTTGTGACCGAAATATCTGCCCAAGCATTTACGATCCACTGGCAAATGTTGGCGTATGTCGTCCGAGGCTGTCTGCCCGTCTTAGCGAAGGTGTGTTCGCCTTCGGAGCTGTGTGAAAAAAGCCACCCGGCCTCTTCGCGTAAACTTCCCTTAACCACTCGCTCATCTTTTCTTCATCCATCCATCCCTTCGAGTTAGCTTTTATGATGACGCCGGCTGGAAAGGTCTCTTTTGGCAAGGTCTTCCTTTTGAATATCACCATGAGTGGAAGTTAGCATGGCAAGCTAGAACCACAGTGAAGGATGACTTCTCATTCCCTGTGGTGCGAATATTCACCGTACGTGCTCCCGTTCCACAGTGCGGTTCAGTTGCTGTGAAATACGGTAGTAATCCGTGTGCGGATGGAGAGATTGCGTCTTTTTATGAACCGGATCGCTTAGTAGGAGCCATTTTGTGGTCTTTACAGATGTAAACAGGAAATGAAACGTACGGTGATATCCGCGCGTTTTTTCTTCTTCTTCCGGGGGCGGGTGAAGCGCTTCCTGTTCTATGGGGGCGGGTGAAGCGCTTCCTGTTCTATGGGGGCGGGTGCTTTCCTTGGCGGTTGCTTGCGTAGAAGAAGAAGCGCTTCCTGTTCTACCGGGAAAAAAGATGGCGGCTGTTTACCGAAGTTGCGAGATCGAAACTTTATGAAAATTAATCGTAATAAAGCGCACCGGGTTATAAGGCGCACTGTTAGCTTTTGAGAAAATTTGTGGTTTTTAGGTGCGCCTTATAGTGCGGAAAATACGGTAATTATTATTTTGGCCATAATCGTGCAGCCCTATTTGTAAGACTAGATCTCATATATGAACACACTATTTGTATTTATATGGACAAAAAGTGCAGTAATGTCTTATGGCCATTAGGTGCCATCTTGCAAAATGTGTACATTTGTTTTTATTTGTTTTTCTCTGTCCATAAGGTGCTATCTTGCACAATTTCCACATTTATTTTAACATAATTATGTTATTTTATTTCTGCCATTTGACTTTGTTTATAATGCTTGTGTTTTCATATGCACATTAAATTATTACTTGAGGTACAAGTACAGTGTTTTTATCTACAGTAATGGAAATCATTTTGAATGTGTTTGTGTTTCTTTCAATAAAACTTGGTTAAAAGATTTCAGTATAAGTACTTTATAAAAATTTTGAGCACATTTAAAAATACCGCGATAATAATGACAACCGGGATAAATTTGGTCACAATAACCGTGATAACAAATTTTCATACCGTGACACCCCTATTAGTATCGCTAATACTTTGTTAATATTCAGGTCACGAAATGTAAATATAGAGTATTTTTGGCGCCTTTTGGATGGTTATTTATTGGGTTTTATGCTCGGAATAAATGCAATAGACTCAATGACTGATGTCATGGCTCCATTGTAAGCAGACTTTTATTTACGAGTTACAATGCATTAAAAAATACATGTTTTGTCTCTCATAAGGATTATGAGTTATAGGCAAAAAAAAAAAAAATGCAGTTCCCCTTTAAACACTTTTGATTGGCCTGTAGGCAAAGGATGCAAGGACCAACAATTCTCTCAAATGCCCATGACAGTGGAGGAAAAAAAAACCTTAGCCTCTTGCGGTTAGTTTATCCTACTAATTAAAACCTAGATGTCTATTAATCGTGCACGCCGAGTAGTTATTCTAAAATCATGCATATGGAAAATCTCATCTGCTTTTACAGCCAGACAGTTCTGATGCTATGGTCCCGAAATGGTTCTCTTCTAGCTGCAGTGTTTTAAGAAGTGTGGAGAATTTATGTTAAGTTCAACCACAGTGACTCTGGTAGGGCCTTTTTAAAAGGCTGTATTGCATGGTTTCTGTCACAGCGGAAATAAATTTTGCTGGTTGGTGCACATACACTACAGTATCATCTTTTTAGCCACATGCAATATTTCCTTCAAGCCACCAAAGCTTTTATGTGTGAAAACTCCACCATAACTGGAGTTACATATAATTGGAAGAAAATCCAAAGCTTGATTTAGCACAGGAATTTTGCCCCCCCACTAAACAAATTAGTTTCCTCTTCCTCCACTAACTAATGCATGCAGAGTCACAGTTATAACAGTGTAACTTTGTGTTTTACAAAATCAGGAAGACCCCCTGTGGATTTATCTGTATTCAGCTTGGTTGCTCATTAAATTTTGTGGATACAGGCGCAACATCAAAGGGTTGCATGCATTGGGTCTACATTGTTTGTGCTGTCTGTGGTCCTTGCCAACTTGTTTAGGGAATTTAAAGAAGACCTCACCAGGAGAGTTTGCGGTTTGATTGAGCATGGTTTGATGTGTTTGAGAGAGAGATGCTGCATGGTTCCACTGGATTTTGCAATTCTAATTGTGGTAGTGGTCATGGTCAGGGCCAGAAATCCGACCGTACACAAGGACGATTGGTTTCAAATAGCGGCCGTTTGCATTTTAATGTATATCGGTATCTTTTTTTTAACAAAGCTACTTTAGCACATCCAATATATACACGTAAGGTACCACTGCTTAAGCACCAGCCCTTTTGTCTTGCATGATAAAATTTCCCTTTTTGCTCTGACTTGTCTACATGCAAGAGGATCCCCTGCTGACCTCCCTATGGACTGGACTCTTACATTATTAACCGTACCCACTCGGCATCCATTGCACCGGTCACCCAGGGAGGTGGGGTCCCCACTTTTGTAGTCCCTCCAAAGGTTTCTCATTGTTCCCATTGGGTTGAGGTATTTTTTTTGGGATGTGATCAGATCCGAGGAAGATGTTGTGGTTTGTTAAAGCCCCCTAAAGTTGTGATTATGGGCTATTTTTTTTTTTTTTTTTTCTATTTTTTTTCATTGCGCTTTACATCTATTACTGTATAAAAAAACTTGCACTGCAACAACGTCCTTTCCGCATTGTGCGATAAATGTATTAATTGTTGGAGCCCAATTTTGAAATTGAAATTTTTTTTTTTTTTTGGATTACAAATGACTCATTGTCAATAATTCTCCCAAAATATGTTTTAATATCTGACAGGGCATTTATTTGAGTTCTTGTGAGAATTCTTCTCCGGTTTACTCAGCTGCTTTCACCACGGCGCTCACATGGCCACACCGTCCCATTTCTCTGCTTATGTGACCTACAGTACATATCCTCTGCTGTCTCCACCTGTCAAAACTTTCAATTTTTGCCATGAAATCCATTTTTTTCCCTTCTTTCCTGGCATCCTCCTTATTCACTTTTGTTCGTTTTCGCTATTGCCTCTAAATCACTTTGAAAATGCATCCAAAAGCCGCCAACAATACGTAATTTACGTTCTGTAACCAGCAAAATAAATAACCACGCTGTACCAACATTGTTATTGTAAAAGCGAACACTGAGGAACTCTTTTTCTAGCGTAACACATAAGTTAAAGTAACAATGATTGTCACACACACACTCATGCTATAGCATTAATCGTAAGCTAGCGACAGCAAGAGGTAAGCTAGTTTCTGCGTCAACGCTTGAATCGCTTTTGAGTTTGTGATGCACAATGCGATAGGACACCAATCTCTATTGACTGAAACACATGAACAATCATATTACAGTATCTGTAAAGTATTAGCCCACATGTTTTGTTTGTACATAGCAAGCTCGACAGCATATGTACTGCAGTTGTAATAACAAGCATGATCATGATCAATATTATAGTGACTCTTTCAATGGACAGTCAGGGTTTCCCCTAGACTGCCAAGATACCTGTGACAGTGGGGGCATAGTTATGGGCATGATCACAATGACATCATATAATTTGCTAGTTTTTTCATGATGATATATTTCTTAAAGAGGTTCAAAAATGTATACATACATTTAAAAACAAATATGTTAACATATATATATACCGTATTTTTCGGAGTATAAGTCGCACCGAAGTATAAGTCGCACCTGCCGAAAATGCATAATAAAGAAGGAAAAAAACATATATAAATTGCACTGCAGCCCGGCCAAACTATGAAAAAAAACTGCGACTTATAGTCCGAAAAATACGGTAATTTTTTTGCCAAATTTTCAATTGTTGCTGCTATTTGTACAATGTACTTTTTTCAAGTGTCTAGAGCATGTGTGTCAATTAAATCGATCGCAAGCTACCGGTCGATCGGGGAAGGTGTGTCAGTCGATCGCAATGCATAAAAAAAAAAAGTAGACCTAAAAATTACTGATCATCAATCTTCAGTACGACGTCACTGGTTGACACTTTGTGCGATGACGCTGGCAGCTGTGAGCTTAGTATAAAGATTGAAAAAACGACCGGCGGGAACGCGAGAAGCACTTTTTATTTCATTAGACTCTTTCTCCGTACCAGCTGTCAAAAGTGTAAAGATTTATCCAAATTATATGCTCTCTTATCAAAAATAGATAACACAATAAGTATCCCAACTTCTAAATGGCACTCAGACGTATCAACAAGCTGTGACCCAGAATTCTGGAAACAAATATGCCTCAATACTACTCGTTTGATTAAGAATCCAAATGTACGACTGATTCAGCTCAAAATACTTTACAGAATACATTACACCGGTCTAAGAATGTATAAAATGGGTTTAGCTGACTCTAACATCTGTGTACACTGCTCAGATAATAAGGTAGATAATTACTTACATTCAATGTGGTCCTGTGCTCCCGTGAGTAACTTTTGGCTTGGAGTGTGCGAGAACCTATCATTAGCGTTAGAGATTCCTATTCCCATCTCCCCCGCACTCTGCCTGTTGGGTGATCTCTCCGCAACTGATCTTGATATAAACAAAACATACCTCCTTATAAATGCATTAGGCATCGCCAAGAAAACTATTCTCATGAATTGGAAATCAAAAAATGTAGACATATACAATCATCATACTGCTGTGATTATATGGATCAAGTGTTCATTGAAGGCTCAGGCAAAATATCGAGATATATATCGTGTATCGCGATATGGCCTAAAAGTAGGGCTGGGCGATATGACTAAAAAATGTATCACGATATATAAGTGTTTCATATCAGTCGATATCAATAATTATTGAGAAAAGAAAAAAAAATTCTAAATAAAGACCAGGAGAAAAAAGGCTGAATTTAAATACTTTTATTGTAAATATAAGTAGGTAGCATGTCCTTCGCTAATTGATCCACCACTGCATCCGTTATTTCTTTTAACGTTTTGAATTTTTGTTGTATGGCACTGCTGCCGAGTACCTCTCGATGGTGGTCTGTTGTTGCCGCTTCGGTGCTGTTCCACTTGCACCGGCTGATGTAGATGGTTGTGGCTGTTTGATACTGCTGTACTCCAGCGGGTGAGAGCGGCTCAGGTGGTAAAATAAGTTTGTCGTACTCCCAAACTTGGTCGGGACGACGACCTTGCAAAGTTTGCAGACAGTATTACTCTGATTCGTATCGGACTTAAAAAATCCAAAATACTGCCAAACTGGTGACGTGACGTTTCCTTTTTTATTTACAATTTCCTCTCGTTCTGCCGCACTCATATTCCCGTTTTGTTTCACTCCTCGTCGTCAGCTCGCTGTTGTTGCTTTTTTAGCATTTCCCAGAATGCCTTGCGGTTCAGGCTCAGCCGTGATAGGTTGAGAGGCCAACGCCCTTCCTCTGCCTACACCCCCCAGAATGCCGTGCGGTTCCGGCTCGGCATTTCTTCCTATTTATAGTGAAATTATTGAACGTTCTATCGACCCCATTTTCTATTGATATTGATCACATGTCTATCGCGATATATATTGTTATTGTTTTGTCGCCCAGCCCTACCTAAAAGTATCGAGATGTTAAAAAAAAAAAGCCATATCGCCCAGCCCTATATACATATTTAGCTGACATTGTCTTTGGGCAAGTCACATTAAATTATGGATGTCTGTGTGTCTTGTGAAAAGATTAGAGATTTTCCTCTCATATATTGTAGAATTGATTTTGGTGCCTCCTGGAGCAGCTGATCAGCTGACCTGAGGGACCGGTTTGGGGGCATAGAGGTGGAGCAGCTCAGAGAGGAAAGGTGGGGCAAGACTATGTAAGGATTTAAAAACGAATACAATCATTTAAAATGGACTCTAAAAGACACACGCAGCCAGTAAAGTGAGTGCTCTCTTTTGCCTGTGCTTGTTGAAAGTCGAGCAGCTGCATTTTGGACCAGCTGCAGACGTGAGAGGGAGGAGTGACTGATTCCAAAGTACAGAGAGTTACAGTAATCCAGCCGAGATGTGATAAAGGCATGGATTACTGTCTCAAACTGTTGCCTGGAGAGAAGGTTTTTAACCTTGGCCAGTTGATGTAAATGAAAAAAGCTGTCTTTTACCACTGTGCCAATCTGATGGTCTAATTTAAAATGACTATTACTACGAAAGCCCAGGTTGGTGACCATGGCCTTAACGTGCAAAAACCAAGGAGCCGACTTCATCGGGGGGCTCACAGGTACCACTAGGTCCAAACACTATGATTGTGAACAACAGGCAAAATTTCTAAAAAGTGCAGTTGGCCTATAACATGACATGGCGTCAGAGTTAAGGATTACACGCCTACAGTCACCAAAGAATGGCAAAGTTTGGACCTCCAGTGCCGTTTAATTTTGCCGTATTAAAGCAGTGCTTTTCACGCTCTCGGGCCAAACATTACAAGACCTCTTGTATTTACAGTGAAAGACGCAGCTGAAGAAAATAAATGACCAACAAAATATGTGTTACATTTTTGTAATTTGGGTTTTACTTGTTCTCTTTTTTCTTGTTCCTTGCGCTTTGCTGCTCACCGTTTGTCTCACCTACCTTGTACTCACTGTTTACAAGTGACTGATGAAGTCTCATGGTGGACGGTTGATGACTATTCTACCCAAAATACACTTGGACTCGTCAAGTGAAATGTCAGAGTGAAAGTAAAGCCAGTTATAACAACGCAGCATTTAATTCAATACTTTACACCACACCATTCTGAGCTCCTACAGACTCTTTCGTCAACATGCATTTGTTGTGATTTGTTATCGTCCTATTTTAGTCATGGAAAAATAGGTCAGTGACGATAACTAGAACGAACATTTTTAGTCATCAATATCAACACAGCTCTCCCTTTAAGTTTTTCAGTGATTTGCGATTCAGTTGTCAAAACAGTTTTGCTGCTTTAGAGCTTGAATCTTAAATATGACTAATACATTGCTGAGCCAATGAGTGAGAAAACTCAGATTTGCATGTTGATGAGTGGTCTTTTGTCATGACTTTTTTTTAGCCCAAAAATCCTGGAATGCTCGGTGGTTAAAGCAAACATAGCTTTATTATCATATTTAAATCTACTGAATGTAAGTTACATGAGACTCATGCAGCTAATGATGCATTTGTCATTGGAGTTAACCAATGAGGCAATAAACGTTCCAGTTGTATATAATTTTATGATTTTACAGTCTTAAGTCATTGTCAATATCCTCTTCTCAATGTACCCTCCTAACCTCCAAGATGAATGACTTGCTTAGCAATCGTTCAAACATCCAACATCAGTCTTTTTTTACACTCAAACTTGCTTTATGGATTTCCACTCCGGGACGCTGGTGTTTTATGTGCTTACTTCCCCTTTGGCTCTATTAGGAGTCTGTTGTTTACAAAGTTTAAGCAGAGGTGATTAATTGGTCAGTGAGCTGATTAGACCCTTGAAAGTGATAGTCTACTGAAAAGGAAACTATCACGTATTTGGTCACATATTCAATACTGGCTAATTGCATCTGCTTAGTCATTCTGTTGATGACTTTCTAAAAATCTACAGGAAAAAAAGCATGAATGAAATAATCCTTGATTTAAATGACTTATGATGTCTGAACAATTCCCAAGTAGTTGCACCTGCATATCATGTTGCACCTAATTTTCATTGTCTTTACCGTATTAGATTTAAATTGTTTGGTATAATAGCCGCAATACAAAGAGCAATGGTAGCGAGCCCGCTGAAGCAGTAAAGAAACAACTGAAGCAGGATGCTGCAAAAATTAACTGGATGTGTGTAATTTTGAGCTTGTAAAACATTGTTATATTTTTATGATGGGTACATTGTATTTTGTGGTCAATCGTTTATGTAATTAATTCATAAATAGTTTGATAAGGAGCAGACAACAACTTTTCTTATTCTTGCTATTCTTTTCACCATCTTGTTTTTTGTGCATGTTAATTGAAGGAATAAAGAAAAATTAAATGTGATTTTTCAAATATAACCAAGCGGGTTTCTCAGATTACATCCATAGTCCAAAACATGTCACAGATGTTTGTCTGATTGCCAAATGTGTTCATAGTTGAATGCATTAACAAGAACTAAAATAAAAAGTAAATTAATAAAAAAAACCTCAAACGCAAACCTCCGCCAGGCCTTGTCTCTCATTAGTTACTTTTAAATTGTGTATCCAGTAGGGCTGTCCCGATCCAGGTTTTTGCACTTCCGATCTGATACCGATATTGTTTTTGCACTTCCGATCGGATACCGATACTGACCGATACTGGCCTATCTGAGCATGTATTAAAGTTTAAAGTTATTTAGTCTACTTAGTTGTCAGAATCATGTTGAAAAGGGTTTTAGTACTCTTGATAACAACTAGCCAGCTGAATTAGGGGAGTTTGAATAATACACAATGGTTGGTAACAAGAAACTGACCTGTTTATTCAAGGATAAACACAAAATAGACAAAATTATACATGACAAACAGAAATGGCATCATTGAACTAGGGCTGGGCGATATGGCCTTTTTTTAATATTGCGATATTTTAAGGCCATATCGCGATACGCAATATATATCTCCATATTTTGCCTTAGCCTTGAATGAACACTTGATGCATATAATCACAGCAGTATGATGATTCTATGTGTCTACATTAAAACATTCTTCTTCATACTGCATTAATATATGCTACTTTTAAACTTTCATGCAGAGAAGGAAATCACAACTAAAAAAAATCACTATTTTTTTCATACGGTGTTGATGTGGAAATGTTTGCCTCTGCATTTTGATGGTGTGGACGTGTGGCACCGAACAGAGATAAGCGTCTCGACAGACGTTACAATATTTGAACAATGATGACGAAAACTGTTTTCTCTGTCGTGTCCGTGTGTCGAAAATTGTTATGCGCTTATTGTTTTTTATTTGATTTTGTGCGTGCCATAGATTTGCCGTGCGCAGAGGACGCTTGAGCAGGGCGCAAATGCGCAGGCGCGCACCTTAGAGGGAACGTTGGTGGCACAGCTGCGCTAGCGTCACAGCTAACTTTAGCCATGCTGCTACGTCTCTGCTGGGAGAGGGCATATACGTATGTGACGTATGACGTGACAGTATGTGACGTGTGTAAGAAGGTGCGCTTGCTGTCTGTGAGAAGGAGACACAGGAAAGAGTGAAAAGAGCCTGTCATGTGCTGCCAGCAGCTAAACGCAACTGCGTGAGAATCCACAGACCTGTGGATGTGTTGAAGGTGTGCTGGAAAATACGGAACGGAAATTAGGGAGCGGTAGAAAAGTGGAATGTATTATTTAAATCGGTGCGTTGGAAAACACGGACAGGAGTTGTTTTTTTAAACTGGATCTGGATCGGCATTTTCCCATGCCTTGCCGATACGCATTTTTTGGCAAATATCGGCGGCATCCCTAGTATCCAGACAGTGATCCGGTTCACCAGCAAAATCAAATCACTTGTTCCTTCTTTACATTAGAATGCAAGCTTTTTAAAACTTAATTTTGCAGGTACTTTGTACACCTCAAAGCCATATTTTTGGTACTTCATACATGTTAACAGTTGGTAGGTTAGCACGCTAGTATTGGCATGCTAATTTTCTTAGTCAATTTTGCCAGTACACACATAAGTCATATATTTTAGTACTTTACACATGCTAACTTGTATATTAACATACCGTATTTTCCGCACCATAAGCCGCCCTGGGTTATAAGCCGCGCCTTCAATGTACGGCATATTTCAAAACTTTGTCCACCTATAAGCCGCCCCGTGTTATAAGCCGCATCTAACTGCGCTAAAGGAATGTCAAAAAAACAGTCAGATAGGTCAGTCAAACTTAAATAATATATTAAAAACCAGCGTGATGTGGGCGCGCATGGAGTCGTATATCAACATGGACGGAGCTGCGTGAAAAAAGCCACCCGGCCTCTTCGCGTAAACTTACCTTAACCACTCGCTCATCTTTTCTTCATCCATCCATCCCTTCGAGTTAGCTTTTATGATGACGCCGGCTGGAAAGGTCTCTTTTGGCAAGGTCTTCCTTTTGAATATCACCATGGGTGGAAGTTTCTGGCCATTAGCATGGCAAGCTAGAACCACAGTGAAGGATGACTTCTCATTCCCTGTGGTGCGAATATTCACCGTACGTGCTCCCGTTGTATCCACAGTGCGGTTCACAGGAATATCAAAAGTCAGTGGAACCTCGTCCATGTTGATAATGTTCTCTGGCCGGATCTTTTTTTCAGCTATCTTGTTTTTACAATATGCACGGAAAGTAGCCAGCTTTTCTTGAAAGTCTTTAGGCAGTTGCTGTGAAATAGTAGTCCGTGTGCGGATGGAGAGATTGCGTCTTTTCATGAACCGGAAACCTGTCGCTTAGTAGGAGCCATTTTGTGGTCTTTACAGATGTAAACACACAAAGGAAATGAAACGTAATATCCGCGCGCTTCTTCTTCTTCTACGGGGGCGGGTGGTTGCTTACAGTAGAAGAAGAAGCGCTTCCTCTCCTATGGGGGCGGGTGCTTACCTTGGCGGTTGCTTGCGTAGAAGAAGAAGCACTTCCTCTTCTACGGGGAAAAAAGATGGCGGCTGTTTACCGTAGTTGCGAGACCGAAACTTTATGAAAATGAATCTTAATATTAATCCATATATAAAGCGCACCGGGTTATAAGCCGCACTGTCAGCTTTTGAGTAAATTTATGGTTTTTAGGTGCGGCTAATAGTGCGGAAAATACGGTACTAGCTTTTTTATCACTATGGATGTTCTCATTTATCCAGGTAATTTTATTCTCAAGCAATTCAATCAATCGTAACTGGACTAATTAGTTTGTCTGAAAAAGATGTCTCTCATCCAAACAGGCTTCATCGGTTCATGTTCACTCATTTCAATTAGTCCGATTTTCTCTAAACGCTGTTTCCTAAGCCCCAACTAGAGTAAAAATAGTTGGGCCTGGTCAGCTTTTTTTTTAAAGTTAATTTTGTCGGTATATACTTAAGAGTAATATATTTTGATACTTGACATATGTTAATAACTCTTAACATGCTAATATTTTGTATTAACATCTACATCATGGTCCAATCATGTCCACATTTGTTATCATTTGTTAGTTTTCCTTTCCATTCTTAACTTTGTTTGTATTGACTCAGATGGCGCCCACTACTGGCTAAATAGTATGCATGTTTAAATTCAGCTCGAGGATCCACAGTTTTGTTCAAACTGGGAATACTCGGAGCAAGTCCTGTGTCATGCGTTCCCACGGACTTGTGTGAACCCGAGTTGTATGGAATTACGAGGGCCCGTTGAATGGTTTTCTTTTTCATTATTCAGTGGAATTGTTTTTGCGAGATCCCTTGGACTGGTTGACTGATATCATCATAAACGGTTGTTGATAAACTAAAATCAAAACGGAAATTAGCCATTGCACATTTACTTGTGACTTGAAACAAGGAAAATGTGGCATGATAAAATATTTCTGAAGCTATGACTGTTGATGCGGTTTCCTTTCATTTGAGCATTTTTTATTTTAATTTTTCTGTTTTCATGTTATTTCATACCGTTATACTACATTAGGTTGTATATTTTGCCTACAATGTCAAAGCTTTCGTACATGTGTCTATAACGATCCAAAAATGTTGCGTTCTTCTGTTAAAATCCAAGTAATACTTTAATGCTTTTATACTTAAGCTTATTTTGCACTGAACAGGAAGTCACTATATGTTTTAATGTGTATCTACACAGTAGGTAGTCCAAGTTGCTGTTTTTTTTATGCTGCTTAGCAATAATGAGGACGCTTACAAAACGCGTTTTGACATAAACAGACAGTTTCTTTATAGGATTGAGCCCTTTTGTTACCAGATTTAATGCCTGGAAAAATGGTTGACCATGTACAGTTGGAAAAATAGAATATTGTGCAAAAGTCCATTAATTTCAGCAGTTTCAGTGAAACTAATATGTGACACTCATTACATGCAAAGTGAGATATGTCAAGCCTTTATTTGTTACAATTTGTATAGTTTTTAAAAACCCAAAATATTCTGTAATTTTCAATTTGAGGTTTTCATAAGCTGTAAACCATAATCATCAAAATTATATCAATAGAAGGCTTGACAAATATATTGAGTTACAAGGTATGAGCCTATATCAATAATAATTTCACCCTGTAAATCTTACAGCTGAAATAAATGAACCTATGTACGATATTCTATTTTTTTTAGTTCCACCTCTATGTTGACATCATTTTAGTACTAAAAGAACACGGTGGATCAGGACTTGATGGTTGTTTGTCCATATTTGTGGGGCTGACATAAGCAAGTATCCATCCATCCATCCATCTTCTTCCGCTTATCCGAGGTCGGGTCGCGGGGGCAGCAGCTTAAGCAGGGAAGCCCAGACTTCCCTCTCCCCAGCCACTTCGTCCAGCTCCTCCCGGGGGATCCCGAGGCGTTCCCAGGCCAGCCGGGAGAGATAGTCTTCCCAGCGTGTCCTGGGTCTTCCCCGTGGCCTCCTACCGGTCGGACATGCCCGAAACACCTTCCTAGGGAGGCGTTCGGGTGGCATCCTGACCAAATGCCCGAACCACCTCATCTGGCTCCTCTCGATGTGGAGGAGCAGCGGCTTTACTTTGAGCTCCCCCCGAATGACAGAGCTTCTCACCCTATCTCTAAGGGAGAGCCCCGCCACTCGGCGGAGGAAACTCATTTCGGCCGCTTGTACCCGTGATCTTGTCCTTTCGGTCATGACCCAAAGCTCATGACCATAGGTGAGGATGGGAACGTAGATCGACCGGTAAATCGAGAGCTTTGCCTTCCGGCTCAGCTCCTTCTTCACCACAACGGATCGATACAGCGTCCGCATTACTGAAGATGCCGCACCGATCCGCCTGTCGATCTCACGATCCACTCTTCCCCCACTCGTGAACAAGACTCCGAGGTACTTGAACTCCTCCACTTGGGGCAAGATCTCCTCCCCAACCCGGAGATGGCACTCCACCCTTTTCCGGGAGAGAACCATGGACTCGGACTTGGAGGTGCTGATTCCCATCCCAGTCGCTTCACACTCTGCTGCGAACCGATCCAGTGAGAGCTGAAGATCTTGGCCGGAGGAAGCCATCAGGACCACATCATCTGCAAATAGCAGAGACCTAATCCTGCAGCCACCAAACCAGATCCCCTCAACGCCCTGACTGCGCCTAGAAATTCTGTCCATAAAGGTTATGAACAGAATCGGTGACAAAGGGCAGCCTTGGCGGAGTCCAACCCTCACTGGAAACGTGTCCGACTTACTGCCGGCAATGCGGACCAAGCTCTGACACTGATTATACAGGGAGCGAACTGCCACAATAAGACAGTCCGTTACCCCATACTCTCTGAGCATTCCCCACAGGACTTCCCGGGGTACACGGTCGAATGCCTTCTCCAAGTCCACAAAGCACATGTAGACTGGTTGGGCAAACTCCCATGCACCCTCAAGGACCCTGCCGAGAGTATAGAGCTGGTCCACAGTTCCACGACCAGGACGAAAACCACACTGTTCCTCCTGAATCCGAGGTTCGACTATCCGGCGTAGCCTCCTCTCCAGTACACCTGAATAGACCTTACCGGGAAGGCTGAGGAACCACCACCCCGGTCTGCCAATCCAGAGGTACCGCCCCCGATGTCCACGCGATGTTGCAGAGTCTTGTCAACCAAGACAGCCCCACAACATCCAGAGCCTTAAGGAACTCCGGGCGGATCTCATCCACCCCCGGGGCCTTGCCACCGAGGAGCTTTTTAACTACCTCGGCAACCTCATCCCCAGAAATAGGAGAGCCCACCACAGATTCCCCAGGCCTTGCTTCCTCATAGGAAGACGTGCTGGCAGGATTGAGGAGGTCTTCGAAGTATTCCCTCCACCGATCCACAACATCCGCAGTCGAGGTCAGCAGAGCACCATCCCCACCATACACGGTGTTGACACTGCACTGCTTCCCCTTCCTGAGGCGGCGGATGGTGGTCCAGAATTGCTTCGAAGCCGTCCGGAAGTCTTTTTCCATGGCCTCCCCAAACTCCTCCCATGTCCGAGTTTTTGCCTCCGCGACCGCTGAAGCCGCACACCGCTTGGCCTGTCGGTACCTGTCTGCTGCCTCAGGAGTCCCATGAGCCAAAAGAACCCGATAGGACTCCTTCTTCAGCCTGACGGCATACCTCACCGCCGGCGTCCACCAACGGGTTCTAGGATTACCGCCACGACAGACACCAACTACCTTGCGGCCACAGCTCCAATCGGCCGCCTCGACAACAGAGGTACGGAACATCGTCCATTCGGACTCAATGTCCAGCACCTCCCTCATGACATGTTCAAAGTTCTTCCGGAGGTGGGAATTGAAACTCTCTCTGACAGGAGACTCTGCCAGGCGCTCCCAGCAAACCCTCACAATGCGTTTGGGCCTGCCAGGTCTGTCCGGCATCCTCCCCCACCATCGCAGCCAACTCACCACCAGGTGGTGATTGGTAGAAAGCTCCGCCCCTCTCTTCACCCGAGTGTCCAAAACATGAGACCGCAAATCCGATGACACAACTACAAAGTGGATCATGGAACTACGGCCTAGGGTGTCCTGGTGCCAAGTGCACATATGGACACCCTTATGTTTGAACATGGTGTTTGTTATCGACAATCTGTGACGAGCACAAAAGTCCAATAACAGAACACCACTCGGGTTCAGATCCGGGCGGCCATTCTTCCCAATCACACCTCTCCAGGTTTCACTGTCGCTGCCAACATGAGCGTTGAAGTCCCCCAGTAGAACGAGGGAATCACCCGGGGGAGCACTCTCCAGTACTCCCTCGAGTGAATCCAAAAAGGGTGGGTACTCTGAGCTGCCGTTTGGCGCGTAAACGCAAACAACAGTCAGGACCCGTCCCCCCACCCGAAGGCGGAGGGAAGCTACCCTCTCGTCCACCGGGTTGAACTCCAACGTGCAGGCTTTGAGCCGAGGGGCAACAAGAATTGCCACCCCAGCCCGTCGCCTCTCACTGCCGGCAACGCCAGAGTGGAAGAGAGTCCAGCCCCTCTCAAGAGAAGTGGTTCCAGAGCCCTTGCTGTGCGTCGAAGTGAGTCCGACTATATCTAGCCGGAACTTCTCCACCTCACGCACTAGCTCAGGCTCCTTCCCCCCCAACGAAGTGACGTTCCACGTCCCAAGAGCCAGCTTATGTAGCCGAGGATCGGACCGCCAAGTGCCCTGCCCTCGGCTGCCGCCCAGCTCACACTGCACCCGACCTCTATGGCCCCTGCTATGGGTGGTGAGCCCATTGGAGGGGGGACCCACGTTGCCTCTTCGGGCTGTGCCCGGCCGGGCCCCATGGGGACAGGCCCAGCCACCAGGCGCTCGCCATCGTGCCCCACCTCCGGGCCTGGCTCCAGAGGGGGGCCCCGGTGACCCGCGTCCGGGCGAGGGAAATCTGGGTCCTTTGTTTGTGTTCTTCATCGAGGTCTTCGAGCTGCTCTTTGTCTGATCCCTCACCTAGGACCAGTTTGCCTTGGGAGACCCTACCAGGGGGCATAGAAACCCCCGGACAACATAGCTCCTAGGATCATTGGGACACGCAAACTCCTCTACCACGGTAAGGTGACAGCTCAGAGAGGAGCATAAGCAAGTATTAAAATGGAAACCTTAAATTGCAGCACAGTTGCATATATATTTTTTAGTGTGGAAAACTTTTGTATTTTAAATGTTTTATAAACATGCTGAAAATGCATATGGTCTTTTCCTTACTTAAGTACAGCAGCTTGTATCCTCGTATTCTTTTGGGAAATCGGTTGCTTTTAACCTGCATTTGAATGTCTTTGTTTACTGTATGTGAACTGAGGGAGCTTTGCTGGCTATTTAGCATAAGTATATCTTGGTAACATTCCATCTCCTTGGTATATATTCCTGTTTGCATGAAACATGACAATCGCCTTCCCTTTGTCCTGCCAAGAGCTCACTTTGCATATAATGACTTGTATCAGATCCGTCGCCCTTCATCTAAACTTAGAACAGATGAAGCCACATGAACAAGCTATGCATTGGAGAAAGGCTTCTGACTATGTACATACAATTTAGTCTTTTTGGCAGTAGTCTATCGTGTTGCTTCTTTCATTCTGGTATTTGACTGTGTTCCAACTCCCTTGGCTTAACTGTAGAAGAGAATTGTGGGAGATCTCTTAGCTCAATTTTGTGCATTTTTGCATCTCAGCACATGCCACTAATTTGAACATAGGGCTGGGCGACTGTATGATCGATGATTGTGATATATTTCAGGTTAATTACAGTGATCAGCTGTGAGCATATTAACTCGATCAAACATGGTGGAAACGTTCATGGCAACAGCCAATTAGTCACCTTATTCCAGCTTCACTTCTTGGTTAAAGTCGCTAACTAAACGTGCAGCGAAATAAATAATAGCCGTGACTTCGTTTTTCCCAAACGATAATGCTATTAAGAAAAAAGCTAACTCGGTGTCGATTGTGTGGCAGTAGTTTGTGACGTAGAGCGAATCAAGCTATTGCACAAGGTATTTACAGGAGGGATGTGCCAATCCATCGGCCACCGATTATTATCGAATGATAGTCGTGAAAAAGTATGTGGTCTGCAAATGCTGAGTTATGCCTTTTAATGCTGGTCACAAACTCCATCCCTTCTGGCTGACACAATTTTTTTTTTTTTAGTCCCCCCGCTGTCAAGCAAGTCTCAGGTAATTATGTATTTTCAAACACAGTGATGAGCCTCTCCCCAGAGCTAGTAATACTGATCTCCATTACAGAAAATTAAGTGGATTTATTAGTGTCTTAGGTAACTCTATCAATGGAGGACAAGGTTAGACATACTGTATGTTTCACACCAAGAGAAAGCCAGTAGCTGGCATGCTAACCGCTAACCTAGCTTGAAACAACACAAGAAATAAGTGCTTAGTAAAGTTCAAGAAGTGTAATTGGAACCAATTTACAGCAGGAAGTTAACAGCTATTGGTAGGAAATTAACAAGTTTATTTATAAGAGACTCATTGCTGACAGAATAATATAACAATAGCCGTTGGTGTGTCAGCATTGTCATGGTCAGTACACGGCACGCAAGAGTAAAGCGGATCATCCACAAACTAGTGGTGTCGATACTAAGGGTGGTGTCAGTATATAATACTAGCTACAGTGGAACAATAATAAAATAACACATTTTGTGGTTTTCCTTAATTTTTTACAAACTTGGGGAATAATTCCCTGTACACAGTTAGACTTTGAGGACAAACATTAAAAATTTTAAAAGAAACAATTGTATTTATTAAAACAATAATAAAGTAGTATAATTATGTTGCTATTGTTATTTGTTACAGTCAATAGCACTCACCATAAATACATTGAAAACTCTACTGTTTATACATTTAGTCGGTATTGGTATCGGCCAGGGCAGCACGGTGGGACAGGGGTTAGTGCATATGCCTCACAATACGAAGGTCCTGAGTAGTCCTGAGTTCAATCCCAGGCTCAGGATCTTTCTGTGTGGAGTTTGCATGTTCTCCCCATAACTGCGTGGGTTCCCTCCGGGTACTCCGGCTTCCTCCCACCTCCAAAAACATGCACCTAGGGGATAGGTTGATTGGCAACACTAAATTGGCCCGAGTGTGTGAATGTGAGTGTGAATGTTGTCTGTCTATCTGTGTTGGCCCTGTGATAAGATAGCGACTTGTCCAGGGTGTACCCCGCCTTCCGCCCGAATGCAGCTGAGATAGGCTCTAGCACCCCCCGCAACCCCGAAAGGGACAAGCGGTAGTAAATGGATGGATGGATGGTATCGGCCAATCTTACTCATGGACGATCGCTATCAGAATTGGCAGCATGAAACCCTGATTGGAACATCCCTTATGGACAGTTTGTAGGTCAATATATCGTTGAACAAAATGTTTTATCGGCCAAGACCTACATGCCATTTCCTCTTTCAGTTTTGCTTATGTTACATGCGGGAACTTCTTTTTCCCCTCTTTTTCATTCAATCCCAGCAGTGAGTCTTTAAAGGTTATTAGAGACCTACTTAGAGCAATAATCACTTTTTGTTTACAGTGTAATAGTGTTTGTGTTATTGATGGTTTTACATCGAATTCAAAATTTGAGCTGTGCCATTTTGTAAACAGCGTCTGACTGCTAAGGAAATAACTATCTTGGCTAATTTGAGACCACAAAAAAATTGACGTTTGTTGCGTACATGTATGTTACCTGTATACATAAGTTAGAGACTTTGAGTTTGTTTCATTGGATGACACAGTTGTGATAAGATAGTGTTTATTTTAGACAAACTAAAGACATTTAGATCACTGTGTTTACATAACATGCACATGTAAAGTTGATGATCTGATGAAGTTCTTCTCTGACAGGAACCCAGATTGGTCAATACTTCCATACACCGGCTTTGGAGTTTAATATGTAATAATTATCAAAAAAAATAAGTCTCTGAGGCACTAAAGCAAGTATTTACCATATAACATGAAAATGTATTTCTACCTAGAGTAATAGTTAATTTGCGATATGTCTATAATTTTTATTTTACATTACAAATAGTTACATTTACTATCTTCCAGTTAGAACTGGCCCTTTGATGGCACCTATAATGCTGATATGAGTTAGACACTTTTGCCTTAGAGCAACTGGCATCACCACAAAAGCTCACATCGAATATGAGATGTGCCTTCCCCTTAAGAACAAAGCAAATCAGCTTACCCATTCTGTCTGTCCCCGAAACTTCTTGAAAGCACACCACAGTCTTGGAGACTGTTTTTGGCATGTCAGCGGACAGTTTTGTATTTGGCAAACAATGCGACCAAAATAAAAATGGCCTTCTGTGCACTGCGATATTCTTTCAATATTTTTTCTCTCTTTTGTCTGTTTCTTCAGGTTCAACTACAGATCAACACATCATCTCACAACCAATGGTTTCTATGAGTTTCTCAACTGGTTTGATGAAAGAGCATGGTACCCCTTGGGAAGGATTGTTGGTGGCACAGTAAGTCCCGCCACAACAAAATGATGTCACGCTCTGAATAACTCCGATTTAAAGGCGTTTTCACAAGCTTTTGTTTCATTGCTTGCATTGCATATGAATTACATCGTAGAGTGACGCACGCTGAATTGTACATTATGTTGTTGTCACGAGGCTGCAGTGGTTGTGCAGTCTTGATAATTCCTGGTGGCAGGGGTGTTAAAAATGGATGTGGGGGCCCGGCTCGTTATTTATTGGCCCTTTGCATAGCCCAAAAATCCATTCTTAATGCAATATGTTAGGGTTACGCGATATTGACGATATAAATTATATAAATTTGACTCACGATAGAGCTTTTATTACTATTTTTGTGATAATTAGGGATGTAAAGCTCTTTGCGCTGTTCGATTCGCATCTCGATACTTGGGTTACGACGCGATTCAAAAACAATTCATTTACAAACCAGAACGATTCGATGCGATTCGATTTAGTGTATGGAGGATTCGATGTGATTATATTTAGTGTATGAACAATTCGATACGGTGTATGATTTATTAAATTATATGGTTAACATTTGTTGATGGTACCCATTCTGTTTTACACCACAAAAGCACTCCTTCCTGTGCATACACTCCTCATGTAGAGGATAAATAGTTAGGACCTTGGCATTAAGCGCTCAGACTAGATCAGACTAAATCTGTCCATGAACTATGAGCATCAGTTATGAGCATGAACTGATGAAAACTACTCAGATGAGGTCCAAACCAAACATCTTCTAAGACCACTGATCATTTGAATGCCATAAGAATAATAATAACCCGATGAATGAGAACAGCTATAGGCACATTCATCTTCAAATGTAATAAAAGCACATTCTATAAATATGACATGCTCCTGCTAAGTTTAAGTGTTTAAAACACAACATATATCCCCAAAAATGTTTTAGTAAGTAAATGTTAAATAAAAAGGAAAAACACACATGTAACATGTCAAATATTTATTTTCCAAGAGTCAAGTCAAGTTAGTGTCGTCACAGACTCCTATGAGTTCTAGCCAATGGATTGACTGTGGGGCAGGACTTCCGGACAAGGATGGGAAGCATGTGACGTGTGTTGTGGAGTTGAAAAGGGTAAGGAAAGTTGTCGGAAAAGAGAGCAAAACACAGATATTTAGGTTTTTGTGCGAGAATATTGCACTTTAATTAAAGAAAGACAAACTGGAAATCTGTCTTTGATCCGCCATTATTTGGAATGTTACAATATTGACAGACCGCACAGCACAGACTGTCTGCGTTGTTGACTTTGCATATCTTGTGAGTAGTTATTTGGCAGGCAGCCATGACTCTCGCATTGTTTTAAAGATAAACTGTCCACTGATTGCTAGTCTCGTGCGACACCAGGTCCATGTATACTGTATACGTTTATTCTCGTCTCCAGTTATGTAAGTAACATAACAAGCGCGTGACTCTTTTCACGGACAACCTTAGCTCTCGTGTCGTTTTAAAGACAAAAACCGTCGACTGATTTTTAGTTCGGCACGATCACCGATTTATTGCTGTGGAGTTAAGACTATTTGCAAGGAGTACATTAATGCTGCTTGCATTCATGAAAGAATTGACAAAGCAGGCTTTGTACCGCAGCAAGTTGTAAATGTGATTCGAACGGAATTTTCTGGAAAAAGATGCCAAAGTAGACTTAAATCCAGTTTGACGAAATAAGAGTCTCAGTAAAATTGCTTACACGTTCATGTACACATACAAACTACGGTAGTCTGATTTCTTAAATAGTTCGGCTCGAAGGAAGCATCCTACAACTCATGGAAACCCCTTAGTCTGATCATGTTTGGCTTTTTAGAAACCAGACTAACACACCTAGGTTATGCAATTGGAAACCAGATCTCGAGTGGGTGTGTGCTGCCAAAGGGTGCTCTTCGTATCGTGCGTGCGCTATTCTCAATGCACGGAAAGTAACAAAGAATATAGGATGCAGTTTAATCAAAACATAGGCAACTACTGGAATAAAAAGGAGACTTGATTAATCATTTTGAAGTGCATCGATGGAGTAAAAAAAAAAAAAGAAACCGGTTATACTAGGAAGGTAGCTAAGGAATCGAAGAATGGAGACACATGCAGACAGACTCCTGTACGAAATACGAATGAGATGGAAGAGAATGAAGCAAGTGTTGTATATTACAAAGCAAAGAAGAAAGCGAAGACAAATCTTTTCAGCGGTAGCGCTAATGGGCCACAAACGGTCTTTCCTTTCGGATTTTAAACTTTCATCAATCGACACAGCCTTTTGAATGAACTCCGAGAGTTTTATTTTTACGATTCTCTGTCCCACAATGTATTCGAAACACCTCTCTTCCACCAGTCTTTCTTTGCTTCGGACCTGCATCTGCTCCGAGACCTTCTTGGTGGTGGTGTCATGTTCGTGGTGCAATCAATGATCATTTCTTGATGCTTGATCATCAACACAGCCATTAGAAACTTGATATTTGTAATCTGTGCCAATATTACACCGGACATCAGGTACAAACAGAACAAAGATGCTTTGTTTTGGTGTGATGTCATAGATCAACCGGAAAAGCAATACATTAATCTGTGCTAAAATGAATTAAGTGCACCCCAGGGCACATGAACAATTAGGGCATTAGAGTATGTCCATGGACACTGGGACTTCACATGTTGGTGTAAAAATACAAAAGAAACTAACTATTTGAGTAGTCAGACCAATTTAGTACTTGGAAACATAATCACTGTTGATCAGTCAGTTTACACAGTTATTCTCATCTTTAAGAATGTGCCAAGTCTCGTTGCACATTCAGGCATTGACATTTGTATCCATATAGTCAACGTGTTACGTGATTTCAGTCAGACTTAGTCCTTTTTGTTTGATGTTTTTGTAATGTGTCCTAATCTTTTACCATTTTTTTTACAATCGTGCTGCCTCTTCATTTTTCTTCAATTTCAAAAGAATATCCTTCTTTTGCCTGGACCAGTCATTTTATTTCCATTTCACTACCACCCACCCTCCACTCTGCAGAGAGGAACTGCCAGACACGCTTTCTCTTTTAAGATATTAAAGAACAGATTCTTATCGTCCAACAGAACACTATAGAGGCAAAGAATAAACCTTTGGTACCCTAAGGATGATGACATCATTGCATTTTGGGTTAGGCTTGTGGAGTTTGTTGCGTGCGTTTTTGTAATGCAACATTTACTTAATGCACTAAATGAATGCAATTTGGTGAGAAGAGTTGATAAATTATGCACAGCACAGAGTCTTATCCATTAATCCAAAGAACAAAGCTGAGCTAACATGAGCATTTCTCTGCAATGTAGGACCTGTTTAATAGAAATTAAAATGTAGTAGGATGACTTGCAATTATCTTGATATTAATAATCCATTGAGTTTAGGTGCAAGCCATGTGTGATTTGTATTGTACTAGATCAAGCTCTGGTCTCTTAGGCGCTGGCCAATTAAAGATTAAAACAGGAGTTGATGAACAGCAAGGCAAAATGCATAGATTGCTGATAATATGAACACACATAGAGGACATTGCTGACATGTTTAACTAAGAACTCCTTTACTCAAGGACAACAATGTACTGCCTAGAATTATAATTGGATCAGCCAGGCATTACTACGTTAATTATATAATTGATTCAGCTAAGAGTTGTCATTTAGGACTGGAGGTTGCAGGCATATTTGTTTAATGTTGAAAACAAATTAACTATTCATTTAAGTATTGGTATTTTTTCGGGTTTATTTAGTTGACAATAGTCTTTTTAAACACACTAATGAAAGATTATCTTAAGGTGCTTAGGTTAGAAATTGCATTGCTGGCACATTATTGTGAGTCTCCATATATAGTGTAGAGCTGCTCCCCAAATTAGTAATAATCACCTGTATTCCGGCAAATAAAATGCATTTCTTACTATCTTAGGTATCATTATTAAGTATCATTATCTAGTATTGAGACGGTGCTAAACATACCAAGAGCAAGCTGGAGCAGGCATGCTTAATTGCTAGCTTGTCACTCAACTACTGTAACTAGAAACAACAAAAGGAATGTAAAGGGCAAGACATGTAGATGGAACACATTGCACTAGAAAGTAAGCAGATATTCACAGGAAATTAATAAATGCATTAATAAGAGATAGAGAGGATAATATAACACATTTTGGGGTGTCAGCATTGTCACAGTCAGTACTTGACACGTAAGAGAAGAGCGGCTCAATCCGTTTGTTTGTGGTGTACATACCAATGGTAATATCAGTATATCATCAATGCTATGATTAGAACGCTCATTTTTATTTTCTCCAAATTAATTTTTTAGTTTTTGTTCCTGTTACAAACTTTTAGAATAATTCCCTGGACACAAGATGACTTTTAGGACAAAAAGGCAGCATAAATCCGGAGAGGAACACCCCGAGTAAACTTTTTTAAACAAGTCATGTTTTGTTTAAGCTATGGAATGGCCTTATGGCTTTAAATCATTATTCCAATATACATTGCTGCCTTTTGTATGTAATGCCAGTATGTATCACAATATATTATCTGGCATATATGATAGGATAGACTTTATTTATCCCACATTGGGTAAATTATGTGGTTGCAGTGCATATACAAAAAGTTCACAAAAAATAAAGACGTATGAAAACAAGAAGGGAACATCAACATGTATAGAACACAGAGCTGATACAACCAGCTGCAATGGCTCCATACAGCTACAAAAGTAAAACGCAAGGGAAAAAACAGAAATTGAGCAATAAATAATACATATAGCGCACATACAATTGCACCGTGCATAGACAAACAAAACAAATGAAATACCATTTCAACCCCCACATTTTTTTTCGGAAAAGTTCAATATAAGTTCAATTTACCGTATTTTTTGGAATATAAGGCGCACTTAAAATCCTTTCATTTTCTCAAAAATCGACAGTGCGCCTTGTAACCTTGTGCGCCTAATGTACGGAATGATTCTGGTTGTGCTTACCGACCTCAAAGCCATTTTATTTGGTACATGGTGTAATAAGTGTGACCAGTAAATGGTAGTCACACATAAGATATACGTGTAGACTGCAATATGACACCAGTAAAAAACACCATAACTTTAAACATTCTATTGAAAATATACAACATTACACACGACACTCAAAAATCTGTCAAAATGTTTTGGTATGACTTCGAAGCCGCACCGCTTGATGGATTGTCGGCCCATTACGGCTATCGTAGTCAGAGATACAAGTATTACTATGGTGTGTGTATAAGGACCACAAAATGGCACCCATTAGCAGACATATTATCTGGCGTTTTGTTTAAGGCTGAAACGACGCGTCGACGTAGTCGACGTCATCGGTTACGTAAATACGTCGACGTCGTTTTTATGCTTCGACGCGTCGCATATTTACGTCACACTGCCGTCATGGCGGAGCGCAAAGCAGATGATGCGAGCGGTGCGAGCGAGGGAAAAAAAGCACGCCAAAAGTCAAAAGTGTGGGAGTATTTCAATAAACAAATGTATATAATTCGGCATTATTTCGGCCAGTCGGCTTATAAAATCAGAGCCTATCAGTTTACGTTCGCGCGCAGGTATAACGCGGCGCGCTCCTGTCTCATCTGCTGGTGCGCGAGCCCGGTAATTAGACCGCTGTGTCAAATCAAGGAGTACAAAAGACGCCAGCGCAGAGTGGAAAAAGGTTTAGTTCATTACAGATAACCCAGAGTTGTGCCAAAAGTATGTAAGATTTAATATTTCTCTTCGTGGGTGTGGCGCACCTGTTGCGCTGGTGAGATGGGAGGGGGGGTTGTGTGCATGTAGCGTGCTTAGTCTGGAGGCTAAATACACACAGTGTGTTATGTAACTGTTGTTTAGTGTTGATATTCTTTGCTTAGTTTGATAAATGTTGGAGCAGTTTGCTTCATCAGGAGGGTGAAGTCGCTCAATTTAAAGTGTTGGATTTAACTGTGTTGGTGAGGGCGTAGAAAAAGGGGCATTTTTCTACCAGTAGACAGCGTTTAAGATTGAGTGTTTCACTGCTAAATTAATAATATATTTATATTGAATATGGATTTTAAATATGTATCTAAATAGGTGGTTAATTGGTTAGGTATTTATGTATTTGCATATTGGGTTTTCTGTTGCATTTATCTATTGTGTTTCTGGTGTTAAATGTATTTTATATGTATCTTGGGGCATTTATGTTGAGACAATTTATTTAAAATCTGTTTTAACTTAAAGGGAAAAGATGTGTCCATTTTCTTGCACTTGTTTAATGGTTAAGAGTTTGATAGCTAATTAATAGTTGTAAATTATGGGATTGATAATTGATTGATTTTTTACAGCATGTTAATAATCTTGTGGTGTTTTGTCCTTAAAGGTTTTTCACCTACTAAAGAAGCTAAAGGCTACTAAAGGCTACTAAAGACAGCTAATGACAGCTAAAGAAACTAAAGTCTATTAACACTGCTAAAGACTGCTAAAAAGACTAAAGAAGAAAAAAGAAGCTGTTTCTTGGTTGGAAAAACTGTTGCAAACTAAAGGAAAATAAAAGGAAAAAGTAACTACGGTCTGGTCTTTTGAGTGAAATCCAGAAGCCACATTCAGCATTGGTACATCCCTTCAAGTGTGGGATAAGCACAGCGAAAAAAGCAAAACACTTGACAGTTGTTGTATGCACACTGTGTCGAGCGGAAATGGCCTATCATAGCAGCACAACGGCTATGAAGGAACATTTGAAAAGAAAACACCCGACAGCGTTCTTGCCATCACCATCAACTAGTCAATCGTCCGCGTGAGTATACATTGTCATCATTACACAAAATCATGAATGTGTCATTTGTATCTGCGTTGTAAATTCATAAACTAAAACACTGTTTCGCTCTGAGAGGCGCGTTTGGCATGCCTGTTCAGTGTTTACAAAGATGCGCTCCTCTTTAACGCTAACGTCAATTAGTTGTGCAAATACCTTTTACAACATTAACAGTTACATATACTATGTACAAACCAACAATTAACTTTCACTTTAATCATACTATCATTGTTGTGTTATTAAGCAAAATAAGCAATACTTTTACTTTTGTTGAAATGTTTACACTGTTACAGAATATTTCGTTTTGCACTTTTTTGTATTGGATGTTTATCTTTATTTTTGCACATTTTAAAGCAAAATAAGCAATACTTTTACTTTAGAAATGCTTATACTATTGCAGAATATTAAGATTTGCACTGGATGTTTACTTTTATATTTGCACATTAAAAAGCAAATAAGCTACTTTTAATTTTGTTAAATGTTAAAAGTTTTAAATGTTTACATTGTTACAGAATATTTTGTCATGTTGTTGTCAATGTTGACTGAGTGGCCATACTTTTTTTTTTGTATATACAAGTCATGCCTTTTGAAAAAACTGGCCAACATTTATTTTTTCATCTTCATTTTAAATAAAAAAAATAATCGGTAAAAGGAAAAATAATCTATAGATTAATCGAAAAAAATAATCTATAGATTAACCGATTAATCGAAAAAATAATCTATAGATTAATCGATAGAAAAATAATCGTTAGCTGCAGCCTTAGTTTTGTTTCACAATATTATGCAAAACCAACTTTTCTTACCTTCTGGTACCTTCTGATGTGTATTTAAGATCTGCATAAATCCTGAAAATTTGCGCACGTACGCCACTGTAGTCCGTGACAACATTGTAGTCGATAAGCTTCTTCTTTTTCACTATCTTCTTGTTATGGGGCATTCATCCGCTGCTAAAGTTCTAACTTATATCTCGCTATGGAAGCGCTGAAAACTACCAGTGTAGTGGGTTTACATAATTCACCCAAGGAACTTTAGTTATTAGAGAGTTCCGGTCGGACGGTTTTTCATGGGACACATTTTTGGCGTTGTTTCACTGGTGAACCACGGATGACCATTGTTAATTTAAGTTCATCTGAATATCATTAAAACAGTTAGCTCCATCTTTTGACACTTCTTCAACTCCCATCCTTGCTTGCTACAACAAAGATGACGGGGAGAAGACGCTGTCTGTCGAAGGTGAGCCACGTAAATAAAATCGGCCACAAAACAGTGCATCCTGAAGCAACTGTCAGAAAGCGACTTGAAGATGGTTTACAAAACATAATATATGCAATATTTTGACCAATAAACCACCATTACATGTTATGAAGACCACAAGGAAGTGTTTTCAATTTAGAAAAAAATCATAATATGACCTCTTTAATGTGTCTTATAATTCGTTGCGCCTTTTGTATGAAAAAATACCTGAATAGACCCACCCATCGGCAGTGCGCCTAATGGTCCAGAAAACACGGTACTGTTCAATGATTTATTCAGTTAAGGGATGCACAGTATATATATTTTTTTTTACAAACTCTTTCCGAAAACTTAAGTATTATGTTTTAAGTTTAGGTTTAACTGTATACTTTGTGCACACCTTTCTTAAAGGTTGGCTTTGGGGCAGCTTCTTTAGCGGCGGTGTCTTTGTGGATTATCAAAGAAAGAGTTTCAGGTGGCTGATAAGATTAGATGTGTTGAAACGCCGTCTTGTTTGCCTTCTCGCATAATGTTTGCAAAACCATTTGTCACAAAGAAGAAGCTCTGCAACCGTGTAATTGTCCCACAACATAGACGCCATCTTTGTTTACTATCTTTGTTAGCTCAGGGGAAGTTTGTGACATGCTGTTTACAGCACGAGCAGGAGAAAAGGGCTGCTGGATTTTCTCACCTCCAACACAGCACGGGTAATCTCGCCTCATTGGAGCTTTTGTTTTAATCGGTTATAGTAGCTATTTTTTAATGTTATTGGATTTATCAGGATGGCGTCAAAATTTTGGCCTGCTAATTATCTTTCAGATATTTATCTTTCACCCCTAGTTCAGTTGTTACATTGACTGCTGTAGCTAAAATAAACACACAAACAAATCATTCTTTTTTATTAGTAACACCTCTCCCTCTCTCTCCCCTCTACACAGGTGTACCCAGGATTAATGGTGACTGCTGGGCTCATCCACTATGTGCTCAACTTGCTTAATATCACGGTCCACATTCGAGACGTGTGCGTCTTCCTGGCACCTGTATTCAGCGGCCTCACTGCCATCTCCACGTTCCTGCTGACACGGGAGCTGTGGAACCAGGGTGCAGGGCTGCTGGCAGCCTGCTTCATTGCCATTGTTCCTGGCTACATCTCTCGCTCTGTCGCTGGCTCATTTGACAATGAAGGCATTGCCATCTTTGCCCTTCAGTTCACCTACTACCTCTGGGTATGTATGTTTGATATAATTCTTGCTAATTGGTTGATTTAGAATGCATGGATGAAGCGATTATGTCTTGGTCCGCTATTATACATTATCAAAATAATAAAACAAAACACCCAAGGTGAGCTACATAAAATGGGGTATTTATTAAAGCTCTGTAATTATTACCTAGGTTGCTACTGGGTTGTACATAACCTTTGCATGAATCCAAAAGTGTATTTTTGATACAAAGTATTTTAATCTCTGTTTGTATAGCGATATATGAATCTTCAGTGCTTTGTTGGGTGTCAACACACAGGTTTTGTTTTTACTGTCGAAAATGTGGTCCTGTTTGATGTTGTTTGGCCTCACATGATGAATAATACATCAAAAGTCTTGAAAGATACACAGGATTTTTTCTATGCTGACCGTGAGGAGTCCCAGTCACTAGAATACAATAGAGAATGTAGTTGAATATGCCAGCTCCATCAGGCTACTTTACTTTTAACCGTAAAGTATAATTTTGTATATAGTTTACAATTAAAATAAATGTTCTTGTTCGAGTGTGTATTTTTGATGCATTGATAGTTTGTAAATTGGCATACATGAAGAGGTTTCTTTTGCAGCACACTTAAAGAATAGTAGTTCCATTGATACAATGGATTTCTAAATCATTGAATATTTGTGTGCCACTTATCTAGCAGAGGCTTGTCCAATTATTTATTTTATATGAGCAACTGCGATCACTAGAGGTTTGCATCTTTGGGGCCCCTCACGAGTCGATTACGATTACAATTCAGGAGCTACGATTCGATTAGAAATCGATTATTGCTGCATCTTTAATTTATATTGGTGCAGTTATACATTTTTTGTTTCACTTAATAAGCATTCATCACTTGCAACTTTTAAAAACAGTGTATTTGTAATAAACAGTTAAATTATAACCCATCACATTTTTTAAATTAATGGAAATGTGTGCAAAACTGGAACACAAGTGCCCTATAATAAATGAGTTGGTCGGATTTCTCTGTGAGGTGACTCACTGGGCTGCAGTCAGCCAATTTTTAGAACGGTCTGGGTTACTTTATTTACAATAAATATATCGATTGAAGTTTACTAATCAACTTTATGTTCGTCAGTGTCCGAATTGCGATGCATCTAAAATCGATTATTTCCCCAATCACTGTCTTACTAGAATTAAAGTAGGGTTTTTCTAATCAATATCTTGCTGTATTTGTTTATTTTTTGGTCATTTGCTTTCATCATTAAACTAAAAATAAGAAAAACATATTTGCAATCTTCATGAGACTTCGATAAGGGGATTAGGGTATTAAAGTACCGGTAGAGTGAAAAAACAAGTTGCCTCTATATTGAAGCTATTATATATATCTGATGACAACAAAAGACTTCCAAAGTTTGCGAATGAATAGATATGATCAAATTGGTATACATCTTAGATTCCCAAGCCTTTTTGAGAGATAATGAGCAAGCCAGTCAAATAATTTGTGACGTAGAAGTAGCAACCACAGATCCCTTCCCCATCAATAACAATGCTGGTCAAGAAGAACTTGAGAGAGCCAACAAAGTTTACTTTGGGAAAAATTACCTTATATTTTTGAGCCCAAATTCAGAGGATGAGTAATAACTTTTAGAAGAAGAGTGCTAAGCGGATGTAGCTTTATTGTAACAATATAGCATCAATAGCATTGCTAGGTGCTAAACATACAAACTAACCATGATAAACCATAATAAAACAAATACTTACTGTAATATTTCCACACTTGCTGGGATGCTGACTGACAGAGCGCTCACATAATCCCGGTTAGATGAAGAATCAATCGCAGTCCGCACTAAGGGTACACAAAAAGTTGCAGCAACCAGCGTCTTTTTCACCATCTCAGGGGATGTGAATGCGGACCAGCCTCTCGGTCCATGAATTATAATCTAGAATTTACTTTTAGCAAGTTTGAGACGAAGCAGAAGCAGCTGATGGCTTTCGTGTGTCAACACTAGCAGCGTAAGATAGCATTAATAATAATAATAATAATAATAATAACTTGGATTTATATAGCGCTTTTCTAAGTACCCAAAGTCGCTTTACATGTAGAACCCATCATTCATTCACACCTGGTCGTGGTAAGCTACTTTCATAGCCACAGCTGCCCTGGGGTAGACTGATGGAAGCGTGGCTGCAATTTGCGCCAACGGCCCCTCCGACCACCACCTATCATTCATCATTCAATTCACCGGTGTGAGTGGCACCGGGGGCAAAGGGTGAAGTGTCCCGCCCAAGGACACAACGACAGCGATTTTTTTGGATGGTAAGAGGCGGGGAGCGAACCTGCAACCCTCAGGTTTCTGGCACGGTTGCTCTACCCACTACGCCATGCCGCCCCATTAGCTCACTGCTATCAATGCGCCGCTAAAATAGGCCCTCTGCGTTGACGTGTATAATAGCAATATCACTCATATTTGATTAATTTTCAGTTCACGACGTGTAAATGGAGAATTTTTGGTGGTTGCTAGATGTATTACTTTAGCAGCACATCGCTTTCCATTTTTTGCATATTTCCAGTATGACTGATCTGATAATATGGTCAAAGTGCAAAACTGTTTCTATCGCGACGTAGAATCTACGGAAATTGCCGAAGATATTTGGAGCGGAATATTCAAAATAGCCAACTGAATTTGTGGCCTTTCGTGATGTTTAGACATACTTTGCGGATTTTAAATACAATTACATATAGTTTAATGGGTACAATGAAACACTATTAAGCATATAACGTCAACTTCCATAGCGTTTCAATATTATAACTAAATTAGTTTTTCGTCTTAAAACATACATGCTAATGCTGAAAAATGCTGCAACTGCGCTCAAATGCCAAAGGAAAAATGTATTGGGTTTCTCTGACTTAATCACTGTTTCATTACTTTTCCTTTTCTAAATACTTATACTTGCCTCATTACAAGAGCAGAGATTGTAGCACTCCACCAAATTAGGTTATTGTTCATCTTCCATTTACATGTTATTGTTGTAGAGACACTTCTAGGTTGTGGAAAATGTTCTATTTGTATAATGTTGACCTGCACATTGCCGAAAAGCAGCTACTGTTTGCAGTCAACTACATTTAAAAATGGAAATGTTTGGGCACCTCATGACTCTTATTACGATTAAGGGGCTATGATTCTCTTATACATTGATTTGTGTATCTTTAATATATTGTAAATTATTATTATATTGTTCGTATAGTTTATATTATCATTATACATTCTGAATGCATTACATTTTCCGGACTATAAGCCAATAATTTTCTCCTACGCTTTGAACTCTGCGAATTATAAAACAATGCAGCTAATTTATTTGGCCAAATAAAACGTTATTGTATCCATTACTTTGGCATGTCTTTGAGGGGTGGATAGATTCGGGGTCCCTCGGTGCACAGTTGCTGTTACGGTCGGTTGCAGCTTGGCGCGCGGGCTGGTTGCCTCTGTGAGCAAACATTACTCTTCATGTCTCAAGCAAGCAATGGCGGTTGAGGAGGGAAGGGTAGTGTTGTTAATGCTTAACGTGTCACCGTAGCTTAATGATTTGTTTAGATGTGCACACTATGCAACTAGGAATAGGTACTGAATCCAGTACTTTTTTGGCACAGACCAAATCATGTAAAATTTAACAGTTCCTTGTTACCTGGATTGCGCATGATGTCATGCCCAGTTGCCGAATCAGTCGGCTCTTCACACTTCGGCACTTGGCGATCATTCCAGCAGCACTGAGAGCAGACTGCCAAACTACCTGTAGGTAATGCTGCAATTTTCAATGCCAACAAAGAAATTGACTAAAAAAACGCTGCGACGCAATTAAAAAAGGCTCCACTTTTCCAAATATGTGCTAGCTTGATGCTAATATATTTTGGCTTTGCTATTGACATGCTACTGATAAACCTAAAGATTTTACATGGTGATTTCAACACCTCCTAATTCGTTAATGAAAACTACAATTCAAATGCAAATTACAGTCAAACAGCTTGTGCGTAGTAAGTATAATTCTTACAGTATTAACACAAAAAACCCCACCTAAATACACAATTCTGCATCCCATGGAAAGACAAACCCTACCAGTCAAGAGCCTGTAAAATTGCCCCAACTCTGACACACCACACGGCGCCCTTGCCTAAAATTAATGTTTAAGTCTTGTCTTGTTCTAAGGAACCCAGTATCTTTTCTTTATTCACATGTATTTCCTAGTATGGCGTCACTCTGTTCTACAGAAGGAAACACTATTTTCTCATATCAGGAAACACACTTCTGTTGCAAACAGTACATGCAATAAATAAAGAAGCTCTTTAAATAAGCATATTTCTGCCTCACATGGTTGGATCGGTTCTTGTTTTATTTAAACTCACTAATTGGTGATTGGACCGTTTCTGGAAGTGATGTGCCATCCAGATTGATTACTCATCCTCTCACGATTGTGCTGTGTTCTATTTGGCAAGTGGTCTGAAAAACAAGCCTCCTGGCCATGCAACACTGCTGTTAATTATTAGTTTTATTTACCCAAAGGTGTCTTTCATTTCCTCCTCTCCATCTTTCTTTCCTTTCATCTCCTTTAATTGGTTTTGTCTTTGTCCATGGCTTTGATTTACTTTTTGTATGTTTTTTGTGTTTTTTTACTCATCTTTTTTTTAACACTTTTTTTTTGTCTAGCTCATTATTGGTCTTTGAGGCCTTCCACTTTTTTCCTCACAAATGCTTGTTAATTGTCATAGCTCGGCATTAGATGTATCCAGCTCCATTGTCTCCTAATGACCCATTCAGCTCAACTGTGCCCCGTCAAAACACGCCCATAGTCTATAATTGTATGCTCTCACACAGGCCTGGGCCGTTAACATCTTTTACGATATATTGACCTACAAATTATTTAAGAAAAACAATATTGTCAACATTACTTTCAGAACAAATTAACCACTGATTAAATAATACATAATTATAATAATGAAAATGTACCCTTTCAAGGCAATAAGCTTGTATTCCTCGTATATTTTAACATGAATTAACTTGAATTTCAAAGTCAATCAATCAAAGTTTAATTAAATAGCTCTGAATCACAAATGTCTCAAAAGGCTGCACAAGCCACAATGACGTCCTCAGCTCAGATCCCACATCAGGGCAAGAAAAAACCTCAACCCAATGGGAACGATAAACCTATGAAGATGTGGGGGGCCCCCCCTTGAGTGAGCGGTAAAATGGATGCCAAGTGGATACAGTTAATAATGTGAAAGTCCAGTTCATAGTGAAGCCAGCAGTGCATCCTGTTGTATGTAGATAAGCCAGCAGCGCAGAGACGTCACCAACTGATGCATAGAGCAGTGGTCCACCCTGGGTCCCAACTTGGAACAGCTACCGCCTCCTCCGTGGAAACTAATCTGTGGTCACCTGATAACCTCTCGGGCAGAGCAGAAAAGAGAGACGGCAGATCAACTGGTGTAAAAAGGGGGCTATTTAAACGCTAAGGTACATAAATGAGTTTTAGGATGGTAATTAAATGCTTCTACTGCGGTAGCGTCTCTGTTACTTGTAGGGCATTACAAAGTACTGGATCCCGAATAGAAAACGCTCTATAGCCCGCAGACTTTTTGGGCTCTGTGAATCACTAAGAACTCTGGCTTAATAAGCCGGAGTTCTTAGAACGCATATTTCTGGCAGGGACATATGGTACAATACAATCAGAAAAATAAAGTTAAAGTACCAATGATTGTCACACACACACTAGGTGTGGCGAAATTATTCTCTGTATTTGACCAATCACTCTTGATCACCCCCTGGGAGGTGAGGGGAGCAGTGGGCAGCAGCGGTGGCCGTGCCCGCGAATCATTTTTGGTGATTTAACCCCCAATTCCAATAAAATGGAGCCAGACCGTCCATCCATCCATCCATCCATCCATCCATCTTCTTCCGCTTATCCGAGGTCGGGTCGCGGGGGCAGCAGCCTAAGCAGGGAAGCCCAGACTTCCCTCTCCCCAGCCACTTCGTCCAGCTCTTCCCGGGGGATCCCGAGGCGTTCCCAGGCCAGCCGGGAGACATAGTCTTCCCAACGTGTCCTGGGTCTTCCCCGTGGCCTCCTACCGGTCGGACGTGCCCTAAACACCTCCCTAGGGAGGCGATCGGGTGGCATCCTGACCAGATGCCCGAACCACCTCATTTGGCTCCTCTCGATGTGGAGGAGCAGCGGCTTTACTTTGAGCTCCCTTCGGATGGCAGAGCTTCTCACCCTATCTCTAAGGGAGAGCCCTGCCACCCGGCGGAGGAAACTCATTTCGGCCGCTTGTACCCGTGATCTTGTCCTTTCGGTCATAACCCAAAGCTCATGACCATAGGTGAGGATGGGAACGCAGATCATTTTATCTGTAAGTAGTAAAACCTTCTGTGATGAGGTGACGACTTGTCCAGGGTGTACCCTGCCTTCCGCCCAATTGTAGCTGAGATAGGCTCCAGCGACCCCGAAGGGAATAAGCGGTAGAAAATGGATGGATGGATGGATAGTAAAACCTTAAAATCACATCTTAAGTGCACAGGAAGCCAGTGCAGGTGAACCAGTATAGGTGTTTATATAATCAAACTTTCTTGTCTTTGTCAAAAGTCTAGCAGCCGCATTTTGTACCAACTGTAATCTTTTAATGCTAGACATAGGGACACCCAAAAATATGTTACAATAATCGAGACGAGACGTAACGAACGCATGAATAAGGATCTCAGCATTGGTGGTGGACATATTACGAAGATGAAAGAAGGCTGTTTTACTGTTGCTACTGTAAGAAGTCCCTTGTTGGGGTAGCCCAGGTCTAGTCTCAAACCCAGGCAGAGCACATTTAAACACTTCTTATAATAATAATAATGGTTTATATTTTTATAACGTTTTTCTAGACTGTAAAAGCGCTTCACAGAGAAGTGAGAACTCATCATTCACTCCGACATTCACACTACGTAACATGTAATGGTGGTACTTTGGTCAAAATTGTGCATAGATTTTGTTCTACAGACCATCTTCAAGCCTCTTTCTGACTGTTTCTTCAGGATGCGCCATTTTTTGAGGGTTATTATTTACGCCTCTTCCAGGCCGAGCCCCCTTTGTCTGCGTATCCAACTTGTCAGTCATGTTGTAGTTTTTAGCTCTTCCATATGACATCTACTGACAGATACAAAAGTTGGAACTATATGCTACTTTGTATTAGAAATGGCAACAGCAGATAATTTTAGCGTGCTTGTGCATGTACGAACCAGTTTTCCTCACAACAAGGCATTGATGTTGCATGGTACGCGTCCTTCGTCCCTGACACATTCAAATTTGAAAGGACGCAGTCCACTCACTATGGATGCACCTAATTTTCCCATAAAAAAACATACATTGTGAACAACAACTTGTGTTTAAAATCACAGTAACTTAGTTTAAGTGCAACCGTTAATTGACGTTGTTGACAAAAATATGTGATAACATTTAAAATATCTTTATTTGGCATTAATAGTCGTGTTTTTCCAGACAAACAAATATGGATGTGTCAGCATTACTGGTGCCCACTGAGCAACCAAAGAGACAAATAGCTCAAGTCTCTACAAAAATACAGCGAGTGAAAACTAAGCACGTCATGAATAACTTTGCAAAGCGGACCTGGCTTTTCATAGATGTACGTCTGACGCTGGAGGCTGGAGGCTTGTCTCTCCTCCGTAAGATTGTTAGCTAGCGAGAGAGACAAAAGTTGTATGAAAAGTACATTTAAATATAATTTTAGCTAAACTGTGTCTATATACCTGTGTGAAACTTTCTTAACAGCACATAATGCTCTTTTATTTTGAAGCTAGGATTTGGTGTCGTTTTGTTACTGCTGCTGTTTTGACTGGCCTTTTGTTTAGGTAAAAAATTTGTTTTTATCAGCATTTTGCTTGCCCTCGCTTTTAAATGGAAACAAATGTAATGGTTATTTTTGCCTAATGAGCAACATAGTTACAGTATAAATAAATATTTCATAGTGAAGTAGTCCTCTTTGTTATGCCTAATTGAATAAATATATCTCAAGCTGAAATCAAAAGCCAATGGCTGAATTAGGGCTACTATATATGTGTACCTTCGTAATCTCATTAATCGACTAATCGCTAATAGTACATTTTTAGTCAACCATCAAAATAGTCATTAGAAGAAGGCCGAGTAACTAGCAAAATGAATCGTGTTGTCAGCAGACCAATCACTGTTTCAGCCTTCTGTACATCTGCTCAGCGCATACATGATCACCAGTACACAGTATCACGACATGCTAGTGTATATATGTATATGTAAACATGGGTTTATTTTCTTCATAGTAAATAAACCCATGTTTCCACTACTTGATGCTGTGCCAATTTGTGTCGATGGTGTTTTAACATTCAGGGGATGTGCAGTAACTGGAATGAAATAAAAAATAAAATTGTAAAAAAAACATTCTGTGATGGCGGTGATGAAAAGTACTCTGAATAATGGTCAACAATTATGTTCTGACGCCGTCTGTGCATACATGTTGCTTACTACAAGATCCCATTTTTCTCGTGCAAGCAGGAGAAAGTGAACGCAAAATGTAGGATTGTGTTTAATTTCAGACACATTCGGAACATAAATGAATACATCTGTTAAATATAACCATATACCATACCACCATCAAATGAGTTTAATGCTACAATTTCAGAAATAGAATAATACAAGAAATAGAAATAAATAAAAAATATTATTTGGGACCTGTTGGATTTCCCAGGGACCCACAAAAATGGCTATCAGTGGGTCCCGGGGACTAACTTAATTAATAACCTATCAACATCACTGAAGAGAACAGAGGAAAAATAAGGAACTTATTCACTACAATTTTGGACTACAACTGAATAAAAATGGCGGATTCACACAAAGTTCTTCAGGTAAACCTTTACCATATATGGAGATATTTGCCTACGGAACTCTGGCAAAATACATTACAATCGCTTCAAATTCCAAAAAGCCTTGTTTGGAAATGGGAAACATTTTTTATTAATATTCTGCCATGCCTCTATGGTTTAGATTAAAATTTGTGGGAGTCACAAAAACAGGTGCCAACAAGGGGGGGGGGGGAGTTGGTTTCGCATAAAATGACTGAATGAATGAATTTGGGCTTACGATTCCATTTCCTTCTCCTAGTCATATTACTCAACTTACCTGCTGATCATTGTAAACTACTTACTGCTATTATCATGTTATTTTTCAGGTAAAGAGGAAATGTCTTCTAACTCTACTTGGTGTTGGAAGCTACAGTGAAAGTTAGACTTAGACTTAGACAAACTTTAATGATCCACAAGGGAAATTGTTCCACAAAAAGACATGACATGCAAACTGTCTCGTTTATGCTGTCTCGACTTCGACTCAGACAAACTTTGTTGATCCACAAGGGAAATTCTTCCACACAGTAGCTCAGTTACAAAGGATGGAAAGGTAGTTACAATAACACTAGAATGCATAAGTTACTGCTCACTAAAGAACATTGTGTACCTACTCATGTGTGGATAATGTCTGATTGTAATTATGTTATTTTATTTTTATTTTGTTTCACAAGCCAAATTGTTTTGGTCATGCATAAATGCATTACATATTTGTATTTAGAATAAATATAATTTAAAGATTGAACGCACAGTACATGTTGTACATATTAGTTGAAATAGAATGCTCACAGAGGTTATGATGAAAGTACCGTGGAATTTCTGCAAAAGAAAGCAGCTGTTTTTCCGCAGTAATTGAAGGAGAACCCCGTGTCATTATGATTATCATTACAGTGCTACTTCATGGTTTGTTTCCTTTTTTTCTTCCTAACTAACACTTTTCTTCTTTCCCCAGGTGAAATCTGTGAAGACAGGCTCAGTTTTTTGGACTATTGGCTGTTGTCTGTGCTATTTTTACATGGTAAGTATAATTCACACAAACATTGACACAATTGGCTGATATATTAATTGAGGACCGAACAATTTGGAAGTTGTCCCATCGTATTGCTATGGCTGACATAATCAGGGTGGGCAACTAAACAAGTAAACCATGGTCAAAAGCAAATAAATACAGGGCTGGGTATCATGGCCAATTTCCTAAAAACATTTTTTTTTTATTGATAATATTAAAAAGTTGTGATGGCTTCTATTACTGTATCTACATGAATCAGGTAGTAATGCTCGCAAGTCCCTCAGTTTTTGTTTTTTTTCCTGGACGACTTGTTGCTGGAAGCTAATGTTAGCATAGCTGCTGCCTTGGCTGTGTGCATGGCATCATGAAATCTGAGGACAACCAAAAAATGTTGGGGCATAATGTAGGGCCCAGTGTCAGAAAGCTGGGTCTCCGTCAGAGGTCATGGGTCTTCCAGCAGGACAACGACCCAAAGCATACTTCGAAAAGCACAGTGCAAACAAAAAAAAATAAACATGTGAATACCAAAGCATTTGTAATTTCAAGAATTTTCTGGGAAAAGTGGTGCATTATCTGACAGAAATGCAGGGGTGCCAATATTTTTGGCCATGACTGTATGTATATATATATATATTTATATATGTACATATACGTATAAATATGTGTATATGTTAATACGTATATGTATTTATGTGTGCGCGTGCACATGTATTGTTACCTTATATGCAGTCTGCTCTCGCCTCCCGTCCAAATAATAATAAAAAAAAAAAAATGGAATCTAAAAAAAATAAAACATTTTACTCTGTATTGAGCCGAGGGAACGCATTATGCATTAATCTCTACTCCTGTCAGGCTAATATTTTAAGTAATTTATTTTCATTATCCCTGTGTATAAACACTTAAGATCTTGGGTATTTTGCTTAATTGAGGATCGTGACACTGCTAAATACTGAAGACTGTTTTTATTCTAAGATATATTTCAGGATTAGTCTTGTGTATTTATTAAATTATCTTAATCTGAAAGGCATTTCATTTGTAAAGTTATTTAACGGACTATTCATAGATTGCTTACGTTAGTGTTATTTAGCCTGTTTAGACGGAAAAATGTGAATGCCTTACATCAGGGGCATGCAAAAGTTTTCCATTTTATGGTTGTACACTAAAAATCTAAGGATGATATTTTGATGTATTTCATTTTGTTCAAAAAAATCTGAAGAAAAATCCAATACGATAAGTTTTGGTGCTGTTCATAGTTATTAAGCACTTTTGGCAACGCACACCAATGGGATGGAATGGTAAGATACTGAAGAAACAAATTATACCTTTTCTCAAAATAACAACATTGGTTGTCTTCTGGTTATAAATGGCAACATGCTGTAATAACAACCTGTAGTAGAAACACAATCCTGATTGTTTACTGTTCAGAAGTGTGCTATGATGTGTGGCCTATGATTTAAGACTGCAGAAAATAATGTATACCCCAGATTTGTATCAACCTTTGTTGTTTGAGCTGCTATTTAAAGTCGTCAATTGACCATTTAAAGCTCCACATTATATAGACACACACAGGCATCTTGCCAGTCTCGTGCAAACTCTGCACTCGTTGGCTGCATTATGGTCCAACGTGTGATGTTTTGCTATGTTGGGTAACATGTAGCACACAACTAATCTGTACCACCTTTTCTGGGCTATATAAACACGCAATCTAGACAAGAGAACCTACTTTTTAGCATGCTGATGGAGCGCACTGGGAGACACCCCGCTAGTGCCAAAAATACCAGCAAGTTCTACCATATTGCGCTGGAATGAACCAGATGCAAGAAAATGACATTATTTCATATAGGAATTGACATTATTTCATATAGGAATTTGGTGATGTGTTGATATCATCATTAGCCATTGAAAAAAATTCACTAGCAGACACTGCAGGGTTTCCCGGTAATATAATTGATTGTGGCGGTGCGCTACAGCAACATGGTAGCTGCCACACCTTAAACATTTTTTTTACATAAAAACAAAATAAGGTAATATGATGTATTAGGTCTGTAACGATTTGTTTTAACTTCGATTTCATAGTTGTCGTTACCGATACGATTCAGGGACTATCTTATGTTTTTAGAACGATATGATCCAAAACGTTTCAGGAAAAAAATTGTCTACTATAAGATTTGTTTTAAATGTATGTATACATTTTTTGCCTTTTTGAATAAAGTACAGTATATGCATCAAAGCACAATGCCTCTTTTTAATATTTCACGAGTTATAAAATGGCATTAATGTATAGGCAATATGTGATATAATTTTATTTTATTGTTTCACGGCCCAAATATTGGCAAGCACACAGAAGTTGCTCTCTCCATCGTCCGTCTTTGCACCATAATTGCCTCCCTGTCACAGATCTGACGTGCATTGGAAGTGTTTTACTGTTTTTGCATCACAAGACACCAGAAATCCTTAAAACGCCACCGCAAAGTACAGTATGATAAAACTGTACAAAGCACACACACACACACACACAAAAAATTTCAGAACCCCCAACCCTGTACAATGCAACAATAGACCACCCACATTCTAGTATACGCAAGAAGATAACAGCATTTTTTGTTATGCTCCACAACAATAATAGCAATGAAAAGAGTTCCTGCTGCCCACTCTATTTGAATGATTTTGTGAAATAATTGTAATCTCAATTCTAAGCAAAAAAATTAATCATGCTTCACATTTTTGCCAGAATCATGCGGCCCTATTCTTTATATACAGTAAGACGGACATGATAAATTAATCGTGTTCACTATTTTGCCTATTTTTAATAAGAGTCACACAATCTTCGGCGCACAAGCTTAGTAGATCCGCTTTGGTTGTGCTATTCTCAGATGTTTCCAATGATTGTGAGAATCGCTTATCGTGAGGTACCCTTAAATACACAGCCCTACTCGGTCAATATTTTTCATCCTAATAAACCCCTCTCTGCTTTAACAGGGAGGGTTTTCTCTGTCAATACATTACTTTGGCCACTAACCTGAAATATACTAGGACTTTCAAAGATTGTTTTAGCACTGCATCTCTCACTCAAACGTCACGTTAGTTTCCATCCTCAACAAATTTTATGAATCAGATGGATTATTTTTTATTTATACCCCAGATAAACCTGACGCCTGTTCTTCAAAGCCAATCTGTTGCTCTGTTTATGAAATAAATACTCATTTTGAAAGATGTAAAAATGTCCACTTTTGGCTGACATGCATGCACTTGTTTGTTGCAGGTATCGGCATGGGGAGGGTACGTGTTTATCATCAACCTGATTCCCCTCCATGTGTTTGTGCTCCTGCTAATGCAGCGCTACAGCAGAAGAGTCTACATTGGTAAGACGCACTGTACAATGTGAATTACTTCATCTTGACACTTCAGTTGAAATTATAGACAGACCATAGTACTGAAGTATTTTGTGCACACACACTTATATCTGGAGTTATAATTCTGGCATCATTTGAGAATTTGATATCTTACCAAACCTTCTCTCTCTGCCTTTTTCTGTCTAAAGCATACAGTACATTCTACATTGTTGGACTTGTACTATCAATGCAGATCCCTTTTGTTGGCTTCCAGCCCATCAGGACTAGCGAGCACATGGCTGCTGCTGGTAAGTCCAATGTTCTTTGACTTATGATAGCTTCCTGAATTTTAAGGCATGACCGGTCACTCATGACTTTTAATATACAAACATTGATTCTGTAAATTGTGATTTACTACGGGAATGTATTCAAAAGACACGGCCAAATTGGTGAATGTACTGGGTGGAAATGTTGGACAATAATCTTGCATTAGGTACGGCATATACTGCAGAGTTTTAAATGTAAAGTCAACTTACAGTACTTTCAGGCACTCGCACAGTTATACACTTGTTTTTGAAAAGAGAACAGTAAAAGCTTGTATAATTTGTTCCTGCCAAAGGACAGTAAGACAGATTTAAAATCAATAAGCCAGCAGGTTAGTAATAAATCACATTGTTAATAGTTCTGGCATGTGAAATGTCTGTGAAAATGCGTAAATCCGAGTATTTAAACATTAATTTTCGCGCCAAAATATCACTGTCGCGTTTTTTTTAAGAAATATAAATACGATCTAAACAAAATTTGTTGAACGCTTGCTTTAGCCGCAGGTATTCACAGTTCCCCTTGCCTAAACGCCACACTAAGTTGCAGAACGGGGGAGACGATCAGAAGCACTGAAACAAGCTCTCTAGTTAGCAACCGTCTAGCTAGCTTGCTTGTTGTTGCCTTCGTTCACTCTCTGAATCGCAACTTTGACGGCTACCTACTTTGCTACTAATCATATTTGGATGAATACAATCCAAGCAGTTACATCCGAATCATTTGTCGTTCTAGAGTATTTTTTATTAGCAAGCTCGAATGTGACCAATTATGTATTATGAAAATAAAAACTTGTTAAAAAAAAAAAAAAAAACTCCTTGGCAAAATTTCAGACCACTAACCTTCGAACCAAGCAATCATACCATATCTAAAGACATATGTAGATTAATTTCTGTGTAACTTGTTTTTCTTTTTTTGTTAACCAAGTGAAACAGTAAATGTGTATTGCCGACACATTTCCTGTTCTGATAAATAACCAGCAACACAATGGGCCCTCAAATGGTGCAATTGAAGTACCGGTAGACGTTTTATGAAAGGCTCGTCTCAGGTACTCTTTTTCCAGAAACAAACGGTCCGTGTCTGATCCACAATTTGGTCTCTCCTGCTGGCCTAGTTTCCAAATAAAATTGAATTACGTTCCCAGTTTTAAAGCTTTCTAATAAGTCCTTTGTGTGTTACTTTTCTGCAAAATAGTTTTATCACTTAATATAGAAGTATGTTGATATTTTCGAAATGATGATGATAATTGTTGAGTGGTTAATATAGCAGCTTTTGAAGAATCATCTGCACCCTTTTAACACTGCAGCAGGCATACAAGTAATCTTTTTTTCGCCTTTTGCACCAACTGTATCATAAGAGTCTTTGAAAATGTGCCACCAGTAATAATATCTGCCACTTTCAGTTTTTGGCTTCCTTTTTTGCTAACTCTCAGAGAGCAAATATATTTTCATGTTGCATGGGTAGCAGCTGATCCAAACATCTGGTGGTAGCTTTTAGGATGTACAATTGTAGATGATAGTAGAGTGACTGAGCCATGGACTGCAGTATTCATGACGGTGGCACACAAGCACAGACTTTCATCACCGTTGCTGCTCTCCAGGAAACATGCAGTAGCTTCACTGTGGGTTGTGCAGGGCAGGGAGATATCACACATTTGGGAGTTGTTCAAAAGGTTGTAAAATATTTAGTTTTTTATGTCAAATCTACAAGATTAGCAGCATCATCAGGGTATTGGTACTGTGTTGTTTTATTTCAATCAATAATTCACCAAACCGATTGTTGCACACAGGTCTGTTACTTTAGACCAAATGTCAAACCTTTGACAATACAACACGATTAGCAGTTAGCAAAGCGTTAATTCAGCTGCTAATTAGCCAACATGCCAAATAGCTTAACACTTAGCTAGGATAACAAAAGCATAGAGAAACATTGTGAAACATTAATTCACAAGGTAATCCAAGCGGACTGTTTAAAGAGCTCTGTGACAATGACTGAGTAAAGGGAGATGAATTAAGTACAACTGAAGTGTGTGTGTGTGTGTACGAGATAAAAGCCCAACTAATCAGATGGCCTGGTTCAGTCAAACAAATTTTGAAATCTGTCCCATGATGTTTATCTTTTACATATGTAAAAACAGCCAAAGGGACGATTATAAACTGACTTGTCAGAAGTTTTAAAAATTTACAAATCCTCATGAAGGTGTCTTTTTAATTATTCAGAATGCCCACAGTGTTTGCTCAGGTGTGGTGTTGTCTTTTTTTTTCTCCCCCAGGTGTGTTTGCACTACTCCAAGCGTATGCCTTTCTGCAGTACCTGAGAGATAGATTGACCAAACAGGAATTCCAGACACTCTTCTTCCTTGGTGTCTCTCTTGCCGCTGGCGTGGTCTTCCTCACTGTGATATATCTCACATACACAGGTGTGTATTTCAGCCAACGCATGCTCACAGTAATATTTAGTCACATTGTGCTAGTGTTGTCCCGATACCAACATTTTGGTATCAGTACCAATATGTATTTAATTAATCAACATCAAAATCGAAATTGAGGTTTTAATTAGTGCGATAACCAAACAACAAGTGACACAGGTTCCCCCCGCTCAATTCGCCAATCAGAATGGTTGAGCCTTGTGTCCTTTGCCTCCTGGCCTCAGTCAAAGAAACATTACGTTTGTGTGGAGGCAGCCAGTACGTCAATAACAAACACCACTTGCACATTGGGAAAGGTTTTAATGGTGACTAGGCCTGGGCCGATAGTCAATAAGTCAATCGATTGCTGTGTCAGTGTGTTTATTTTCTTCGTCTCTCGCTTTAAACAGGGCGAAAGAGGTCTTACTCTGTGCATTGCAGCGAGCTCTCTTTTCAGTCATTCACAAAAGTTGTCCGTGTGCAGAGAGCGAGATCGCTAGCTTACACACACAAGAAGCACGGACAGAGAGCCTCTCAACTCACTAGTGATAAACTGTGCAAAGTAACAAAAATTAAGAGTAAACAAATTTAATTACAAAGCCAAATGTTGTGTTGTGGGAATATTTCAGCCTCAGATGGGCAATATGAGACCTTCAACACAGACGGACAAACGAGCAACAACGTTGTGATGGCAACAAAAAAAGAAAACCAGACCTTGTTTTTCAAAATGGGAAAAAAATGCACTTTAAGATGTTAATTTATTTCCACTGAAATTTTGCTTGCAGAAACGAGTCCATTTTATTGTATTGTTTATTTATTAAGGATAACAAAGTTATTTACCTTCCAATTACAGTAAAATAGTAAACAATTCTACAGTAATCAGAAAAATAAGTTTATATCCTTTTAAATGGTTTATATGCATTGTTATATGATTACATTCCATTATCAACACTGTCTAAATACTGAAGAAATAACGGATACAAATCTTAAACACCTTGAGTATGTCTGCATAAAGCCAAATATTTTTGAAAGTAGATTATTGCATATTAATCTAATGTGTGGGACTTTGAGACACAAATATGTAAATTGACAGTCTAAAAGTAACACGTCGTCCTTAATTCGGTATTTTTGCAGTTTTATGCATTTAAATGGATAAAATATAAATATGGCAAGGCAAATCAAATTGCAATCACAATTTTGGTGAGAAAAATTGCTATTAGGTTTTTTTCTTTCAATCGTGCAGTCCTAATTTATAGATACATTTAGAAATAAAGGAAACACAAAACATTTTTCATTTCTGGCTTTATTCTAAGAGAACATCTTAGGATAATACTACATCTAATAACGTAAAAGCACTGCCATTAAACATAAATAACTTTTCTTACAGCATTCTGATTAATTTTAGAACACTGAAATGAAATAAAATGGCATTCGAATTACTTAAAAATTTATCTTTTTCAAAGTAACAGTGCACTCCAATCACAGACTTATGAAATTCAGTCCATTCACTTGCATTAGTTTTCGGGGCTGTTTTGGCCCCGCTAATACGCCAATAATTGGGCATAACGGGAGCTAGTCAATTACATTCTTGACATGTTTGTCTTGAAACTTGTTGTGCAGGTATTGATACTTGTCTTTCAAGTGTTTTGTCAAGCTAGCTTGGAAGTATTGAAACCTTTGGGAAGGCATGTTTTAAAGCAACTGCTTCAGTGTTTTTTGCTTTACCTTTATCGTCCGCTTTAAAGCTAAAATATATCCATATTGCACTTTGTGCAGCCTCTTTATTGTGTAAAGTTGCCGCTTTTGCCATTCTCCCTCTTCTGTCTCCCTCGTCCTTCTCTACGCAGTTTCCATTTGTATGCACTCTGTGTTGGCTCACTCACAATAAGGGATTGGTACCAAATTCAGTACTTATGCACTCTGTGTTGGCTCACTCACAATAAGGGATTGGTACCAAATTCAGTACTTTTATAGTCACCAACAGAATTCCGTCAGGACTACCTGTTACTGATTCCATATTTCGATACCTTTGTTGCGAGTGAGGTAGGGATGTCCCGATCCAGGTTTTTGCACTTCCGATCCGATACCGATATTGTTTTTGCACTTCCGATCCGATACCGATACTGACCGATACTGGCCTATCCGAGCATGTATTAAAGTTTAAAGTTATTTAGCCTACTTAGTTGTCAGAATCATGTTGAAAAGGGTTTTAGTACTCTTGATAACAACTAGCCAGCTGAATTAGGTGAGTTTGAATAATACACAATGGTTGGTAACAAGAAACTGACATGTTTATTCAAGGATAAACACAAAATAGACAAAATTATACATGACAAACAGAAATGGCATCATTGAACTGGGGCTGGGCGATATGGCCTTTTTTTAATATTGCGATATTTTAAGGCCATATTGCGATACACGATATATATCTCCATATTTTGCCTTAGCCTTGAATGAACACTTGATGCATATAAAGTTAAAGTTAAAGTACCAATGATTGTCACACACACACTAGGTGTGGCGAGATTATTCTCTGCATTTGACCCATCACCCTTGATCACCCCCTGGGAGGTGAGGGGAGCAGTGGGCAGCAGCGGTGGCCGCGCCCGGGTATCATTTTGGTGATTTAACCCCCAATTCCAACCCTTGATGCTGAGTGCCAAGCAGGGAGGTAATGGGTCCCATTTTTATAGTCTTTGGTATGACTCGGCCGGGGTTTGAACTCACAACCTACCGATCTCAGGGCGGACACTCTAACCACTAGGCCACTGAGTAGGTAGATATATAATCACAGCAGTATGATGATTCTATGTGTCTACATTAAAACATTCTTCTTCATACTGCATTAATATATGCTACTTTTAAACTTTTATGCAGAGAAGGAAATCACAACTAAAAAAATCACTATTTTTTTCATACGGTGTTTATCTGGAAATGTTTGCCTCGGCATTTTGATGGTGTGGACGTGTGGCACCGAATGGAGATAAGCGTCTCGACAGACGTTACAATATTTGAACAATGATGACGAAAACTGTTTTCTCTGTCGTGTCCGTGTGTCGAAAATTGTTATGCGCTTATTTTTTTATTTGATTTTGTGCGTGGCATAGATTTGCCGTGCGCAGAGGACGTTTGAGCAGTGCGCAATTTATGGCGTCACATTAATGCCAAAAATCCAAGCGCATAAAAACTGTTATCGCGCGCTGATTCTCCACTTCGTGCGCGCGCGACACCCTTTTGCGCGCGCGTGGTGCCTTTTTGCGCGCGCTTGGTGACTTTTTGCGCGCGCATGGTGACTTTTTGCGCGCGCGCCGTCTCGGTCTGTGCGCTCTCTGTGTACTCCTGGCATCTCTCCTCGCGCTGTCATGTTTCTTTTTGGCACTTTGGGGGCGGGTATGCTTAGACGGCCCCTCCTTTCTGATTGGCTCTGAGCATTTTTCATATGACCAATCATTCTCCTGCGTAGCCTCAATCATTACATTGATGTCAATGGTACATGTACTCATTACATTACCATAACTTGCTCGATTTTCGACCAATTTACAAACGGTTTGCCTTGTTACAAATCTTATTACATGTAGATGTGACATAGGATGCTGTACCTGTTGAAATTACAAATGTTCAAGAAGAAGTGAAATTATAAAATAATGTTATGGTTGGATGTTATTGCTGGTGGACCAGTTCTGGCTGAAAGATGTGATTATGGTGTTTGTTGTCTTATTATTTATTTGGGTCACATTTTGTATTACCCTGTATTGTGTTTATGTGGTATGAAATAACCTTCATCAGCGCGCGACAATTTTTTATCCACTTCTTCCTCCGTAAATCTTGATACATATTGACGATGACCCGCCCTGCAATACTTCTGATTGGCTCTGAGCATTTTTCCCCTGACCAATCAGAAAGAAGGGGCCGTCTAAGCATACCCGCCCCCAAAGTGCCAAAACGAAACATGACAGCGCACAGACCGAGACGGCGCGCGCGCAGAAAGGCACCGCGCGCGCGCAAAAAGGCACCACGCGCGCGCAAAAGGGTGTCGCGCGCGCGCACGAAGTGGAGAATCAGCGCGCGATAACAGTTTTTATGCGCTCGGATTTTTGGCACTAATGTGACGCCATAGCAATTGCACAGGCGCACACGGCTGCGCTAGCATCACAGCTAACGTTAGCCATGCTGCTACCTCTCTGCTGGGAGAGGGCGTATACGTATGTGACGTATGACGTGACGTGTGTCGTGACAGTATGTGACGTGTGTAAGAAGGTGCGCTTGCTGTCTGTGAGAAGGAGAGACAGGAAAGAGTGAGAAGAGCCTGTCGTGTAATGCCAGCAGCTAAAAGCAACTGCGTGAGACTCCACAGACATGTGGATGTGTTGAAGGTGTGCTGGAAAATGCGGAACGGAAAATAGTGAGCAGCAGAAAAGTGGAATGTATTATTTAAATCGGTGCGTTGGAAAACACGGACCGGAGTTTTTTTTAAACTGGATCTGGATCGGCATTTTCCCATGCTTTGCCGATACGCATTTTTTTGCAAATATCGGCGGCCGATCCGATCCAAATATCGGATCGGGACATCCCTAGAGTGAGGTAATACATTTGCCAAACAAGCAGCATTTAGATTGCCTCTAGATAAAGTTATAATTTCCTTGTCAACATAGCAAGTAAAGCCTGATAGAAAATACTCAAATGTACTGTGAGGCTTCACGTTTTAAAATCCATTGGATTTGCCAAAGATGTTCTACTAATTAGCATTAGCCATTTTACATGGCGATTTCGACACCTCCAAATTTGGTGAGGAAAACTGCAACTCAGATGCATGTTATAATCAAACACCTGGTGTGTAATAAATGCAATACTTAAAGTATAAAGACTTTTTAGGGCATAACAAAAAACTACATTCAGCTAAATGGCAAAGACTACTACTCCTGACTAGGCTACACATTGCAGTCTATACACTACTGCCATCTAACATTTTGGAATCGGAATGGATCGTAATTTGTTGATTTTTTTTTTTTGCCTATGTATTACTTTTCCTCAAAACGCCTCGAAACATTCCGCATAGGTTTTTTCCTTCCATGATACGCAGCCCTGCCGCGTTTTATCGTTACATCAATGTTTCATTGTTCCTTTGCTGATTATTGATTTCATTTATTTAACAGCTTTTTAATGAGTAAGTCAAGGTTGTAATTGCTGCTGCTAAGTCCCCTGTGTTATGGTAAAATCAGCTTTATCCCATTTGTTCAAATAAGAGTATATTTACTATTTTGGGAACTATTTTTAGTTGAACCTCGTTCAGCATTTCTACAAATCAGTCTCCAAAAAAAAATGAATGACATAAATCAACAGCCACTCGAATAGTACCCATAAACACACTGGGTCTTTCAGTAGATCATTAAAGGAGGATTTATTTCAGCAGTCTATCTAGAGTTCCGTTCCTACAGTGGCAATAATCTAAGTCTGAATTTAAACCTAAATACTACCTGACTAAACCACTAAGTCACACACATTGTACATAGAACACATGAACAACATAAAATGCAGTTATAAAAAGAATATTATGTATTTTCAGCGATTGATCGACGTCATCATCGACGTCATGTTCCTAAATACTTTGGTATATGAGACGGGTGTTACCAAAATATTGGTATTGTTACAACACTAATATATATATATATATATATATATATATATATATATATATATATATATATATATATATATATATATATATATATATATATATATATATATATATATATGTATTAGTGTTGTAACGATACCAATATTTTGCAGTACTTTTCTAAATAAAGGGGACCACAACAACATTGCAATCCATCCATTTTCTACCGCTTGTCCCTTTCGGGGGCGCGGGGGGGAGCTGGAGCGTATCTGCAATATTGGCTTTATTTGAACAAATATTAGGGTACATTAGACATATGTTTCTTATTGCAGTTAAGTCCTTAAATAAAATAGTGAACATACCGGTACTAGACAGTTTGTCTTTTAGTAGGAAGTAAACAAACAAAGACTCATAATTAGTCTGCTGACATATGCAGTAGCATATTGTGTCATTTATCATTCTATTATTTTGTCAACATTATTAAGGACCAGTGGTAGAAAATTAATTATTAAACTACTTGTTCATTTACTGTTAATATCTGCTTATTTTCACTTTTAACATGTTCTGTCTACACTTCTGTTAAAATTTAATAATCACTTATTCTTCTGTTGTTTGATACTTTACATTAGTTTTGGATGATACCACAAATGTGGATATCAATCCTATACCAAGTAGTTACAGGATCATACATTGGTCATATTCAAAGTCCAGGGTCATACATTGGTCATATTCAAAGTCCTCATTTGTCCAGGGAAGTATTTCCTGAGTTTATAAACATAATATACATTTAAAAAAAACAAATGAAGATGTTGTGATGCCAAAAAATAATCAACATAATCATAGTAGTATCGATTAGATACGGCCTGTACTTGATATCATTACAGTGAATGTGAGGTGTCGATCCACTAATGGCATTTGTTTACATTTTGATGCCGGTGAGCTACGGTGTGGAGTGAAGCACGTTTAGCTATTCCTCGTCCTGCAGGGGTTATACTTGTAAGAAACGTACTTTATTTGTCGCCATGGAGACCAGGATTAGTGATTTTGAAGTAGCTAAAACATTGCCGAAGGCAGATGGACGTTAGCCGCAGGTCTTAAAGCACCTCTTCCTTTATACACATACGTATACGCCCTCGCGGAGCAGAGAGGTAGCAGCATGGCTAACGTTAGCTGTGATGCTAGCGCAGCCGTGCAAGCAACCTTTATGGCGTCACATTAGTGCCAAAAATCCGAGCGCATAAAAACTGTTATCGAGCGTGGTCCCTTTTTGCGCGCGCGCGCGGTGCCTTTCTGCGTGCGCGCCGTCTCGGTCTGTGCGCTGTCATGTTTTGTTTTGGCACTTTGGGGGCGGGTATGCTTAGACGGCCCCTTCTTTCTGATTGGTCAGGCGAAAAATGCTCAGAGCCAATCAGAAGTATAGCAGGGCGGGTCATCATCAATATGTATCAAGATTTACGGAGGAAGAAGTGGATAAAAACATGTCGCGCGCTGATGAAGGTTATTTCATACCACATAAACACAATACAGGGTAATACAAAATGTGACCCAAATAAATAATAAGACAACAAACACCATAATCACATCTTTCAGCCAGAACTGGTCCACCAGCAATAACATCCAACCATAACATTATTTTATATTTTCATTTCTTCTTGAACATTTGTTTTCTAATTTAGGGAATTTCTTTTGATTCAGCCATAAAATTAATGAAATAATCTTTGAATTTTGTTTTTAAAATGTTAAAAATAGCCTTTTAATAATGTATTCTGAAACAGTTTAAAATAATCAGAGAACTGACTAACACTGACCCTACACAACTATGTTGCACAATTAAGTCATTTTTTTTTTAAAGCGAAAGAGGTCATTTCAACAGGTACAGCATCCTATGTCATATCTACATGTAATAAGATTTGTAACAAGGCAAACCGTTTGTAAATTGGTCGAAAATCGAGCAAGTTATGGTAATTTAATTAGTACATGTACCATTGACATCAATGTAATGATTGAGGCTAGCTGTCCGAGGTAAGATGGCTACAACGTTGCTACATTGGAGAATCATTGGTCATATGAAAAATGCTCAGAGCCAATCAGAAAGGCGACACCGTTTTGACGATGACCCGCCCTGCAATACTTCTGATTGGCTCTGAGCATTTTTCCCCTGACCAATCAGAAAGAAGGGGCCGTCTAAGCATACCCGCCCCCAAAGTGCCAAAACGAAACATGACAGCGCACAGATCGAGACGGCGCGCGCGCAGAAAGGCACCGCGCGCGCGCAAAAAGGCACCGCGCGCGCGCAAAAGGGTGTTGCGCGCGCGCACGAAGTGGAGAATCAGCGCGCGATAACAGTTTTTATGCGCTCGGATTTTTGGCACTAATGTGACGCCATAAACCTTCC
>NC_084568.2:18545000-18572500 GCF_033978685.3 Nerophis lumbriciformis
AAAAACGTATACCTTTATCAAGGAACAGGGTATCTGCGGGGTCATAAACAATCTTAAATCCTACAATTAGAATTCAAGGCCTTAAAATGTCTAAATCACATCGACTTCCCACTGGGGTGAGTTTTTCCTTGCCCTTATGTGGACTCTGTACCGAGGATGTCGTTGTGGCTTGTGCAGCCCTTTGAGACACTTGTGATTTAGGGCTATATAAATAAACATTGATTGATTGATTGATTGAAATAATTTCCTAAAGTCTAATAAAAGGTTTTAAATATGATTTTGAAAGATTTTAAGAATCTATTAACGTTAATTTTTTTTAAAACATTTTTAAACATGCATAAATTTAAGTCTTGCTTTTGAATGTTTCCATTTTTTATCCATCCATCCATCCATCCATCTTCTTCCGCTTATCCGAGGTCGGGTCGCGGGGGCAGCAGCCTAAGCAGGGAAGCCCAGACTTCCCTAACCCAGCCACTTCGTCCAGCTCTTCCTGTGGGACCCCGAGGCGTTCCCAGGCCAGCCGGGAGACATAGTCTTCCCAACGTGTCCTGGGTCTTCCCCGCGGCCTCTTACTGGTCGGACGTGCCCTAAACACCTCCCTAGGGAGGCGTTCGGGTGGCATCCTGACCAGATGCCCGAACCACCTCATCTGGCTCCTCTCGATGTGGAGGAGCAGCGGCTTTACTTTGAGCTCCCCCCGGATGACAGAGCTTCTCACCCTATCTCTAAGGGAGAGCCCCCCCACCCGGCGGAGGAAACTCATTTCGGCCGCTTGTACCCGTGATCTTGTCCTTTCGGTCATAACCCAAAGCTCATGACCATAGGTGAGGATGGGAACGTAGATCGAGATTGAGAGCTTTGCCTTCCGGCTCAGCTCCTTCTTCACCACAACGGATCGATACAGCGTCCGCATTACTGAAGACGCCGCACCGATCCGCCTGTCGATCTCACGATCCACTCTTCCCTCACTCGTGAACAAGACTCCGAGGTACTTGAACTCCTCCACTTGGGGCAAGATCTCCTCCCCAACCCGGAGATGGCATTCCACCCTTTTCCGGGCGAGAACCATGGACTCGGACTTGGAGGTGCTGATTCTCATCCCAGTCGCTTCACACTCAGCTGCGAACCGATCCAGTGAGAGCTGAAGATCCTGGCCAGATGAAGCCATCAGGACCACATCATCTGCAAAAAGCAGAGACCTAATCCTGCAGCCACCAAACCTTATCCCCTCAACGCCTTGACTGCGCCTAGAAATTCTGTCCATAAAAGTTATGAACAGAATCGGTGACAAAGGGCAGTCTTGACGGAGTCCAACCCTCACTGGAAACGTGTCCGACTTACTGCCGGCAATGCGGACCAAGCTCTGGCACTGATCATACAGGGAGTGGACTGCCACAATCAGACAGTCCGATACCCCATACTCTCTGAGCACTCCCCACAGGACTTCCCGAGGGACACATTTCGAATGCCTTCTCCAAGTCCACAAAACACATGTAGACTGGTTGGGCAAACTCCCATGCACCCTCAAGGACCCTGCCGAGAGTATAGAGCTAGTCCACAGTTCCACGACCAGGACGAAAACCACACTGTTCCTCCTGAATCCGAGGTTCGACTATCCGGCGTAGCCTCCTCTCCAGTACACCTGAATAGACCTTACCGGGAAGGCTGAGGAGTGTGATCCCACGATAGTTAGAACACACCCTCCGGTTCCCCTTCTTAAAGAGAGGAACCACCACCCCGGTCTGCCAATCCAGAGGTACCGCCCCCGATGTCCACGCGATGCTGCAGAGTCTTGTCAACCAAGACAGCCCCACAGCATCCAGAGCCTTAAGGAACTCCGGGCGGATCTCATCTACCCCCGGGGCGTTGCCACCGAGGAGCTTTTTAACTACCTCAGCAACCTCAGCCCCAGAAATAGGAGAGCCCACCACAGATTCCCCAGGCACTGCTTCCTCATAGGAAGACGTGTTGGTGGGATTGAGGAGGTCTTCGAAGTATTCCCTCCGCCGATCCACAACATCCGCAGTCGAGGTCAGCAGAACACCATCCTCGCCATACACGGTGTTGATAGTGCACTGCTTCCCCTTCCTGAGGCGGCGGATGGTGGTCCAGAATTGCTTCGAAGCCGTCCGGAAGTCTTTTTCCATGGCTTCCCCGAACTCCTCCCATGTCCGAGTTTTTGCCTCTGCGACCGCTGAAGCCGCACACCGCTTGGCCTGCCGGTACCTGTCCGCCGCCTCAGGAGTCCTATGAGCCAAAAGAACCTGATAGGACTCCTTCTTCAGCTTGACGGCATCCCTCACCGCCGGTGTCCACCAACGGGTTCTAGGATTACCGCCACGACAAGCACCAACTACTTTGCGGCCACAGCTCCAATCAGCCGCCTCGACAATAGAGGCGCGGAACATGGTCCATTCGGACTCAATGTCCAGCACCTCCCTCGTGACATGTTCAAAGTTCTTCCGAAGGTGGGAATTGAAACTCTCTGACAGGAGACTCTGCCAGACGTTCCCAGCAAACCCTCACAATGCGTTTGGGCCTGCCAGGTCTGTCCGGCATCCTCCCCCACCATCGCAGCCAACTCACCAACAGGTGGTGATCGGTAGAAAGCTCCGCCCCTCTCTTCACCCGAGTGTCCAAAACATGAGGCTGCAAATCCGATGACACAACTACAAAGTCGATCATGGAACTGCGGCCTAGGGTGTCCTGGTGCCAAGTGCACATATGGACACCCTTATGTTTGAACATGGTGTTCGTTATGGACAATCTGTGACGGGCACAAAAGTCCAATAACAAAACACCGTTCGGGTTCAGATCCGGGCAGCCATTCTTCCCAATCACGCCTCTCCAGGTTTCACTGTCACTGCCAACATGAGCATTGAAGTGTCCCAGTAGAACGAGGGAATCACCCGGGGGAGCACTCTCAAGTACTCCCTCGAGTGAATCCAAAAAGGGTGGGTACTCTGAGCTGCGGTTTGGCGCGTAAGCGCAAACCACAGTCAGGACCCGTTCCCCCACCCGAAGGCGGAGGGAAGCTACCCTCTCGTCCACCGGGTTGAACTCCAACGTGCAGGCTCTGAGCCGGGGGGAAACAAGAATTGCCACTCCAGCCCGTCGCCTCTCACTGCCGGCAACGCCAGAGTGGAAGAGAGTCCAGCCCCTCTCGAGAGAACTGGTTCCAGAGCCCTTGCTGTGCGTCGAAGTGAGTCCGACTATATCTAGCCGGAATTTCTCCACCTCGCGCACTAGCTCAGGCTCCTTCTCCCCCAGCGAGGTGACGTTCCACTTCCCAAGAGCTAGCTTCTGTAGCCGAGGATCAGACCTCCAAGTGCCCTGCCTTCGGCTGCTGCCCAGCTCACATCGCACCTGACCTCTATGACGCCTGCTATGGGTGGTGAGCCCATTGGAGGGGGGACCCACGTTGCCTCTTCGGGCTGTGCCCGGCCGGGCCCCATGGGGACAGGCCCGGCCACCAGGCGCTCGCCATCGTGCCCCACCTCCGGGCCTGGCTCCAGAGGGGGGCCCCGGTGACCCGCGTCCGGACGAGGGAAGTCTGGGTCCTTTGTTTTTATTTTTCATGGAGGTCTTCGAGCTGCTCTTTGTCTGATCCCTCACCTAGGACCAGTTTGTCTTGGGAGACCCTACCAGGGGGCATAAAGCCCCTGGACAACATAGCTCCTAGGATCATTGGGACACGCAAACTCCTCTACCACGTTAAGGTGGCAGCTCAGAGAGGAGTCCATTTTTTAATGACGCTATAATGTTCCGCACAATGTTCCGCTTAACTTAATATACCTGTGCTACCCGGTCAGAATTTATCGCACACCACCCACCTGCTAGTGAACTGTGCGAACGCAGCGGTGTGTTGTTACAACTTAGCATATAGCAGCGGAGAAAAATTTACAAAAGCCCACAGCAAACACAAATGACTTGCATAGGATGGGTAAGTGCACGTTCAACGATTTGTGGCTCCAGAATGATCAATTTAATGCATGGTTGAAGCCAGTGGATGGAAACATATAAAGTGTTTAGAGCCCGCATGTGGTGCCATCAAGGAGGGAAGCGTTTGTAAACATTGCGGTGAAAGTGAATGGAATGATAATGTAAAAGTCAAAAATTCGGGATAAGTCCGTGCCAAAAATGTTGAAACGCCAAAAACACTTGTACAACTATACAAGGATCGACTTTACCTCTCCAAAGAAGTCTTAGGTGGGTAAAGTGGCGCTAATTACCGAAGGAGATCAATATGAGATGTTTACCATTGAAATCGTACTATTAGATACAGTAAAACTATAACATCCATCCATCCATTTTCTAAATAAAATCATAATTTTCAATGTTGTTTATATTATTTAATTCAATAAATTCAGGTCAGCTTCTCATGCCTAATCTTTTCTCCAAGTTAAAATTAAATAAATAAAAGTTACCCGTGTAATCTAGATTGCAAAGAGTCCCTTTAATTGAAAGAGCATTGGAGTCAAAGCACAAAAATGACAATATATATGAGGTATGGTTGCAAAAAGGTATTATGATTTAGTGGAGCCATGGAGTAGTGAAGTCATATTTGCTCAGATAAGAAAACACTGAAGGCCAGTCACAGTTGTCTGAAAGAAGTACATAGACTGTAAGAACAATCAGTCAATGTGGCCATTTGATATAAACACTGCCAAGATATCGCCCCTTTAGGTGTAAAGTTTTGTATTGTGGCCTCATAACAATCAGCTTTTACTTGTAACTTAGTCTTGAAAAGAAGAAGTATGAAGGAGAGGGATGGTATATACTGTAACTTCCTAACATAACACCAAAGAATTACAAGCAATAAAGATTGTAGCTATTTCGGTGGTTCTTGAGTTTGGCTCCAAGTTGGCGTTTTTCAAGGACTGCAAGCAACCAGCAACGTTCTATTCAGAGCTTGTATTGTGGAAAACAATTGTCTTTGTACTATCTCCATTTGACATTACCGTATTTTTCTGACTATAAGGCACACCTAAGATCATTTAATTTTCTCCAAAATCGACAGTGCACCTTTATAACCCGGTCTGCCTAATGTACGGAATAATTGTGGTTGTGCTATTGTGTGAATACTCAAAATAATTCACACACACGCTTTTGGACACCAAAAATAATCTTATTTATTATTATTATTATTCTCCATATTTTGGCATGCTCTACCTTCCACATTTTTCATCCAATTCAAACCGTTCCAACTTCAAACTATTCAGCCTATTCAAGAATCGCGGGACAAATTCCCAGATTTCCCAGAATTGCCGGTTTTCCAGGTAATTTTTCCCTTTCAAAATTAATTGGCCATTTATCAAACTTACACCATTTCCACATTTTTCAACCGATTCAAACCATTCCACCTTCAGAATATTCCACTCATCCTGGAAATTCAAACTACCATTCTTCCAATTTAAAAGAAATTCCAGGAATTCCTGTTTTTTCAAACCATATTTGCACCTTCTTTTTTCGACTATTCCTTGCACATTTTTCAACTCACTTAGACCGTTTCACCGTCAAAACATTCCTCTTAATCAGGACAAAAACAAAGTTTTGTTTAAACTGGAAAAATTCCTGGTTTCCCCTGGTTTTACAGGAATTCCATAGTATCTGTTCTCAATTAAAACCGTTACTACTACTACATCTCTCGACCGATATGAAACATTCCAATACTAACAATTTCAAGTCATTTAGGACATTCAAGTTTTTTTACCATTTTCCACAACATTTCCACGATTCCTGAAATTCCTAAATTTTCTGGAAATTCCCATTGAAATGAATGGGACATTTTTCAAAGTTCCACAATTCCCACATTTTTCATCTAGTTCAAACCGTTCCAATTTCAAATTATTCAGCCTGTTCAGGAATTGTGTGCTCTTCAAAAATTCTAAAAAAAATAAAAATAAATTCCCAGAATTCTTACTTTTCAAATGAATTGTCCTTTTTTTCCAAACTTCTACTACAAACTACAATTGCCACATTTTTCAACTGATTCAAACCATTTCACCTTCAACATATTTAACTCATCCTGGGCATTCAAACTTCCATTTTTCCACTTTCAACAAATTTCCAGGAATTCCTGTTTTTTTTCTAACCCTATTTCCACCCTTTTTTTCCTTTCACATTTTTCAATCGTTCTACCGTCAAAACATTCCTCTTCGTTAGGACAAAATAACAAGCTTGTTTAGGATCTAGAAAAATTCCCGGTTTTCCTGAAACTCTAGGAATTCCATAATACCATTTCTGAATTATAAAGCTGTTACTACTTAAACATTTCTTGACCAATTTAAACAATTCCAACTCCAACAAACTCAGCTCATTCAGGACATTAATGCTATTTATATTTTTCAAAAGAATTCCCACTTTTCCCGAAATTCCCAAATTTCCAGAAAGTTCCCATTGAAATGAATGGGACATTTTTTTCCAAGTTCCAACCATTCCAACATCAACACATTCCACTCACCCTGGACATTTAAACTAACACTTTCCCAAGTTCCAAACTAAATTCCGTTTTTTCTGAAATTCACAAATTCCTGGAATTTTGCAACACTATTACTCAATTATAAATTGTAACTACTAACACATTTATTAACTGATTCAAACCCTTCCAACACAAACCAATTGAACTCATTTAGGACATTCATGCTATTTATCGCCTTCAAGAAATTCAGTTTTTTCCCCAGAACTCCCAAATTACCAGAAAATTCCCACTGAAATGAATAGGACACTTTTCCCAAGTACTTCAATCCCCACATTTCTCAATCGATTCAATTAGCTCTAACACCAACATGTTCAGCTCATTTTATTACATGGCGCCACCTTGGAAGTATGCTAGCTGTTCCCCTGTCAGAATGCTAATGTTAGCATGCTAACATATTATGCTAGCATTTGATCTAATTTTGTACTTTAACCCAATAATCATGGATTTCATTACTTGGCGCAATCATAAATTAAATACCGGTTAGCATGCTAATTTTAGCACGCTAATGTTTTATGCTAGCATTTTCGTTAATTTTGTAAATTTTAAACCTAATAATCATGGATTCCGGATGACGGGGAGAAGACGCTGTCGAAGTGGAGCCACTTAAACAAGACCGCCCACAAAACTGCGCATCCTGAAGCAAAGGTCAGAAAGCGACTTGAAGATGGTCTGTAAAACATAATCTATGCAACATTTTGACCAAAGAACCACCATTACATGTTATGTAGACCACAAAGAAGTGTTTTAAATTTAGGAAAAAAATCATACTATGACCCCTTTAATGCACCATATAATCCAGTGCGCCTTTTGTATGAAAATAGACCTGAATAGACACGCTCATCGGTAGTGCGCCTTACAAGCCAATGCACGCTGTGGTACGAATAATACGGTAATCTTTTGCATCATCTCATGGTTAAACAAGTCATTAATTGGTTTTCGTCTTCCTTGCAGTGGCCCTGTACGCCATCAGTGCCGTGTATTTTGCTGGTGTGATGGTGCGTCTCATGCTGACACTGACTCCGGTAGTATGCATGCTGTCAGCCGTGGCTTTCTCCAGTGTCTTTGAGCATTACATGGGAGATGACACAAAAAGGGAGAAACCCCCGGCTGAAGACAGCAGCGACGAGGACGACAAAAGGAATTCCGGAAATCTCTATGATAAGGTAGGTGGTAATCCCTGTCACACTGTACTGTAAAAAAAAAAAAAAGAATTTTTTTTTGACACATACAGAAACTCACACAAGTCACTGCACCACTCACATTTCTGCAAATCTTAACATATCATTTCATGACATATTTTCAGTGTTGTCCCATGAAAAGATACAATGAAATATGAGGAGTATATTCACTTTAGTGTGCTCGTCTATCTGGTTGCAATACTAGTCAATGTGTTAGTTATGTTGCAGCCTTTTGCTGTACTTATTTTTTTTCACTCAACATGGGAGACTGGCAGACATGTCGTGAGCTTTTCTCCACACATCCCACCAGTATTTTGAGCTGTGATTCATCTGTGATTCCACTGCAACTATTTGATGTGCTTACTCAGTTATCAGCTGTCTCGCATTCGTGAATATTTGACTAACAAAGCCTCAGCCAAAGAGTGAGTTGATGCTTTTTACAGAAAGCAGGAAATGGTGACATCACATTTCTGGCGCTTTTAAATTCTTTCAAATTATAAACTATTAAATAATAGTAGTTCTTATTGTTTTGTGTAATCAAGTCAGTACAATCTCCGTATCATAAGAGCCTGATGTGTATCTTCACTTGGCATCAGAAATGTGAGGAAAGCTAGAAAGCCTCTGCAGTTCTGTCAACCTCATGTCCAAATATTTTACACCTGGGGCTGCATGCTAATGAAAAATGAAAGAAACATTTTGGTGACGTCTCTGCTCCGCGACGTGTCTACATGCAAGAGGTTCCCCTGCTAACCCCACTATCGACTGGACTCTCACATTATTAACCGTATCCACTCGGCATCCATGCTGCCTTTCAAGGTTTCTCGGTGTTCCCATTGGGTTTTGTTTTTTCTTGCCCTGATGTGGGACCTGAGCCGAGGATGTCATTGTGGCTTGTGTAGCCCTTTGAGACACTTGTGATTAAGGGCTATATAAATAAACTTTGATTGATTGATAAAAAAATAAAAGACTTTGACGACGGTGTAAAGTGTATATATACTGTATGTATATCAAATATAAGGAAAAAATTGATTAACAACCTCTTTACAGTATTATCCAAATACAACATCAGCAGTAAGCTGCTTTGTCAACTCGCGTGCACACACACAAAAGTTCCTCTTTAATGCTTTTAAAATCATTAACAACCATGTTGCTGTAAATTAAAAAAGTCAAATAATGTTTACCTTATATCGGCAAATATTAGTGGCATGCAAGCGAGAAGATGAATGCTTATGATTAACGTAGAGAGGGATCAAACTTATAGAGAGGAGGGTTTGGGTGAGGAGCAGCTGTGCTTCTCCAAGGCGAAAGAAAGTCATTTTCTTCCTTAGTTCCCTCTCCTCTTCTTCCGTTACGTTGATTCCACTCTTCCAGGCCGGGCTTCACTTGGTCCTCGCTGCTACATGATTCTGTCCAGTGTGCCTTGTTTTTTGCGGTCTGTAGTGACCCATGGTGTTGCCATTATTGGTGTTTTTCCTCGCAAATAGTCATTTTTAGTCCACAGCAAATTCGTTCTTCTTTTCAGGCTGGTTTAAAACTTTGGAATCCATATTGAGTTGGCGAAATAGACAAAACTTGGGTGAATGGCGAGAGAAGAAACATACGCTGCAGCACCGAGTGACTCTTGTGTCCTGTCCTTTGCAGCAAGTGACGTGCAGGGCTCTGTCTTCGGCAACAATGCTGGGCCCTGGTTTTTGTCTACAGGCAGATTGAAATTAATGACTGAATAGTGTTTGCACACAGAGACATGGTTCGCACACGGAGGCATGTTTGGCTTGATCCAAAAGTTTATGAAGTTCGCAAATAGAGGGGTGCTACTGATGGAACTCCTTCGTAACTCTGTCTTCCCCTGCAGGCCGGCAAGGTGCGCAAACATGTGTCTGAACAGGAGAAAGCGGAGGAAGGTTTGGGTCCAAACATAAAGTCCATAGTCACCATGCTCATGTTAATGCTCCTGATGATGTTTGCTGTCCACTGCACTTGGGTCACCAGCAACGCCTACTCCAGCCCAAGTGTGGTGCTCGCGTCATACAACCATGATGGGTATGAGTTACTTGGGTGACACACTTGCGCACACACATCTGCTGTCATTTGTTAATGGATGTTAAATTGCTATGAGAAGCTCTAAATCACATGTTGTAGTTCATACTGTAGTTCAAAAGTGGTTGGCTCTACATAAGGCAGCAAGTCAGGGAGCACATGCATATTTCATATGACATTTTGTTAAAATATTGATAAGTGCATGACAGCACAAGCTTTAATATCGCTGCTTTTTTTTTTTTTTTTTAAAGAGTTTCTAGGTCACAGAAATATGTTTGTGTTAAGCATAAAGGAATTGCTGCAGTCAGTGCACACTTGCTATTGCATGCCTAAACAAAAATGCAAGCAGATGTTGTTCTAAGTTCTCTCTGTTTGACCTATTGTAGGTTAGGGACATAGAGGATGTGTTTTTTTTTTTCAGAATCCTGTGCACTAATGTTTAAACTGTACTTCTGAGTCAGATGTTGAACACATCGTATTTACTCAGACACCATGCCCCAATTGATTAGCAGGTGCATCCACCACTTGAACAAATAACCAAGTGGTAGGATATATGTGTCCTTTTAAAGGTGAATTGAAGGAGGCCCCAACACATGGTAGAATATTATTGTATATATTATTTGTGAATGCTTTCCAACCATTACTGTATATGAAATAGATTTGTGATAAAAAAAAAAAAAAAGAAACCTAAGAGCCATAATAATGTCTCCAGTTAACAAAATTTAGATTGTTTCACCATGAGTGAGAATATTGAGTAGAATGGCCTTGTAGCCATGTCTTTGTTTGACGAGGTTGTTAACCTATTCTCGTTTTTTTGTTTTTTTCCTTTTCAGGACACGTAACATCCTGGATGACTTCAGGGAGGCCTACTACTGGCTGAGGCAGAATACAGACGAGCATGCACGTGTCATGTCGTGGTGGGACTATGGTTATCAAATTGCAGGGATGGCCAACAGGACCACACTTGTTGATAATAATACGTGGAATAACAGTCATATAGCGCTGGTGAGTTCGCATTAATCTTATTTTCCCCTTTCTATCTCAGTATATCCTCTTGGCTGCCTGTCTTTGCTCTGCTGCTATTTTTAATGCGCACACACATGGAGAAACAAATTATTTATTCTCCCAGCTACCGGATGATCATCAAAGTATTAAGTGAATGTTTAATGAAATTGCCAGTTCTAACTCTGCTCTCTTTATAAGCCAGATAATTTTGTTTTCTTAAATTTTTCTCAATTAGTTAAAGGGCACCTCGGTTAATAGCCGTCAGTTTCCTTAAGAGGCTGGGTGTTTTCTCCCTCTCTGCGTCCTTTTTAAACATTTTTCTTCTAACACTTGTCCTTGTCTATTTTTTTATCCTTGCTGCCTATTGGCACCTCATCTGTTACTAAGAGGGCATAATTGACTATGGGATACTGCACTACTTGCCGTCTTTGGTTGTGTTCTGTTGCATTTTAAAGTCTGTAATAAGAAGAGGGACCATCGCCAGTCAGTTTGCCATGTAAGGCCTTTTACAAGGAGAGTGTTTTAAAAGGTTTCATCTTCAAGGATGCAGTCATCTTCTGAAATTCAACCTTGCATTTAGTCATCTGGAAGTGTTTGAACCTCAAAAATTATCAACAGTTAAACAAGTTTGAGTTTATTTCTGTTCAAAGCGCTTGCATGGTATTGTATTCAGTTTCAGTAAATATGAATCAACTATCTATTCTCAAAAGAGGGGAGTTTATCATCGATATGAGGTAGGGTTCTCCTCCTCGATTGAACCAAGAAGATAGTTACATGGGAGGAGAGAATGATAGATGAAGGCTCTACTTCCCATTCTACTTGAAGATTCTTGGAACCATATAAATGTAAGCTGTGCGAGCATGGCGTTCTACTCGGTTGATACACCATGCATGCCATCTAGCGCTCTGTTGGTAGGAGGCATTTTAAATCAAATTGTGGGTGGGAGGGAGCATATTATCTATGGCAGGGTTATGCAACTGGCGGTCGTGGGCCAAATGACACTACACCGGCCACCGAGTTCAGTTCAAAACTTGGGAGACATACATTTCTGCAGCAAATTCCTGTTGCATACAGGAACTTCGACCACTGTAAACACATTGGCAGATCCTTGCATTAACATTTTAACCTTGCTAGCAAACAACACTGGGGTCGAAACTTGTAATTTACATAACAGGCATTCCTCAAGGCACCACTTTAAGTCCTGTACCTTTGGCAGTTACACTTTTTCTCATAATGCGATTAATGTAACTAAGATGTTGCTGTAGCCTTTTTACTTAAGAATCAGTCAGTAGTCATTTGTTCAAATTCTTTAGTTATACTAGTTGTGTTCCTCAAGGTTCCATTGCCTCTCTTTTCCATCTTTCGGGTTAATCAACTGGTGGCCTGCAAATTTAGTAAAAAAAAAATTTGTGTGACTCACATTTTTGCACTATGTTTACAGTGTAGGATGTCCAATTCAGATTTTTTGTCAAACCCAATTTTTCTATGTACCGTAGTTGTTCACATTACAAAAACTAATATGAATACAAACTGACCCACATGCAGATGTGACGTCATGACGTCACACGCGCTGTAGTGTTTACGTAAATTAACATGGCTCAAGTTTCCAGTCCTGTCACATTTGTGTCAATTTCAAGGATTTTGTGCTATCAAAGTCCACATTTTCTGAATGGAATTATTGCACGTAGAACAAAGATTAATTTTAAAATGTAAAACCTCCCCAGTTTGTGGGATGTTTGCTACGATGTCTGTTTTGAAGAGCGTGTTGGCGAGCAGTGGGAGACGCAGGCTTGGTGGATCGTTGATGGGAGTTCCTAAAACAAGATTTTTGCCTGTTTTCTGCTCATTTGTCAACTATTTATTTTGCGACAGTCTATTTTGGCAAATAATTATTGTGCTTATCACGACACTCTGGTTGGATGAATGCGACCCGAGCGTTCACACTGCAGTTGCATTACATACTGTACATACCCAATTTTTATCCACAAAGAGGCCTGGTTCGGATTTGAAAAATTCTAAATTGCACTGTTGTCATTGACATGAAAACATCCGATACAGGTTACAAATGGGCAAAAAAAATCGGAATTGGCCTGCAGTGTGAACAAGGCCATATAGTTAATATTTAACTAGCTTTTTGCAGAAGAGAAACACTACTGTAGAAGATGCTGGTTCTCAGGAATATACAAATGAGACTAAAGGGGAAAGAAAGAAGTCTGTCCCCAGCTTTGTGGAAAGGTAGCCCCCTAAACAATTTTGATAAATATCCCTGCTTTATATAATTAATGGAGTTAAAAGTGGGAATAAAAGAGGTGGTGTAATGCTGTTGAGGTAGGGAACTTTTCTCGTAATATATGGAGGACATTTGTCAAAACAATTGTACCACTTGTCACTGTGGCAAATTTGCTGTCAACCTCACATTTATCACATTGATAGTGTGCCCAATATCTCAAAGGACATCTGCAGTCTTTTCTTTAAAAGTGCAATTTTAGTCTTCAGTGTTTTAAGTTTTGAAAAATACTGTGTAAAGTCATCCTGTTACATTTAAAACCTTTTGTAACCACTGTTTTAGGTGGGGAAAGCCATGTCTTCCAATGAAAGTGCAGCCTACAAAATCATGAGGTCCCTAGATGTGGACTATGTGCTGATTATTTTCGGCGGCGTCATAGGCTACTCTGGGGATGACATCAACAAGTTCCTGTGGATGGTGAGGATAGCTGAAGGGGAGCATCCAAAGGACATCAGGGTAAGTGTGAACCTGCTATCTGACCATAGTCTGCACTGTTTGAACAATTAGCAAGTCGGTCAACTATTTACAGTTCAAGTTGACTCAATAACACCCCCTCTACCAAGCATTGCAGTACTGTAAACACCAGGGGTGTACTGATACATTTCACTTTCGATACAATACAGATATTGAAACCTTTAGCATTGGCGAATCCTAATATTAATCTGATACGATATCAGCACGAATCATAGTACATATTTTTATTATTTTGTAGTGTGGAGTGTTAGAAAAGTTTTGTTCAAGTGAAATTACTCAGAACAATATTAGGTATGAAAAAACACAAACCTTATTGCATAAAGGTACATCATTATTTTGTAATGCGGAGTGTTAGAAAAGGCTTGCTCAAGTGAAATGAATCAGAATAATGTTAGGTATGAATGACACAAATCTTATGACAGATTCATGCTTTTGAAGTGGATTGTTAATTAGTTTTTTGTCAACACCAAGTAGTCACAATAATTCATTAAATTAGGTCATAACACAGTAAATTGAATAAACCAGCCATGTTTGTTACTGATACTTTTTAATAGGTTTCTTTTTGCTTTGGAGTCTTTATATATGCAAGTCATATTCAATTATTAACTATTTTATACGTTGTTTTTTTTAGACTGCAATATTGTTTAATTAGGACAAGTTTTGTGTATGTTTGTGTGCTTAGCTGATCTGCAGCTGCTAGCTCATAGTAACCTACAGTATAGCCTACCATGTTCACCTTTTGGAAATGCTCTCACTAAAATACAATAAAATATAACAATGATGTGCTTATCAGAGGACATTTAAATGTTAACTAAAAGGACTGCTTGTATCAAAGCTTATATAAAATATTTTAAATGCAAGCCTTGTATTCTTGCTGATATCGGACCGAGACACCCCTATTAAACACATTTTTAGTGTTTCTATTGGAAATGGTCTGTAAATATCCAACCAGTAGCATCCCACTTTAAAGAACCTTCAGTCATGCATTATGGGTAACGCTTTCATTTGTTTCCATTTTAAAGTGGGATTTCCCAACTGTCCTGTCTTGACACCCAGTCGGGATGTAGTTTCCATTAAACATTCACCAAGATGTTCCTCCACTCCACTTTTTTCACTCTTTCCCTTGAGTGGAATCCACCTTCAAGTCATTGCATTTTAGTTTTTTCCGCCGAGATGTACTTCCCTAGTCATGCTGTCATTGTGACAGGGCTAAATCCTCGCCCGGTGAACCATCTCAGGTCAGCTAACAGCTCATCTTCTGTGCGTGGCAGACAGAACTATAATGGATTTGTGTGACTGGCATTTTTCACTGTTCACTGGAATCAAGGCTTTTAGAATAAACGTTGTTTCTTCTAAGTCAAAACCCAGCTCCCTGTATGCCCTTGAGATGTTTTTATTTCATATGGGATTTCATATTGATTCTGAAATGTGTTTACAAATCAACATTTTATTTCTCTGAGAGAGTAAAACAAAATTGCAGGAGGAAATGTCTGATACACACCATACAGTAAAACTCCTTCGGCTCTTTAGTAGTTCCACAAAGGGTGGATGTGTGGTCTATGTGTTATTATAACATTTAACTTTGTCCAAACTCTGTATCTTTCAGGAGAGTGACTACTTCACTCCTCAGGGAGAGTTCAGAGTGGACAAGGACGGTTCGCCGACTTTGCTCAACTGCCTCATGTACAAGATGTCCTATTACCGATTTGGTGAAATGCAGGTGAGTGGAGCAGTGCTAACTAATTTGGTGTTTTGCACACAAAGTATGCAATCAATAAAAGTTTGTGCTGTCAAACTATATATATTTTTTTATCAGATGAATCACAGGTTACTACTGGACTCGCATAATTTAAATTACCTTAAAAAAAAATAAAACCCAAATGCATGCAATTTGCTGCCACTCTAGTTAGTTTCATCACTGCTGCGTCCTCCAAATAAAATTATTTTTCAGGGCACCTCTCTAACCTACAAATTTCGGATGTCTGCTATATAGCGGGATTCCGCAATTTTTTTAGCCAAAGTTGTATTTTTTTTTTTTTTTTACATTTCCGTATAAAACCGCTTACTACAGCTGAGAGTACAGTAGACACTAACTGACTTGTTCATGCTTTCCGGTGTACCACCTTGGCTCTAAGCAGCCAGCCAGCTAGCCACAGTACCGTAGTAGGCCTAGTGCAGCCTGCGCTAATTGGGGTGTCCACTCTGTCTAAATGTATTTTATTATTTTATTCTAACAGGCGGACCAACCCTCTAGCAGGGACAACCTCTATTGTTACATGAAGCCATACTCTCGTTTATGCCGGCGTCGGAGTGGTGATGTTTTCGGAGCTGGCGAAGCTAGGCTAAGCTAGCCTGCATGTGAAGTGATGAAAAATCAAAGAGTGAATGCTTTGATAAAAAAATAGTTTGGACTGCGTTGCAGGTTAACTTGAGAGGCGGTAAAGAGCATGAAAGTACCGTATTTTTCGGACTATAAGTCGCAGTTTTTTTCATAGTTTGGCCGGGCTCCAGTGCGACTTATATATGTTTTTTTCCTTCTTTATCATGCATTTTCGACAGGTGCGTCTTATACTTGGGTGCGACTTGTACTCCGAAAAATACGGTAGTCAGTAGATCGAGAAATGCAGGCAATATCTTTGTAGCAACATTAGTGCTGTATTAACACACATCCTGTTTCATGAATTGCTTGCATTCAAAATGACGTCATATCCGGCCAACGTCCGGCTCATTGAATACGCGTGGTGGTCAAGCCAGTGTCTATGCTTGCATTGTTTTCGGCTGTACGAACATTTTAAATCACGAAAAGGATAAAAGGTTCCTCAGAGATCCTCGAGAGGTTTTCAAGAATGACAGAAGAGAGTAAGATTTTATGAAAAAAGACGACAAAAGTACCACACACCTGCGGTACAAGGGAGCACAGCCGAAGAATGCACAAGTTTGCAGTGACCACTCCGTTAAAGTTTTGTTTGATATACTTTTGACGTTTAGTGTTTCACGTTTAAGTTTTGTCTTGATATTATTTGTATTTCTTAAGACACATTTTTGCTACGAGTGTTCTGTAAAGCACCAACTCGTGAGTCTAAATAAAATTAAATCAAATGTGAGCAAGAAAAACTTAAGAGTTAAGCTTTTACTAAAGGCGACGATCATAAATAAAGCTTTCAACATATAGTATAGGGATCTATTCCACTGCATGTCTTTTTTATATTTTTTGCTCATATCTGCTTTTTGCAGAAATATATAGGCCCCTGGTACTATGCGCGCTATACAAGAGCCATTGTAGCTTGGTTGACTGCCACTGATTTTCACTTCCCGTAAGAAATCACTTGTCGGAATACAAGCAATATATTGCTGATGACCAGTACTCTAAATATTGTGTCTCATGATTTTAATCATGATTTAAATTACTAAACCCACTGATTTGTACTAGATCTAGCGCTGCATAATTAAAGTTTCCTAAAAAGCCCTATAAAGTATAATCATGAATTCATTAAGATTAAATGTAGTAAAAAGCTTCATGTTATAATTGAACAAACAAACTTGTAGCAGATACCATGAATGCAATCTTACATCCATGACTTTACTAAGTGATTCACTAGCTCAACAAAATATTTGAGCTTTTACAATTATGGTATTTTTTTTCTCCCAAATCTAGCCATCATATGTCATGTAGTCATCAAATGTATTTAGAGCCATGAAGTGAAGATATTTTATCAAACCCAACAAAACACTGAACTAATGAAATAAACGATAGACATTTTGGAATGGCTCGTATTGATATGGTGTAGATATCTCAACAAAAACAATGAACAGAAGAAATAAACAATGGATGCTGTATTACATTCTTAGAATGGCTAATATTGATATTTTCTTAACAAAAACAATGAACTATTAATGCTGTGGTACAGTCATGAAAAAGAAGTACCGTATTTTTCGGACTATAAGTCGCTCCGGAGTATACGTTGCACCGCCTGAAAACGCACAATAAAGACGGAAAAAAACATATATACGTCGCACTGGAGTATAAGTCGCATTTTTGGGGGAAATTTATTTGATAAAATCCAACACCAAGAATAGACATTTAAAGGCAATTTAAAATAAATAAAGAATAGTGAACAACAGGCTGAATAAGTGTACGTTATATGACGCATAAATAACCAACTGAGAACGTTCATGGTATGTTAACGCAACACATCATGGCAAGAGTCATTCAAATAACTATAACACATAGAACATGCTATACGTTTACCAAACAAGCTGTCACTCCCGATCGCTAAATCCGATGAAATCTTTCTCCCTGCTGTCGCCTCTGGTATGTCCTTTCTTTCTGCTGCTCGATTGCCGTTCTCTGCTGCACATTTCACTACGTCTAGCTTGTAATCTGCAGTATATGATTTTCTTTTCGGTGCCATTTTTGTTCAGTCCTTCTCAGTTTTTATAAATTACCGCCAATGTTGATGTGATCCATTTTAATAGCTACGGCAGTAGCATATAGCATATAGCAGTTAACATCCCATGACCCACAATGCACTTCTGCCATGACCCTCCCCCGCCGAATTTTTATTGGTTGACGTGTGAGTGACGATTGCTGCCATTTGCTTCGTCTCTTACGTGAATGAGATAAATAATATTATTTGATATTTTACGGTAATGTGTTAATAATTTCACACAAGTCGCTCCGGAGTATATGTCGCGCCCACGGCCAAACTATGAAAAAACTGCGATTTATAATCCGAAAAATACGGTAAGTTTTTTTGCATTTTTACGGAAATCTAAGATAAGGTAATATCTCCAACTTCAGAGGTGATTTGCGATGTTGCCCCCTTGAACCTCAGCTGATATTTTTCAATAATTTTGTTTTTGTTTTTGACCTCACTGGGATCTCTGTTAACAGTTTATCCACTGTAAAAATGTTGCTCCTTCCTCGTCTGTCTTCTCACCAGCAATAATAAAAAAAATTAAAAAAAAGAGAACAATACAATCTAAGGGTCCTTTAGATATGCACGTTGCATTCATAAGTCACTTTGAATTGGCTTTATATGGTAAGGGCGTGACGTATGTGTGCACATTTCTCCGCCAGGTGAGATCAATAAAGTACATATGTAAAAGTGTGTGTCCGAAAGTTTTTATAGGTAAGGATGTTTCTGTATATGCACACATTTTGGGTTTCTGACACACAAAGTTTTATTCAGAATTCCACACAAAATTTTAAAGATGAAGCCAATGTTAAATTTTTGTCCTAATAACATTTGCCTGTCTTTCTCAATCAACATTTCTATGTCTTTGATCAGTTTCACATCTTGAGGGGAGGTTGGGACTCGTTAGCAACTCAGACTTTTTTCTTCCGGGCATTGTGATACACTTCATATACTTTATACAGATAATAAGTCACAGTGGTGTGTAAGAATCAGAACTTTTCTCATCCCAGAAAAAGTCGTACTGGTTGTGTTTTATGCAGCTTTATAGACAATAACGAGAGGGCTGACAGGTTAAAAAATGTAGAGGTGGCTCGGGAATCCCTGCGGTGTGATGGGAGTTGGGAGGAAAAGATTTGAAAGATTTCCTGATGATTTGTGCTACAGTGACTGCAGGTGTGTGGCAAAGGCAAGAGTTGAGTGATCCTCCTTGTCAGCTGACATGACTGTTGTAGCTGCAGACAGGCTTGCAGGTCAATTAAATAAATGCACTTGCAGCCAAGAGATTTGACAAAAACAAATGGCAAGCATTGTACAGTGAAGTTTATAAATAAATTATTATTAATACTTTCTTTATAAACTTTAAAATCATTGATTAAACTGTCTTACATTTTGGCAGAAAGCAAATATTAGAATATTAGAAATATTAGTATTAGAATATATTTGTTTCAGTAGTTCATGCCAAAAAGTGACATTTGTATCTATATTTAGATTATTTTAAGAATGTATTTAATTTCTCAATGATGTTAATAAAAGCCCAAAATACATTGTCTCTTAACATTTAAAAAAATGTCTATAAGTTCAATAATGTACTTGTATCAACTTTAAAGTAGTCAGTGTACACCTTGCTATAGTATATATCCACTTAACATTACTCAAATATGGCAAGTACTGTCTAAAAAGCTGGCAACACAAGTGATCACCAAGATGATTGTGTTTTGCTGACAGTCAACTATGGCAGTGGTAGTGTCACAGTCTGGGGCTGCATGAGGTGAGGAGGTTGAAGAGTGAACCCAATTGAGCACCTGTGATGTTGAACATCAATTGTGCTAGTTGCTCGCACTAAATATTGACATAATTTGGACATGTTTACTATTGGTGAAACGGTTCGGATCTGTGCTCGTGCTTTTGTTAGCGCAGTCAGACTGTGGATGTTGGGCACAGCACTGTTATTGTGAAGGCTGGAAGTGTGCTGCTGTTTTTCAGGGTGCTTGACGACTGCCATGTTTTTAAGTGGAGATGACTCGAGGCTGTTTTAAAAATAAACAAAAGTGCCTCAATTTACGGCGGCCGTCCTGTCTGTACATTGTACTGGCATCTGTGGTCTTGGCCACAACAATACAAACAGATGAGATGTGTTGCAGGTGTATGGGTCGTCCTGGCTCGCTAATATTAACTTTGTAGGTTGTCCGCAGACTTGGTCAGTGTTTCAAGTGGCCATTTCGACTTTGGGACCGCTCATTCATCCTCCAAACACTCAACCCCAGACACATGATTTCCCCAGGCAAATTTTCTTTCTTCACAATTAACTTATTGCTATGCTGATTGAAAATAAAGGCTAGTCTATTCTATTAATTTCACTCACATTTATGTGAATTTCCGTGTTGTTCAGCGTTCAACAGTAGATTTCATTTTTATTAGCTAATTCTATGATTTCTTCATGGAAATCATAGGGCCCTACTTTAGCTCACGATGCGCACACGTATGATCAGAACTACATGTTCACGTCCAAACGGATTAGTAACACAAAAAAAGAAGCATATAACCCAAGCAAAACACGCACTCCGAACCATGTCAGGTCAACCGAGTGGTTTGTATTTTTTTCATCAACTGTTCAATCCCTAGTTCACTGTGAGGCGTACTCACTTTTTAGACAGTAATGTAAAGCTTCTGCTTTAGAGGCTTGTACGTACTTTGTGTAAGTCATCAAGTTCTAAAAGCCTTAAGTGGACGGGATATAATGCTCATGTTGTTATGTGTATGTGTTTTCTACATACTTTGTGTAAGTCATCACATTCTAAAACCGTAAGTGGACGGAATATAATGCTTAAAATGAAAAGCAAAAATTAGCGTCCTCTAGGCATCTGTGTAATGTTGCAAACAGCCACTTTAATGTACAAACATGCAGCTTTTCTGCCTGTGGTGCTTAAATTCTTCTGACATTTTACTCTGCTCATCTTTTAGTTGGACTTCCGAACGCCCCCCGGTTTCGACCGTACACGCAATGCAGAGATTGGCAACAAGGATATTAAATTCAAGCACCTGGAGGAGGCCTTCACCTCGGAGCACTGGCTGGTTAGAATCTACAAGGTGAAGAATCTGGGCAACAGAGAGCCACTGGATCACAAGCTTCGCAGCATTGTGCCCAAACAGAAATACACCTCCAAGAAGGTAATTGTCCTGTCTTTGTCCTCTCTTACATAAAGCATGCCCAGGTACCTGTGATCATTCTAAAAAGATCCAGTACAGAAGTTGCACCAAACATTCTGCTGTAATGCTTTCTTCTGCACTAACTGAGGCATATAATTATTTGGTTTATTACTGTCATGGTGGTTATACTAATTTAGGTAACCAACATACTAGTCACTATAACAGATCGTTATTTATTTTTTCCTGGCAGTACAGTCACTTGTTACTACATAAGGAGTTTAAAAAAAAAAATATATATATATATATATATATATATTTGTATATATATATATATATATTTTAATTAACAGAATTACACAAACTAGTTTCCTAGAGGTTATTAATTAACTTAGCCACTAAACTTAAACTAGAAAGTGGGGTGACATTTTAGTGGCAATATGCATTTTGGCATGAGTAACATGTAGTGTAGTAACAGTTTAATGTATTGTGCTCATTAACTGAAAAGACCAGACCAAACAGGTATAGTATACTATAACATCTTATTTTATCTCACCACTTACAGTCGATGATCAGGCTGTCTTCGACTAAGGATTTTCATAGTCAAATCTGATTTGTTAAATTTTGCCCTTAGTCGACGAGCAGTCAAATCTATGGCTTTTTTGCCTTGTTTTTAAGAGCGAAATGAACCCTTTGTGATAATGTAGTGTATGCTGACTCTTTATTAGGTGTCAGTAATGTCACATGGATGTAGAACAAGTTGCTATATGGTGATTCTTCCATACTACTAAAAGGAAAAAACTTGGACTTGGACAAACTTTACTGATCCTTAAGGGAAATGTTTGATACGGGAGCTCAATTACAAGAGAAAAGGAAAGGATAACTAAACCCTTTCTAGGGCAAAAAAAGAGAAATAATATTTACAATGTAGTATAATGACAATACAAAAAAAGGTACATTGGGAGAGGGTACATTGGGACAGCTTAACATGTAATAAATCATAAGTAAATACAACTTTAATACACTATAAACAAAGAAAGGTACATTGGGAGAGGGTACATTGGGACAGCTTAACATGAGATAAATCATAAGTAAATACAACTTAAATACACTATAAACAAAGAAAGGTACATAAACGTTAAAGCAGAAACAGGAGAGAGTTATTGTACAGCTGGATGGAGTGCAGAATGAAGGAATTCTTGTACCCTAAACTTTGTGAGAAAAGCAAAGAATGCATTATTTTATTAAAGTGAACAAAACAAAGATCTCGTTTGCGACTTTTTCACCATAAAAAAGGCTAAACCACTCCGAAGCACAAAAACACAGTAGAGATTAGATAGTTTAGTGAGGTCCTCTGTTTTGGTGCTGCGCCATGAAGACATTCAACTTGACCAAATTAAAGTAAAAGTCCAAAGTTTCCATATGTGAACACCTCCGGGGCAAGGCGTGACAGCTGTGCGTCCCGACGAGCCCTTTTGTAGAAACACTATTAGTAAAATATTTGTGCATGCAGACAGTTTTTAAAGAATAAGAGAAATGAAGGTGTACAACACGGCCAGCTGTTTTTAGACTTGTCACACCAGTAAGCCGAGACCGCACTGATGAAGGCTGAAATGATAACTGAAACTGTGAGCAGGTAAGATTTATCTGTCACTCTCTAAAATAAAAATGTATCTGCACACAAGAATATCATTATTCTAATGTTTAAAGACGGAATTATGATACACAATCAATCTATATTGCTAACACAGCTGACAAGAATATCATTATTCTAATGTTTAAAGACGGAATTATGATACACAATCAATCTATATTGCTAACACAGCTGCTGTACGCAGGGGGCTTCTGCAGGTACTCAATTGGCCTTTCTCCCACAAAGGAATGAATGAGGTTTAATGACCGACAATTTAATTGCAAGTACTTCAGACTTCTCTGAATCAATTTGTTTAATCTTCCACTATTCGAAGACATCCCTACTAATACCTGAAACCTAAATTAACATTTAATTGTGTAAAATTGGTTAAATATACAGAAATATAAGCAGTATATGCCAAATTTCTTTTAAGACACATCTTTTTAAACTGATTTTAAATAAATTATTGCATTATGAACTTGTTTTAGTGATGTGCTAATCACATAGTAACATATTTTTAACATGTACATTACAGGCTAGAGTCTACACCCTAGATTTGGAGCCTTATTAGAAAAGCACTCTCAGAATGATGATGCGCACGTGTAACGGGGGCAGCCAGGGTGGCTGCACCAGTCACTCTGACAGCTTTAAAGAGTGCGCTAGCCGCTGGTTTAGCAGCTCTGGCTTTTGGCCTAGTGGCTAGCACATTTACCTCTCGATGTGGGTTTGCGCCCCACTTGGTATAGTATGGGAATATCGATAACACAAAGCAGGGCCGCTACACTCGTGTACACTACTGCAAAGCACAGTAACATAGATTTTGTGACGTTATTTAATCAAAACAAGGCATTACAGTGGAACCCATTTCAGTCAATGCCCCTCGGAATGGCTGACTGACGTCGACATAAGTGGTTGTAGACAAAACCCAAACCTATTTCTTGCGCATTGTAACTTTCGCCAAAAACATTAGAATGTGTGATGATAAAGCATTTTATAAATTACGGCAGTTTTTTTATTAATTGTGTTGTATATAGGGATGTCATTGTCATGGATTTATGCTACTGATTCCGATAAAATGTATCCATGGGTGAGATCGGCCAATGTTGATGACATGCATTAACTGTACATTTTTCCGTTAAATAATATCAGCACAATATTTAAATTGGTTCTGTATTTTCTTTTATTAAATACAATTGTTTGAGCTAAATCAATACCACACACTAACTTAACAAAATTTAAAAAACGAAAAATGTATTACTCATTTAAATCATTTTTGCTTTCAAAATCATCCTGTGTCCAGGAAATTATAATTTTAGTTTGTAAACATTAACAAAAACGACAAAGGCTTTTGAAAAAATAAGATATTGATCTATATCATGAATAAATCCCTTGTAGGCTCAATATCTAGTAGGCTTGATATCGATAGCAAAGATTCATGCTGAACAACAGGGACATATACAGCAAAATAATGAGACAAGGTATACTTGTCTCATAAAAACAACTACAGACATGAATTGTAGATGAGACTAATATTTGGAGCAGGAAAACAACTGCAAACAAACGTATCATTTTTCTAATTAGCGTCAGGATCAGAGCAGCACGGCCCTCGTTATGTCAATCAAATATGTTACTTAGCAATGCACAAATAAGTCCAATTTATGCTTAATTTGTGGACCCCTCGGATGTACAAACATGATGTGCCTCCAATCTTATTCTCTAAATACTGTAAGTGTCAAATGAAGTGAGGGAGCAGTAACCTCTTAGTGATGATAAATGGTTTAAATCTTTTTAGAATTTATTTTTAAGGGTGTAAAAATCCACTCCATCCCATTTAAAATATTTTTTCTGTGATCACTTTTATTTTTGCCTCCAAACCTTTCAAAATAAACCTGAATCTGCACTGATTCAGGTAAATAAACAGTAGCCTAATGGGGTTTAGACCATCGCCTGAAATCTGGAAGTGCCCAGATGTGCCTCAAGGTCACCTGATTGCAACCCACCTATAGTCAAATAAAAGTTAAAACTGCCCTTTTATTTTGAAGTGAACATTTTTTTTGTAAAAACACCAATTTGTTGAACCAGGACACAATCAGCTGGTGGACCTGAAGGTGGTTTACTGTATTAGTAATGCAGAATGTGTGATGCAACTCTTTGATGTACATTCTTGTTTTTTTTCCTCATCTCCGCACAGACCGCCAAGAGGAAGCGAGGCTACGTCAAGAACAAACTGGTCCTGAAAAAAGGCAAGAAACTCCCCAAAAAATAACGATGACGAACTCTCTTAGGAAAAACAAATGAAAAGCGAAGAAACCTCTTGACAAACAATGAAGAACACCGGGGGAGATCATGTGGCCCTTGAGCGCAAGCGTTTTTCTCATTCGAGCGCCCCCGAGTGGCGAGGAAGGTGAAGTGTCAAATTCTGGCTCGCTCCAGAATCGTTGTCCATTTTTATCTTGGGGGACATTTTGTCTTGCTTATTTTCTCCAATGTTTTTTTTTTGTTTTTCTTCCCTTTTTTTTTGACTTTGTACTTGAATGTGTGGCAAGGCATCGGGCTGCTCTGTAGGTTTTTGTCGATTAAACATTTTTTTTGTGTTATGTGAAAGATCTGATTATGAGTATGGGTAAGAAAACAGACGACGTGTAGGAATAATTGCACCAAAAAGCCATCGACTTGACCTTGCTCTATGGCACACTCATTAGCGAGTGAGGAGGCGCTCGGGACTCGTTCCTGACACGTGTACACGCACGAGCGTATGCGGTATGGAGGAACGTCATTGTCTATGAGCACACTTGTTTGAATTAACCTCTTCAACTCATTTACAAACCAATTGGCCCAATATATATGTAAAGAAAATGAGTATAATATATTGGAGTATTGCGCTGATTTTGAAATATGCAGTTTTTTCTTTAAACATTTTTTTTTTCCGATGTTTTTTTTTTTTTTTGTATGACAACAAGAACGGTGAATGCAATAATTATTGTACTGAGGGCCTTGAGATTTTTCTTCATGGATTGAATGAATGTGAATTTTTTCAACGCCGTCCATCGCCGCCCGCATTAATAACTTAGATTGTACGTTTTTGCTGCTGGAGCGTTTGAAAAGTTGTGCTGTTATTCCATTAGGCCTCCCCTCCTGCAGGGGGAGCTCTCTAGTTTGCGTAAGCAAGCCTGGTGCCTCTTTGCTGTTTGTCATCGTCTCCGTATTTGCCGTCTTCCTCTATGGGATTGTCGTTTAGTCCGCGGCAGGTGGGACACGGAGGTGGAAATGGTCCATTAAAGTCCACCGTGACGGGCACCCAAACTGCAAATACTCAATGCGTTTTGAGTTTAATATAATTCTGTCTTTGCCTTCATTTTAATAGGGACAAACGTAAAACACGTAGAGTAACAGAAGTGTGTCCTACTGCATACTGCTCACAAGCAGCATGTTCTGGTTCATGCACTGCAGTGTTGGCGCCACACTGGAAACGAGAAATTAGACTCGAAATTTATGATCGTCAAGTGGTTGTAATCGCATGCATAATGTACACAAATTAAGTTATAATTTAATGACAGTGCTTTTAATTCATTCGTAATTTGATGAGAAATAATGAAGTCATGTGTTTATGACAGGGGTGTGCAAAGTGGAACTTGGCATATTTCTTAAAGCAAATGCTAAACACAAAAGAAAATGCTTCAAATTGAAAAGAAAGCTATGTTTTGTCACCTACAAAGTTTTAACACATCTGCCTTGTTTAAAAATATCAGAAAAATATTTTATTTTCAGTTTGCGAACCACGACATTATGAATATACACAATGTTTATGATGGTCTTTATTTAACATGACATACTCTGACTGACTTTGATCATGTTTTTTCATGCATTTTCTGCATTGAAGATGCTAAAACCCATCCAATACAGGTCAATAATGCTGAACGATCTTCACATAACGTCAACATCTTAATTTTCAGAAACTCTTCTCGGCCTAAAAAAATGTTTTCTTTGTTTAAATTAATAATTTGTGGGAAATATTTTATTATTTACAACCGGAATAATAGGAATTGCAATTTTTGTCCCCCTATATATAATTTCTCCTTAATAATTAATTATTGTTATGTTTACAACATGGCAGGGCTATAAAAATTAGCTTTGGGCTAAAAATGTCCACTGAAGATGTGCGACTTTTAGCTGAAATCATGTCAAAACATACGTTTTTTGTATTGTACAAGCAACAATCTGAGTTAAATTATGTTAGAATATCGCAAGAATAAAGCAGACGTTCTGTTAGCTTGTCATTTAACAGGAATAAGGTCGTAAATGTGTGATTAACAGTATGCAAATATTTAAATTTCGACAAGGAATTTTGTACAATAAAAAAAAAAAGTATGATTAATAATTTATGAGAAACTAGAAATATTGGAAACATTTAGTCAACATATTTTGGAAATATGCTGAGAGTCAATAAAAAAATTATATTCATACTTTTCACTTCCCTTGCTAAAAAAAAATGGCATGGTATTTCAGCGGGCTCTGCGGCAGGAATTAAGTCACAATGTCTAAAAAATAAAAATTGCAACCAAAAAGCTGAATCAAAGTGGAAATATTACGAGATCAATGCAAAGAATGATGTGGTATTTTTACGTTATGGTCAAAAATCAGGAAAAAAGTCAGAATGTTGTGATTGAAAGAGGACAAATGACAAATTACAGTTTTTAAAGAGATTATTTGGCCAAAAAAGTAAAGGATGAAAATCAAAACGACAAAAATAACTGGCAGAATCAAATCAAAATGGTACAATACATAATATTTCTAATTTTAAAAAAAGTAGAAATGTTATGGAGTTAATGTTTAACTTGTTAAA
>NC_084568.2:18582500-18592500 GCF_033978685.3 Nerophis lumbriciformis
AGTTTGTAGTTTCTACCACTTTTAAATGCTTTGAGTATTACCTCCTTAGTGAAAAACTTGGGTGTCCAAGCTTTGTTTTCAGCCGCCCTCTGTCTCTCTTCCTGTCTCTGCTGCTCCTCCAGTCCATGTTTGTGTTCTGTGGCCTCGTCCATGTTGCCATCTTTCAGAGACTTGGTCACATGTCTCCACAAGCGCCTACAAGAACACATCCTGATGTCACTTGCATCTTTTCCACTTCATCAGAGAGCTCTACTAAAAATGTGAGACCATGATTATGGTCATACTATTCAAGAATATTTCAGCCTCCAGTACAACTTCTTGTACTTGGACTTGTGTCTAGTCAGCATTCAAGTGTTATTCTACCTGGACTCTGTGCGTCCTTGTTGCTCCAGCGGTCGCATCTTCTTCTTGGTGACGGCCAGTTTGGTGGTGTCGATGACTTTGGTCTCGCCGCTGCTGTAGGTGAACTCCAACGTACCGTTCCACTCGCCCTGAGCTTTGCACACCGTGGTGTTGGTCAGGTTGTGTTTCACTTCTGCTGTCACTCTGACAAACAAACAAATCAGATGTTTACAGGACCGTCCATTCTTACTTGCTTCAAACTTTCAACGTTTACCGTATTGACCCTAACATGAGGGAAGCATTTTTATCCTCAATAAAATTCTAAAAATTGGATTTGGGGTGGAAACATTTAATGCATCCAAATCCACAGGTGGCCACTCATAGTTTTTCTATCTGTCACTCACACACACCAGAGACCTGGACAGATGCACCTAGTTGGGAAGTTTTGACAGCAAATAAATATTTTTGCTTTTTGAAAACCTGGAAAAAAAGAGTGGTTGTGTTTTGGTAAATGCAGTATGCTTTCCCTATGAATGTTATTTCAAATGTACACGTTATAAAGTCTCCAATGATATTCTGTCTGCAAGGGATCACTATTGATCAGAACCACAATTATTGGCCAAGTATGTTCAACACACAATGTTGATTAAGATCCACCCAATAATATTAACAATAAAATCGGATGATATCGGCTTAGAGTGGAAAGTAGTCCTGCAGAAGGTTTACTTGTGCAAAGCTGGACAGCCAGTGAACATACTTTGTATTTTAGTGAAGTCATTTCCGCAAGGTAACACACAACATGTGTACTTAATTGAAGGATATTGCAGTCTTAACACTTGACAATACAACAAAGTATGACATACTTATCGTGGCATAGTATGTTACTCACACAAACAAAGCCTCCAAGGTGTGTTACAAAGTTTCCAGTAACAAATGTGTCCGCATCGTTCAACTTCCTGTGTCATCAACTTAAATAAAGGAATTATTGTGACCACTAGCTGTCGCCACCACTGTTTCCACTTAAGAGACAGAATAAGTCTGTCAAAAGGTTATTAAGTGTTTTTCATACCGAGTCATTTCACTTAATCAAACCTTGTCAAGCATTCCACACTACAAAATAATACAAGTATATGATTTGTGCTGATATATATCAGATTCATATTGTATTGGCCAAATGTCAAGGCTCCAATATGGGTGTCACATGGGAAATGAAAAAGTTGTATCGGGACTGCCCTAATCACTATTGTTATTATTATAATTATAATTATTACAGCCTGCAGGTTCTTTCTTTCCTACTTAGTCAAGTAGCAAGTTCAAAGGAGGTTACCTCTCATCTTTTATCTTGTATTTGTTCCACCACAACCTCGTAGGTCGAATTAAGTCGTTTGTGTCAAATGTCAAGTCAATTTATTTTCGTTCTTTCGAACCTGAAACTTTAGTTTTTTCCAAGTAGAAACCTTTACTTACTTCTGACCTTCTTTTGGTTTCACCTTTGCTCCAAAACAATAACCTCTTTCCACTCCATCGCTGCCATTTAAGAACATGTTTTATCATATGTGGGGGTTTTTTGCCAATGGAACTGGTGCTTCAAAGAGGGTAAATGGGACAATGAAAAAGGAGGATTACCTCCAAATTCTTCAGGACAACCTAAAATCATCAGCCCGGAGGTTGGGTCTTGGGCGCAGTTGGGTGTTCCAACGTCAAAAGTGGTAAAGGAATGGCTAAATCTGGCTAGAATTAAGGTTTTAGAATGGCCTTCCCAAAGTCCTGACTTAACGTGTGGACAATGCTGAAGAAACAAGTCCATGTCAGAACACCAACAAATTTAGCTGAACTGCACCAATTTTGTCAAGAAAAGTGGTCAACAATTCAACCAGAAGCTTATGGATGGCTACCAAAAGTGCCTTATTGCAGTGAATCTTGCCATTGACATGTAACCAAATATTAACTTTGCTGTATGTATACTTTTGACCAGGCAGATTTGGTCACATTTTCAGTAGACCCACAATAAATTCATAAAAGAACCAAACTTCATGAATGTTTTTTGTGAACAACAAGTATGTGCTCCAATCACTCTATCACAAATAATAAGTGTTGTAGAAATTATTGGAAACTCAAAACAGCCATGACATTATGTTCTTTACAACTGTATTAAAACTTTTGACAAGGACAGTATATATACACACACACACATACATACATACATACATACATATATATATATATATATATATATATATATATATATATATATATATATATGGATATATGTATATATGGATATATATATATATGGATATATATATATATGTATATACATATATCTATATCTCTCTATATATATATATATGTATGTATATATATATATATATACATATGAACATAGATATATATACATATATACACATATACAAACATACATATATATATATATATACATACGTATATATATATATACACACATACAAACATACACATATACACACATACAAACATACATATATACACATTTACAAATATACATATATATACACATACATATATACATATAAATATATGTATAAACATATATATATATATATGCATATACTGTATATATAAATACATGTATATACATACATACATATATACATACATACATGTATAAATATATAAACATACATATATATAAATATATATATATATACACATACATAAATATATATACATACATATATATATATATATATACATACATATATAAATATATATATACATACACATATATATATATATATATATACATATACAAACATACATATATATACACATATGCAAACATACATATATATACAAACATACATATATACAAAAATACATATATATATATATATATATAAATACATATATATATATATACATACATATATATAAATATACATACATATATATATACATGCATTTACATATGTATATATATATATATACATAGATATACACATATACAAACATACATATATATATACATATATACAAACATACATATATATACACATAAACATATATCTATACCAGTGACGTGCGGTCACTAGAGGCATCATGGAAAGAAAAAAAATTAATTAAATTGTTATACGTATCCAGTGATTATACTATAAAGTTATTTTCCATTTAACTTCACCAGTTTTAGATTTTTTTATTCAAAATCGCTGAATTTTCACATTTGCCGTTCAAATACTGAGAAGAGACGGTGCGGTGATCAGCAGCCAGTTGAGGCACGTCACTCAGTTGTGCCTCAACATGGATTGCGGACTCGGCTAACTGCTGGCCTGCTGTGCAGTGAGACCGTATTGCTATATGAATTATATTATACATTTCCATAGTTTAGTTAGCTGAGGTATATAATGTACAGTGTATTTTGTCAACAACTGTATGTGTGTAACGTATTTCTTGTGCTGAGCAATCATAAAACTGCTGCGAAGACGCACTGTGTGAGGCTCGCGTAATCCCGCCTCCTGGTGCCGGTTATTGCACCTCCGCCGCAGACTGCACCCCCCGACGGGAGCGCCACACCAACCAAAGCCCACACCCAAACCCTCCACGTGCAAGACCGAATCCACCCAAAAAAAGTCACTTAACAAGAAGCCAAAAAGTGCAAAAACAACATTGCTCGCACCGGAGGAGCCGTGAACGACTGCAGGGACACAACATTAGGTACACCTGCAGACTGCAGCACGGATTTCATATTGCATTCATTCACAACACCAACACCACTGTTCCCGCACTTTTAAGTAAAGGTAAGACCATAATAACGTTTTTTTTTTAATTAAATGTGCTTTTTTGTGTGCTACAGTTTGTATGTGTAAGGTTAAAGTTAAGTTAAAGTACCAATGATTGTCACACACACACTAGGTGTGGTGAAATTTGTCCTCTGCATTTGACCCATCCTCTTGCTCACCCCCTGGGATGTGAGGGGAGCAGTGGGCAGCAGTGGCGCCGCACCTGGGAATAATTGTTGGTGATTTAACCCCCAATTCCAAGCCTTGATGCTGAGTGCCAAGCAGGGAAGAATGCTGGTATGAGCTTTTAAACAAAACCCGTTAACTGCTGCCAATCAAATGGTGAATAAGATACTCTTTAGGGTTCATATGTTTGTAAATCTGACTGTGATGAAGTCAGTGCCTCACCAGCCATCAACCTCACCGCACGTCACTGATACCTAAAGACAGCTAGTCAATGGGGAAAAAGTCAAGTGTAGCTGGCTGACTTATTCAAGAAGTAAAGATGCAGTCTATTGCTTTTGCTGCAAATTATTTTCCAAAAAGTAATTCAAACTAGCAGCCGAGAGACAGCGGGATTGGGTCAACATAGGTGCACTGCTGAAACAGCATGAAAACAGTGAAGATCATTGTAGCAACATGGTGAAATGGAAGGAATTTGCCTTGCGTCTTTCAAAGGGGAAAACTATTGATGAATTTAACTTCAGTAGACTGCGCTCTCTTTGTACAACGTAAAAATTAAATATGAACACTTAACTAAAAATATAAACTAGTAATTAAAGACTAATATGTACAAGACTGATGAGACAAGATGACACTTTTACTGTAAATACAAAGCTTTATCACTTGGACTGTTCAACCCCAGGCCACTCTTGTAGCTGAATGTTTTCTACATTTTAAGATTAGGAACCATATGTGGCACTCTGGACATCATTCGTTCATTCATTGGTATTATTTATGTTCTTAACTGGGCCACCCCCATATCTTTATAAATGACATGTCATTTGTAAAGACATGCCAGGCTGACAATAGGATAATGTAAACAACACTGCCAGAGCCGCAATGAGTTTATAGTAGGTGTGTGAATGATCAACAATCAATATTATTGGCAGAAATAGAGGGCCCCAAAATCAAATTTTGGAGGCTTGGGCCGGCACTGCATATATACATACATATATATGTATATACATATAAATTAATACCTATATATAAATATATACATACTTATAGATATACATACATACATACACATACATACATATATATACATCCATATATATGTATAAATATACATACATATATATACATCCATATATATGTATATATATACATACATATATATGTATATACATATATATTAATACCTATATATAAATATATACATACTTATAGATATACATACATACACATACATACATATATATACATACATATATATGTATAAATATACATACATATATATACATCCATATATATGTATATATATATATACATACACATACATATATATATACACATATACAAACTAGGGATGTCCCGATCCGATATTTGGATCGGATCGGCTGCCGATATTTGCCAAAAATTGCGTATCGGCAAGGCATGGGAAAATGCCGATCCAGATCCAGTTTAAAAAAAAACTCCGCTCCGTGTTTTCCAACGCACCTATTTAAATAATACATTCCACTTTTCTGCTGCTCCGTAATTACCGTTCCGCATTTTCCAGCACACCTTCAACACATCCACAATTCTCACACAGTTGCTTTTAGCTGCTGGCATTACACGACAGGCTCTTCTCACTCTTTCCTATGTCTCCCTCTCACAGAAAGCGAGCGCACCTTCTTACACATCACATACGTATACGTCCTCTCCCAGCAGAGAGCGAGGTAGCGGCATGGCTAACGTTAGCTGTGATGCTAGCGCAGCCGCTAAGGTGCGCGCCTGCTCAAGCGTCCTCTGCGCATAGCAAATCTATGCCACGCACAAAATCAAATAAAAAAATAAGCGCATAACAATTTTCGACACACGGACACGACAGAGAAAACAGTTTTCTTCATCATTGTTCAAATATTGTGACGTCTGTCGAGACGCTTATTTCCATTCGGTGCCACACGTCCAGACTCCACACCATCAAAATGGCAAAAATGTCCACATCAACACCGTATGAAAAAATTAGTGATTTTTTTAGTTGTGATTTCCTTCTCTGCATGAAAGTTTAAAAGTAGCATATATTAATGCAGTATGAAGAAGAATGTTTTAATGTAGACATGCAAGCCTTGAAAGAACATTTTGAAAATCAAGACTACATTTCCTGCAAATGGGTGCATTTCTACCCTATATTTTAACTTTAGATTTATTCTCATATCAAACTCTTTTGGCTGTCTTTTTGACACTTACATCAGGCGCCCCCCTCCACACCCTGGATTATAAATAATGTAAATAATTCAATATGATTATCTTGTGTGATGACTGTATTATGATGATAGTATATATCTGATAGTATATATCTGTATCATGAATCAATTTAAGTGGACCCCGTCTTAAACAAGTTGAAAAACTTATTGGGGTGTTACCATTTAGTGGTCAATTGTACGGAATATGTACTTCACTGTGCAACCTACTAATAAAAGTCTCAATCAATCAATCAAAACACATAGAATCATCATACTGCTGTGATTATATGCATCAAGTGTTCATTCAAGACTAAGGCAAAATATCGAGATATATATTGTGTATCGCAATATGGCCTTAAAATATCGCAATATTAAAAAAAGGCCATATCGCCCAGCCCTAGTTCAATGATGCCATTTCTGTTTGTCATGTATAATTTTGTCTATTTTGTGTTTATCCTTGAATAAACAGGTCAGTTTCTTGTTACCAACCATTGTGTATTATTCAAACTCCCCTAATTCAGCTGGCTAGTTGTTATCAAGAGTACTAAAACCCTTTTGAACATGATTCTGACAACTAAGTAGGCTAAATAACTTTAAACTTTAATACATGCTCGGATAGGCCAGTATCGGTCAGTATCGGTATCGGTATCGGATCGGAAATGCAAAAACAATATCGGTATCGGATCGGAAGTGCAAAAACCTGGATCGGGACATCCCTAATACAAACATACATATATATATACACATATACAAACATATATATATATATATATATATATATATATATATATATATATATATATATACAAACATACATAAATATCACATATACAGACATATATACACATACATATAGATATACTGTACATACATATACATACCTAAATATATATACATACATACATATACACACACACACATACATATACATACATACATATATACATACATATATATACATCTATATATACATACTTATGGATATACATACATACATACATATATATATATATATATATATATATATATATATACACACATACATACATACACACATACATACATACACACATACATATATATATTTATATATTTATATAAATATGTATATACATATATTTATATATACAAACATACAGTGTTTCCCACACATTCATTTATTTGTGGCGGCCCGCCACGAAAGAATTACATCCGCCACAAATGGATTTTTCGGCTTTGTCTGTGTAGTTACAACTCCGGTGCAGTAGGTGGCGGTAGCCTACTATGCATTGTAACTCCGCCAATAGCACTTAATTCACCTGGTGGGCCAGAAGAAGAAGACGAAGAAGACGGCGGAGTAAAAGAACGGACCGACCGGATCAAAATACGAGGGTAATATAGGTTGTAGGTAGATAAGTTATAGCTGCATCACTCGCGGCTCGTCATATATTTAACGTTAATCCGCGATTTCACCGAGCGTTTCACTCACGGTGAGCAGCCTGACGCTGCTTCATTAACACCGCAGCTGTTGTCACGTCACGTGTTACCATACCGACGAGCTAACGTGTCCAGGTTATAACCCTGTTGTCAATAAACACACGTGGAGACGGTGCTTCAGATACTGCATTAATAATGAAGCTAAATTGTCCACTGTCCACTGCAGCATGTGAATGCAATGAAAAGAATAAAATCTGAGCCAACCAGCTGTTAAAATGTTGTCCAGGTTAATGTTTTGGCCATTAAAGGCCCTTCATTTCAAGATTTCAACTGTGATCGGGCTTTAAACATGTGGCTGACCTGTTCAGATGGGTGTAACTCGGGTGCTCACACTTTTTCTGCAGGCGAGCTACTTTTCAATTGATCAAGTCGTGGGGATCTACCTCATTCATATATATAATTTATATTACTTATTTATGAAATATATGTTTTTGTTAACAAGTTAAAGGTGTTTAATGATAATGCAAGCATGTTTAACACATATAGTTAATATTGTTAATAAATTAAAGGTGTTTAATGATAATACAAGTATGTTTAATACATATAGTTAATATTGTTAACAAGTTAAAGGTGTTTAAAGATAATACAAGCATGTTTAACACATATTGTTAATAAATTAAAGGTGTTTAATGATAATACAAGTATGTTTAATACATATAGTTAATATTGTTAACAAGTTAAAGGTGTTTAATGACAATACAAGCATGTTTAACACATATAGTTAATATTGTTAACAAGTTAAAGGTGTTTAAAAATAATACAAGCATGTTTAACACATATGGATTCCTTTCTTTCATGAAGACAAGAATATAAGTTGGTGTATTACCTGATTGTGATGACTTGCATTGATAGGAATCAGACAGTGGTGCTGATAACGTCCGCATTTTCGAATGGAGGAGAAAAAAAGTCCTCCTTTCTGTCCAATACCACATGAAAGTGGTTGGTTTTTGACATCTTATTTGTCCAGCTTCTGTACTCCTTTGTATACACTTTACAAGAAATACATTGTCGGCAAACTCCGTAGCTTGCTAGCTTGTGCACGCCAGCTTTCTGAGACTCTTATTTTGTTAGCGCATCTGTGCAGTCGGTCTTTGGAGTTTTGACGACAGGTACGGCGCCAGAGTCTGTTGAAATAAAGTGTTTCTCGCCTTCCTGTCGGTAATTTTAATGAGCTAAATATGTACATAAAGTGTTGTACTTATATTCCAACTCCGCGTTCTTCTTGGTCATCGCCGCTGCGGCCGTCACCCCCCGCCCCCCGACCACCGCTGTTTGACTCGGGGGCCGGGGCAGACATATGGCGTCACATTAGTGCCAAAAATCAGAGCGCATAAAAACTGTTATCGCGCGCTGATTCTCCACCTTGTGCGCGAGCGCGACACCCTTTTGTGCGCGCGTGGTGCCTTTCTGCGCGCGCGCCGTCTCGGTCTGTGCACTGTCATGTTTCGTTTTGGCACTTTGGAGGCGGGTATGCATTGATGGCCCCTTCTTTCTGATTGGTCAGGCGAAAAATGCTCAGAGCCAATCAGAAGTATAGCAGAGCGGGTCATCGTCAATATGTATCAAGATTTACGGAGGAAGAAGTGGATAAAAAAATGTCGCGCGCTGATGAAGGTTATTTCACACCACATAAACACAATACAGGGTAATACAAAATGTGACCCAAATAAATAATAAGACAACAAACACCATAATCACATCTTTCAGCCAGAACTGGTCCACCAGCAATAACATCCAACCATAACATTATTTTATATTTTCATTTCTTCTTGAACATTTGTTTTCTAATTTATGGAATTTCTTTTGATTAAGCCATAAAATTAATGAAATAATCTTTGAATTTTGTTTTTAAAATGTTAAAAATAGCCTTTTAATAATGTATTCTGAAACAGTTTAAAATAATCAGAGAACTGACTAACACTGACCCTACACAACTATGTTGCACAATTAAGTCATTTTTTTTTAAAGCGAAAGAGGTAATTTCAACAGGTACAGCATCCTATGTCATATCTACATGTAATAAGATTTGTAACAAGG
>NC_084568.2:18605000-18632500 GCF_033978685.3 Nerophis lumbriciformis
CCACCAAACCCCCCTCCGTGCGTCGGTTGAGGTGGGCGGGGTTGGGGGGGGGCGGGGTTTGGTGGTAGCGGGGGTGTATATTGCAGCCCGGAAGAGTTAGGGCTGCAAGGTGTTCTGGGTATTTGTTTTGTTGTGTTACGGTGCGGATGTTCTCCCGAAATGTGTTTGTCATTCTTGTTTGGTGTGGGTTCACAGTGTGGCGTATATTTCTAACAGTGTTAAAGTTGTTTATACAGCCACCCTCAGTGTAACCTGTATCGCTGTTGATCAAGTATGCCTTGCATTCACTTGTGTGTGCGTGCAGAAGCTGCACATATGTGACTGGGCCAGCACTCGGACTGGGTGAAAAGCGGACGTGATGATTTTCGAGAGGGGCATTGAAATTTGGGAGTCTCCCGGGAGGGGCAAGCATGAGAATTAGCGGTGAATGCGGTGTTACCGCGGCACCGCCGCTGTATATAATCGGCGGGCCAGCTCTAATGTTAATTTGATATTGCCTCAAGGGCCAAGTGAAATTACACGGCGGGACAATTTTGGCCCGCGGGCCAGAGTTTGACACCCATGCCTTAGAGGATACAGTATAATTTATACGGAGCGTGTCGGTATGGACGCTCACCTGTGTACTTTGCCGCCGTAGAAAGGTTTCGTGTGGAAGGTGACCGTGGCCGAGTATCCGCTCTTGGCACAGTTGATGCAGACTTTGCCGCCCAGCTCCACCCAGGGCACGGTCAGGATGGAGCGGGCGTAGGCGGACGGCAGCGAGAAGACGTACTCCTCCTCATGCTCCAAGAGAGACAACACGCCTGGGAGGAGGAAGGTGAACAAAAAAGTGATATAAACCAGTAATAAATGTATAAAGAAGGCAATGTTTGTGCGTCACTTCCCCTCCCACATCGTTTTATATGTGAGCACCTGATTTGTATCCAATTTAATTTTTAATCACCTATGAGCCTTGTGTGCAAATCAACAAATACCATTCTTCTAATGAATCCAGGGGAAGAGTTCATAGACATAAACTTGAATAAGTAAGACTTGTAATTGGCAACATTAGTTGTATTACAATAATTAAGTACAGTAGGGAAGGCATTCATATGGCCACATTCCCTTTCGCAATGCAGTGTGCTGAAAATGATGGAAAGCTCCACTCTACATAGCAACTGACGCTATCAGTAAAGTTGAAATTGCCACAAAACACATTTTAGGATAGTCAACACTGTACAGCAGGGGTGTCAAAGTCATTTTAGCTCAGGGGCCGCATGGAGGAAAATCTGTGCACACGCGGGCCGAACTATTAAAATCATGGCATTAAAACTAAAAAATAAAGGCAACTTCAGATTGTTTTCTTTGTCTTACTTTGGCCAAAAATAGAACAAACACATTCTGAAAATATTACAATAAAAATATAGAAAAAAATACCGGCACCGGTAAAGTTTAGATCCATGAAGGAAAGAAGAAAGTGAATGAGTGTTTATAACTGAATACATTTATATATGCATAAACATTTGTTTTCTTTTGTATTATTTTTTTAAATTAATTAAGTAACATTTATCTTTTATCAACCTTTTTCCAAAACACAATATAGAATGTGAGATATAACAAGATAATGCATACATTTATCATTTGTTTTTTATGACGTGATGGGGTCCCTGGGGCCCCATTTTGAAAATTCCTAGCGCCAATACCAATACATGCGGCTGTGGCCTGCGGGCCGGTTCTAATACTAATCAAATATCATCCCATGGGCCATAGATCATTCATCCGGCCCGCGGGCCAGAAGACTTGACTTTGACACATAGGCTCTACTGTCATCTGGCGGCTAAGGTGGATAGTGGCTGTCAAAGTGTACCAACTTGTCGGATTACATCCCCGTCCTTCTACTATCCAGGTGAGAGGCATGATTTATGATCCACAATAAAGTTGGACGAGGAAGCAGCTGATCAGTCAATGATGTCAACATTGGCACACACACTTGTGATCCCGGCGCCGCTATAAATAGTTGGTCTGTGTTAGCGCTTATAATAACAATATCACAAAAAATATATATATTTCTATATATAATTTTTGGAAATAGGAAAAATAACATACAGGGTCATATGTACCTGATGATATGGAGGTAGAAAGGATGTATTCAACAACATTTTTGGGAATCTATATAGATGATCAATTAAATTGGAAACTGTACATAAATATACTCAAGACAAAGATGGCAAAAACCATTGCTATGTTACATAAAATCAAAAACTCCGTAAATCAAAAGGCTCTTAACATGTTATAAAATTCATTCGTACTCCCATATCCTAATTATTGTGTTGAACTCTGGGGTAACAATTACAAATCAAACATCAATTCTATGTTCTTACTTCAAAAGAAAGCGACTAGAATTGTAAATTATGCGGATTATCATGACCATACCGATGCTCTGTTTATTGAATTAAAAATATTAAAACGGCACGATTTTGTTGACCTCAACACTGCTATTGTGACGTACAAAGCTCATAACCACATGCTGCCTCGGTGTCTACAGGAGAGGTTCAAACCTAGGGAGAGTCCCTATGACCTCAGAGGTTCAGCTGTCTTTCAGAAAGCAAACATAAGAACGAGCTTAAAAAATAGATGTGTTTCTGTCAGGGGGTTCAACTGTGGAACAGCTTGGATGATTCCTTAAAATGTTCCAGTTCCATTCACACATTTAAAAAAAACTTTAAGACCAATGTCTTGGAAAAATATATCACTCTTGAATCAACACAGTAGTTAATACTATGATCAATGTTAATGAAAAACTAAATGTAGGATATAAATATAATGGAATTATAATTGTTTGTATATAGTATATTAATTGATGTGTACAAGCATATTTCACATGCCTTTACTGTGTATATAATTGAACAGTATTTATGTTGTGTACAATGTGTATTTATAATATGTTGTGAAAAGGAAATTTCATATTTTTTTTGGAAGCTCATCTCGTACTTGACTTTGTTTACAGGGTTAGGCGCAATAAGGGTTCAACTTCAGCCTAAACCCTTTCGGTCTGCAACATTTTTATTTTTTTATTTATGAATGTACAACTGTTTGTTTATGAATGTACATAAAATCATAAACTTAAGAGATGGTTTGATGTCAATAAATTATCATTAAATGTAAAAAAAACAATTTATGATTTTTTGTAAGAGGAAAAGGGAGAAAACGATCAAACTGTCAATAGATGGAATTAATATTGAAAGGGTTTCTGAACTTAGATTTTTAGGAGTGATACTGGATGACGGTCTGACATGGAAATCTCATTATGCACATGTACGGAAAAAGATGTCTAAGAGTATTTTCATATTAAATAAGGTAAACTATGTGTTAGATTATAGGGCAATGTGCATATTGTATTGTGCACTTATATTGCCATATATCAGCTACTGTGTGGAAGTGTGGGTGAACACATATAAGAGTAACATAAAGGCATTGTATCAACTACAGAAAAGAGCTATAAGGATTATTCATAAAGTAGATTACTTAGAACACACTAACATATTATTTATTAATTTGGGTTTATTGAAATTACAGGAGTTCGTAAAGTTAGACATTATGTGTCATGTTTAAGGCTAAAAGTAAAACATTACCAGCAAATTTACCAAAAATGTTTGTCATCACTTCTGAGTATGAAGAGTATAGAAGAAAAGGTCATTTCCAACATCAGTATTCAAGGACAACTTAAAAACAAATGTGCATAACAGTGGTGGGGGTTAAACTATGGAATTCTCTTTACAATGAGATAAAAGATTGTAAATATATTTCCAATTGAAAAAAAGATATAAAGACAGAACAATAAGATCATATGGACAGCCATAAGTGTTTACATTTTGCTTTATTTTTATTATTTTACTTATTTTTTGCCCAGTTTTGTGTTTGTTTTGTATCATCCCGTGAGGTGTATATTACTCATTTTGTTTTTTTTGTTCGGTTTGTACTTCATGAAGTTTTGCACTTGTGTTTTTTTGTTTGTTTTCGTTATATTTGGATGTAATTGTTGGTTTATATGATATTATTAAGTAAGACTACGTATTATGTTGAAGGGGGCAGGAAAATATAAGATTTTTCTTCATCCTGCTCCTTCTCAGGCATTGGTGTGTAAATGTATAATTGAATAATTGTGGTATAATTGGCTATTGATCAAAGATGCACATCAATGAAGGAGATGAATAAAAATGAAATGAAAAAAATCAACATCTGTTTGTTTATGTAAAACTGTTTGTTTAATTTGTTGACCATTGACCGAAGAAATAATAAACTAAACTAACTAATACTTGGTTAATATTCCAAGTCATGAAATGTAAATTGAGTATTGTTGGTGCTTTTTGAAAGGTTATTCATTACGTTTTATGGGCGGAATAGAGGACCACCCATTGGCTGCAATGCAAGCAGACTTTTATTTATTAAAAAGAATACTTCCGTGGTCATGAAATGATTGTGAACGATAAACCAAATTACAAAAAAAAAGTGCAGTTCCCCTTTAAGAACATGTTGTGTTTCAAAGCGGCAAAGAAGACATTTCCTGCCTCACCTTCTCCAACCATGGACACTCCAATAGACATGCCCATGAACTTGCTCTTGGTCCACACGTGGGCGCTGACACACACCCTCCTCTCCCAGCACTCGCAGTAAAACGCAGAGACGGGCGGATGATGGGACACCTGCTCGCCCACGAAGCGGACTCTGTAGCAGCCTCCCGGTGGGTCGTCGCCCTGTTGCGCGTTGTTGGGGCCCCTGCCCGGCTCCCGGGCGGACCCCTGATTGGCCTTGACTTTGTCGTGAGGGACATCCCAGGAGCAGTGGAAGGTCTCCCCCAGCACGGGGTTGTAGGGCTTCTTGGCCACGGCCCCCTTGCGGCCTTCGTGGAAGGAGGTCAAGTAGTACTCCACAAAGCGGATGATGCGGTCCTCGGCCGTGGCGCCGGCTGTGATGGACAAGAACAAGTCTGGGTGGGCCATGAAGTTGGCGTACATCTCCAGCAGCGAGCGCCTCTCCAGAATAAAAGTAGGCAGCACCACCTACAAAGTGCCAGGAAAATCCAGAGAGAGAAAATGAAAGTTCAGAAAGGAACCGTTGGTGTGCGATTGTTGCAATGTTCACCCGTGTGAGATCCATGCCCAGTTTGAGCTGGGAGAGCAGGTGGAGAATGACGCTCCTCTGCTCGTCCAGGACCCCCAGGTCCTCCTCCTCGTTGTCCTCCGTGTCCGTCACCTCCTCGCTGGGGCCGATGTCTGCCAGGCCTGCTGCTCGCTGCTCACACATCAAAACAAAACCGCCATTTTAAGTTGGAGCTTCACAATTTTAACGAACTTTGCTGCTGTCGTCAGACGTGGAAATCGCTCATTTTTCTGATTCCTTTTTTTTTTTTTTTTTTTTTTGTCCTGTCCAGATTCTCAGGCAAATCATATAGTTGATGTAGATGCCCATATCGGTTGTTCAGATTTACTTTACAAAAGAGAAGTGTAGGATACTTCTCTTGTTGCCTTATTTGTATTTAACTTTCTTAAATGTATTTATATTATCATTTGGTGCAGCCGGGCCGGAGCAGGAGGGGATAGAAAGAGAAAAAAAAGAAGACAGAGGGGGAAATTGTGGGAACAAGAGGGGGATTAGACAGAGAGACAAAAACAACAACAGCAAACACAACAACAACAACAACAACAAAGCAACATCAGCAAATACGACATGTACAAATATGATGGTAAAAGTGATAGCAAATAAGCAGTTAGCGAAAATAAAAAAAATAATACAGAAATGACAATGAGCATTATTACACTACAAATGGAGCAAATCAATCAAATCAAATCAAATCAACTTTATTTATAAAGCACATTTAAAATTTACCACAGGGGTAGCCAAAGTGCTGTACAATGAACAGGTTAAAAGATAAAACGAGTACCGAGCAAACACAACACAACACAAACAGAACACGATAAAAAATAAATAATTAAAATAGAATAAATAAAAACATAAAAACATAAAAACAGGTTCACAGCAGGTGTATTATGGGGCGCCATTGCAGGATGGATATCACTCAGTGTTAAAAGCCATGGAATAAAAGTATGTTTTTAAGAGAGATTTAAAAACAGGAAGAGAGGAGGCTTGTCTAACACTCAGGGGTAGGTCGTTCCAGAGCTTGGGAGCAGCATCGGCGAAAGCTCTGTCACCTCTAAGCTTCAGCCTTGTGTCAGGGACCGTCAACAGCAGCTGATCGGCTGATCTTAAGGATCAGGTGGGGCAGTAAGGCTGAAGGAGGTCGGAGAGATAGGTTGGCGCGAGGTTGTTTAGACATTTAAAAACAAATAAAAGGAGTTTAAAATTGATTCGGTAACGCACAGGGAGCCAGTGAAGGGACGCTAAAATAGGGGTGATGTGCTCACGTCTGCGGGTCTGTGTTAGCAGACGAGCAGCAGAGTTCTGCACGAGCTGCAGGCGGGCGAGGGAGGCCTGGCTAATGCCTACATACAGGGCATTACAGTAATCAAGATGAGTCGAGATAAAGGCGTGGATTAATTTCTCAAGATCATGTCTTGATAGAAGCGGTTTCACTTTCGCTATTTGGCGTAATTGATAAAAGCTTTTTTGAACGACGCTGCTGATTTGTTTTTCGAATTTAAAATCTGAGTTAAACTTTACCCCCAGGTTTGTGACACAGTCGCTGAGATACGGGGTCAGAGTGCCGAGGTCAACGTTGGGGGAGGGAGAGCGACTTGGACCGAACAACATAACTTCTGTTTTATCTTCATTTAGGCTCAGGAAGTTAGCTGAAAGCCAGACTTTGATGTCGTGCAGGCAGTCAATAAGACGTTGAACCGTGTTATTTTGTGCCATGGGAAAATAAATCTGGCAATCATCGGCGTAAAAATGAAATGCAATACTGTACTTCCTAAAAATAGAACCAAGGGGGAGAAGGTAAAGCGCAAATAAAATTGGGGCAAGGATTGAGCCCTGGGGGACCCCATGTGGTAAAGGAGCTGTGGACGACATAAAACTGTCTACTTTTACACAAAAACTCCTGTCGGTTAGGTACGACCGGAACCAGTTGAGGGCGGCGCCCTTAATGCCCACACAGTTCTCAAGACGAGTGATTAAGGTGGCGTGGTCGACGGTGTCGAATGCAGCAGACAGATCTAAAAGCACCAGGACAACATATTTACCAGAATCAGTGGACAGGAGGATATCGTTAAAAACTTTTAGAAGCGCTGACTCTGTGCTGTGGAGGGCTTTAAAACCGGACTGGAACAGCTCAGTGATACCATTATCCTCTAAGAAGGGCAACAACTGACTGTAGACAACCTTCTCTAATATTTTGGAAATGTATGGAAGATTAGAGATGGGTCTGAGGTTAGAGAGGAGAGAGGGGTCGAGGCTGGGTTTTTTAAGTAGAGGTCGTACCACTGCATGTTTAAACTCTACTGGAACTATTCCAGAAGAGAGGCTACTATTGATAATGTTAAGGACACTTGATTCAATAGTAGCAAGTACCTCCTTAAACAGGCGAGGTGGGAGGGCATCTGCAGGAGAACCAGAGGGCTTCATATGACTAACTGTGTCACTTAAAAAAGAAAAGGACACCGGCTCAAACTGATGGAAAACAGAAGAGAAATGCAGAGGAACAGAAGGGTCATATGAAGGCTGAGATAGACTGGCTCTAGTTGACACAATTTTGTCAGTGAAAAAATGGAGACAATTTTCACAGAATTCAAAAGAAGCATCAAAACCAACAGATTTGGGCGCAACAATGACAGTGTTAATAGTTTTAAACAGAACTCTGGGGTTGTTAGAGTTAGAACATATAATCTGAGATAGATATATATTCATTTCTACTTTTACAGGAAAACAGGCTTTCTTTAAAAATGGCAAAGGACACATGCAGCCTGTCTTTTTTCCATTTTCTCTCTGCTCTTCTACATACGCGCCTGGCAGCCCGAGTGACGTCATTCAACCAGGGCTGAGGCGTCTGAGGCGTGGCTTTAGAGCGGCGGCATTTGAAAGGCGCGATCGTGTCCAGTGTTTGTAAACAAATAGAGTTGAACCCAGAAACCAACTCTTCAGTATTCAGACATACAGAGGCTGCAGAATTATCATCACAAAGAGTCGAAAAAATAGAGGAGAACCGAGCAGGAGACGAAGAATTAAACATGCGAGAGCGTTGGGACGGAGCGCACAATTTAACTGGACACTGCGTGGGAATATCAAACAAGATCGGCATATGATCAGAGAACACAGCGTCGCAAATGTCCAAATTAAAAACACACAAACCATACGAGAGCACTAAATCGAGTGTATGCCCGCGTTCATGTGTAGAACCACACACAGACTGTACAAAGTTAAATGAGTCGATTATATTCAGGAAGCTCCTGGAAAGCGGCTCGTCTGGACAGCAGGTGTGAATATTAAAATCACCCACAATAAGGACACGATCATATTTGGGCAGGATTTCTTTCTTTCTTTAGTTTATTTCGAACATGAACACACTTACATCATAATACATCACACAATTTCATATCATTTCATTTTACATCATGCCCGAAAAGGAGTAGGAAGAAGCAAAGCTTATTTAATCCTACCCCTTTCCCACTTCAAGCGTTTACAAATATATAGAATCATTTACTGACCTTTTTATATAATAAAATAACATCTATGAATTAGTATACAACAGTTTTGTAATATGTAATTAATTAATTAATTCAGTCATTGGCCCTAGTGTGTGAATGTGAGTTTGAATGTTGTCTGTCTATCTGTGTTGGCCCTGCGATGAGGTGGCGACTTGTCCAGGGTGTACCCCGCCTTCCGCCCGATTGTAGCTGAGATAGGCTCCAGCGCCCCCCGCGACCCCAAAGGGAATAAGCGGTAGAAAATGGATGGATGGATTATTAACATACTGAGATGAAGAATATCTTATTTTCAATAAGGTTGAAAGTATTTCTCATAATTCTTCTTTTTTGTACTCTGTAAGCACTATTATTTTGATTTCAGCCAGAAATTCAGAAAAGTCCGTTATAAAGTCTTTGTGGTACTTGGGTGGTCGATAGATGACGGCACACAGGACGACATCAGAAAGACCCAGTTCAAACATGCACAGTTCGAAGCTTGAAAAGGAGGATTGTAGGCGGATCTGACGGCATTTAAAGTCATTTTTAAAAACGACTGCTAATCCTCCTCCTTTTCGACCGGACGGCCGTGGGGAATTAAAGTAGGAACACTCCGGAGGCAGAAGTTCATTAAGAGGGGCGGACTCACCGGCTCTCAGCCATGTCTCCGTCACACAGAGGAAGTCCAGTCCGCGGGAAGTGAAGAAATCCTTCAGGATAAACGTTTTGTTTGTCAAAGATCTTGCGTTCACAAGACCGAACCTGGCGGGGGCCAGCACGTCCAAGGCCGCAATTAATCCGGGTGGGGCCCGACACACAGCCCGCAGGTGGCGGGAATCCACCCCGCGCCTCCGGGGGCGGGGACAGCAGGAGCGACGACGGCAAGCCTCTTCCTCCAAACCAACGATAGGAACCAGCCAGGAGCCGATGGGATCGAGCGAGCGTGGGTGCAGGAGGAGACCGGATACCGCACCATTCCTCCTTCGGGAAGCCACGGGAAGCCGGCCCAGGAGTGCCCTAACTTTCACCAGCTGGCCGCCACGTTTACCGCGGCGCCGGAGACGCTTCCGCCGGGGGAGAGGAGCCAGGGGGCGGGAAAGGAAGGCAGGAATCCGGCCAGGTGAAAAAGCTGACTGGGACGTCGAAAAACCAACGTCGAAGTTGATCATATCAGTGGGAGAGGGGCAAAGATCCAACAGTGTTTGGCGGTCATACACAAGCAGTGAGCTGACAGAGACGAAAATAGACGCAAAAAACACAAAAACGAACAGAGCTGACAGCGAGAGACGGCAGGCCAAAGCACATACTGGCGCCATCTTGGTCGGGGCTTGCCACATATACCAATAGAAATAGCGCTATTGATAATGAACAATACCAATACTTTACCTTTTTTATCAACAATACAGTTGTTCAAATGCAACAATACATATACGTAATGGTAACTTGAGATACGAAAGAATGCAGAAAAATGGAGGGGAAGAAAGAGAAACAACCTACATTAACCTTGTAGATTGTTATAGTAACAATAGGTTAAGCTTTGTCAGTGTGCCATGTGTTATACCCAGTTTACCCTAGGGCAACAACGTTAATATGTTTGATGAAACAGAATGTGTATATGTTTTTGTACAGTGAGTGTATATAATAATAATAATAATAATAACTGGGATTTATATAGCGCTTTTCTAAGTACCCAAAGTCGCTTTACATGTAGAACTCATCATTCACACCTGGTGGTGGTAAGCTACTTTCATAGCCACAGCTGCCCTGGGGTAGACTGACGGAAGCGTGGCTGCAATTTGCGCCAACGACCCCTCCGACCACCACCTATCATTCATCATTCAATTCACCGGTGTGAGTGGCACCGGGGGCAAAGGGTGAAGTGTCCCGCCCAAGGACACAACGGCAGCGTTTTTTTTTTGGATGGTAAGAGGCGGGGAGCGAACCTGCAACCCTCAGGTTGCTGGCACGGTTGCTCTACCCACTACGCCATGCCACCCCTTATATGTGCAGTATGTGTATGTTTGTATAATAAATGTGCGTGTGGATGTACGAACTTTGAGTATGTAAATATGTACTGTATTTGTATATGTATGTGGGAGCGTAGGTACCTATGTGTGTGTGTGTATGTATGTATGTATGTATGTATGTATGTGAGTATATGTGAATTTGTATGTACAATATATTTGACTCCCAGTGTGCGTGGGAGCCAGAGTACGGCCCCAGCTTTTCTGATTCCTATGAAAGACACAGGTGCTTCAATTGTACGCCTCTGTCGGGAGGCCATTAACTTGTTCATCATCACCACCAAGCAGCGAGAAACAACAAGCACCACGGAACTACGGTCTTATTAAACAGCAATAACATGGCAAACACACATGGCCGTATTGACCTGGATTCTACCACAGCAACTAAAACAAGAACGATTTCTGTTTTTGTTTGTATTTACCAGTGTTTAATACAATAGTCCTCACTCAAACACATTATGATGGGACTGTCTGTGAATGTAGTTTGTTGTTAAAACGGCATACGGTATAGGTATTGGTATACAATGAAGTACCAAACAGCACATTCGCCAGCCTCGATATTCGCCATGTGTATAGGTTGTTACCAACGTTCACTCTAAGGTGTGCGCCTGTGCAATTGCGCACTGCTCAAGCGTCCTCTGCACATGGCAAATCTATGCCACGCACAAAATCAAATTAAAAAATGAGCACATAACAATTTTCGACACGACACAGACACGACAGAGAAAACAGTTTTCGTCATCATTGTTCAAATATTGTAACGTCTGTCGAGACGCTTTGAGGACAGGAATTCCATCCATCACTTTACTGAGCAAAACTCTTTGTTGTCAGCCATAAACACATCACCAAAACATTAGTAAAAAAAAATTATATCTAGCAAAACTGGTCATTTTCTGCAGTACAAACCAGACCAAAAGCAACTTTGTTATATCAACAGCAGCCGCTTGCTCTTTCTCACTTGCGCCAACACATGCACATATAGCACTTAGCCAGTGATGCGTTTACAGCCACACAAAAAGTCGGAAAACTCCAACACCACACATAAAGTGTCATTCCAGGTCGTTACACTATGATTTACCAATCAAATGTGTGCTTATTCTAGTGTAATTTATTAGGAATCTTCATTTATAAATATTAATCATAAAATGGTGTTGGTATATTAGATAAATACTAATAAAAATATATTTTTTACAAAGAGGAAGTTGCAGGAATGTACACATGATCCCCTGCTTACATCTCATTGTGCAACATGTGAATGTTTTATTGGGAACTAAATGCAATGTCTAAAATGGGTACAAACTATTTCCAAAGCAGGACCTCCACCCAGACAAACAATACAAGTACCGGTACACAGTTCATGAAAAACAATATTTTTTGTTATTGTCATTGTAAGTGGGCCTAAACACTTATATTAGAAAATATTATCATGGAAATGACTGTTGTCATTTGATTATAATAATAAGAGAATGTTGTCTGTCTATCTGTGTTGGCCCTGCGATGAGGTGGGGACTTGTCCAGGGTGTACGCCGCCTTCCGCCCGAATGCAGCTGAGATAGGCTCCAGCACCCCCCGCGACCCCAAAAGGGACAAGCGATGGAAAATGGATGGATGGATGGAGATTGAACTTATTATTTAGTCAGGTTTGGGACAAGTGTGCTGCTGGTGTAGCCACAGTGTGCACGTCTGATGTTGCTCACATGGGCTCCACTGAATGCTCAGGGAGTTTTTGCGTTTGCTCGCACACATGAAAAATGAAAGGGAACATTGGTTGTTACGGATTACAAGAGCGATCACTCTTCTCATCGGTTTGTGGGCGTTTGTACTCCATGCACATAAACGGCAATAATTGTAACCGCTGTAAATCTTCTGACCGTTTGTATTACCGTATTATTTTGAAATGATCGAAAAACTGTGATTGATAAATACACTTTGATAAAATTATGGACACCAACTAGCGTTAGCTTGCTAGTTTGCTTAAATGCCAACATGCAGGCAAAAGGTTAACGTTATTAATGTAAACTCGACAGCGTCAAGTTGAAACAGACGGACACAAACTCTGTTTAACAGGAAGTGAACTCGAGTGATGTCACAAACTGGAAGTTAAATAACTGATCACGTAATTGAGATTTTTTGGAAAACATTCTAGAAAACGTTTACATATTAAAATGGAAGATAATCATTTAAACACACAAATAAAAATAATATGGCTCTTGAAGCCAAAACAATATCCGACGTTTCCTCTTTCAAGAAAGTATATTGTGTGGCTATTTATTTTAGTTAAAACATTTTTTTTTAACTTAATTAAAATATTTGTGTGTGTATATAATTACTTTTTGAGCACATTAAACAATAATAATGATAACCGTGAACTTTATTTAGCCAACTTGTTTATTGTTTTGTTTGTGTTTATTTGAGGGTCGGCAGAGGGGTTAGTGCATCTGCCTCACAATACGAAGGTCCTGAGTAGTCTTGGGTTCAATCCCGGGCTCGGGATCTTTCTGTGTGGAGTTTGCATGTCCTCCCCGTGACTGCGTGGGTTCCCTCCGGGTACTCCGGCTTCCTCCCACTTCCAAAGACATGCACCTGGGGAGAAGTTGATTGGCAACACTAAATTGGCCCTAGTGTGTGGATGTGAGTGTGAATGTTGTCTGTCTATCTGTGTTGGCCCTGCGATGAGGTGGCGACTTGTCCAGGGTGTACCCCGCCTTCCGCCCGATTGTAGCTGAGATAGGCTCCAGCGCCCCCCGCGACCCCAAAGGGAATAAGCGGTAGAAAATGGATGGATGGATGATTCATTTTGAACACACAAAAAACAAATGCAGTCTCTCCAATACAATCTTGTCATATGAAAATAACAATAGTAATAGAAAAAAAAAAAAATAAGCATGGCGTGTGTCCAAAAAGGAGCTTTTAATATAATAAGCCCCATCACTCAGATATAAAATAATAACTGATTCTTAATCAACAATGCAATATTTGGTACAAGTGTATTATTTATTGCATTGTATCGTAACTCATGTATCTAGGTGCGTGCTGAGTGGTCCATCACAAAGATGTACAACCCTGCCGCATGTCAGCAGCTAAATTAGGAGCTTTTGTTTTGAAAAGGTTCGATGACTATTAATATACCAAAAAATATATGACATAAATATATCCTTATAGTCTAGATTTATAGGCCAATTTGCAGGTGCTGGGAATAAATGTGTTACTAACACTGTTATTTTTACTAGTAACGAGTAATCTAATCTAATTTACTTTTATAGACGCTGCAACACCGTCACCGATACGTTTGATGTAACGTGGCCCGCTACTTTGGATGTGGTTGTATGTCAACATGACAGCGTCAGAAGCAGTGCAAGTTCAATGCAGAAAATATATTTTTACTTATGAAAGCAACAAGCAGTAGCACACTAAAATGAACTTGATATCAAATAGAAGGAGGGAACATCACACAGCAAACAAACACTCATACTACTACTACTACTACTACCACTACTACTACGTGGGCATAACGAACAACAAATCAATGAATGAAGTGGCAAGCTTTTTAATTTTACAGTACCCCGTTTGTCGTCAAGGAGTCAAGACAGCTATCGAAGCACATTCAATCTCTTTATTTGCCAGAATTAAAACAATCCAGTGAAAAGATTTAACGGCTAACAAACACACCTGAGCTATAGCTGCTCTGTCTGCCTCTCTCGCTGACGTCAAAAGTCACTTAGCAACAGTCACCACCTTTTAAAAAGGCACACAATCACACACACAGACTGCTTTCATGAAACGTCTTTCAACTGCGCATATATATATATATATATATATATATATATTAGGGCTGAAACGACGCGTCGACGTAGTCGACGTCATCGGTTACGTAAATACGTCGAGGACGTTTTTGTTCGTCGACGCGTCGCATATTTACGTCACACTACCGTCATGGCGGAGCGCAAAGCAGACGATGCGAGCGGTGCGAGCGAGGGGAAAAAAGCACGCCAAAAGTCGTCAAAAGTGTGGGAGTATTTCAATAAACGGCATAAGAAGAAACGCTACTTTTACTCCGCTACTTTTATCTACATTCAGCTCGCTACTCGCTACTAATTTTTATCGATCTGTTAATGCACGCTTTGTTTGTTTTGGTCTGTCAGACAGACCTTCAAAGTGCTTGCCTTACTGGTGACGTTTCACTTCGTTCCACCAATCAGATGCAGTCACTGGTGACGTTGGACCAATCAAACAGAGCCAGGGGTCACATGACCTGACTGGCTCCGAGCTAACTTCGGGTGTTACCATTTAGTGGTCAATTGTACGGAATATGCACTGTACTGTGCAATCTACTAATAAAAGTTCCAATCAATCAATCAAAAGTGTGAAGGAAAAAAGACCCTTTTTTTATTTCAACCGTAAAGACTGACTGCACAGTTCCTGTCTTCACAATAAAAGTCCCGCTCCATCGCGCCTGCGCTTTCAAAATAAGAGTCTCCGAAAGCCAGCGCAAACAAGCTAGCAAGCTACGGAGTTTGCCGCCAATGTATTTCTTGTAAAGGGTATAAAAACGAATATGGAAGGTGGACAAATAAGATGTCAAATAACAACCACTTTCATGTGGTATTAGACAGAAAGGAGGAACTTTTTTTCTCCTCCATTTGAAAACGTGGACGTTACCAGCACTACTTCCTGATTACAATCAATGCAAGTCATCAGAATCAGGTAATACACCAACTTATATTCTTGTCTTCATGAAAGAAAGGAATCTATATGTTAAACATGCATGTATAATTATTAAAACACCTTTAACATGTAAACAAAAACGGCAAAATAAATAAATATAAATTATATACTGTATATATCAATGTATGTATATATATATATATATATATATATATATATATATATATATATATATATATATATATATATATATATATATATATGTGTGTGTGTGTGTGTGTGTGTGTGTGTGTGTGTGTGTGTATATATATATATATATATATATATATATATATGATATGTGTGTGTATGTTACTCAGTACTTGAGTAGTTTTTTCACAACATACTTTTTACTTTTACTCAAGTAAATATTTGGGTGACTACTCCTTACTTTTACTTGAGTAATAAATCTCTAAAGTAACAGTACTCTTACTTGAGTACAATTTCTGGCTACTCTACCCACCTGTGCTAATAATGTTGTTGTATGCACACTGTGTCGAGCGGAAATGGCCTATCATAGCAGCACAACGGCAGCGTTCTTGCCATCACCATCAACTAGTCAATCGTCCGCATGAGTATACGTTGTCATCATTACACAAAAACATGAATGTGTCATTTGTATCTGCGTTGTAAATTCATAAACTAAAGCACCGTTTCGCTCTGAGAGGAGCGTTTGGCGTGCCTGTTCAGTGTTTACAAAGACGCGCTCCTCTTTAACGCTAACGTTAATTAGTTGTGCAAATACCTTTTACAACATTAACAATTACGTATACTATGTACAAACGAACAATTAACTTTCACTTTAATCATACTATCATTGTTGTGTTATTAAGCAAAATAAGCAAAAGTTTTACTTTTGTTGAAATGTTTACACTGTTGTTACAGAATATTTCGTTTTGCACTTTTTTGTATTGGATGTTTATCTTTATTTTTGCACATTTTAGCAAATAAGCAATACTTTTACTTTTGTTGAAATGTTTACACTGTTACAGAATATTTCCGTTTTGCACTTTTTTGAATTGGATGTTTATCTTTATTTTTGCACATTTTAAAGCAAAATAAGCAATACTTTTACTTTTGAAATGCTTATACTATTGCAGAATATTAAGATTTGCACTGGATGTTTACTTTTATATTTGCACATTAAAAGCAAATAAGCTACTTTTAATTTTGTTAAATGTTTACATTGTTACAGAATATTTTGTCATGTTGTTGTCAATGTTGACTGAGTGGCCATACTTTTTTTTTTGTAAATAAAAGCCATGCCTTTTGAAAAAACTGGCCTACATTTATTTTTTCATCTTCATTTTAAATAAAAAAAATAATCGGTAAAAGGAAAAATAATATATAGATTAATCGAAAAAATAATCTATAGATTAACCGATTAATCGAAAAAAATAATCTATAGATTAATCGATAGAAAAATAATCGTTAGCTGCAGCCTTAATATATATATATATATATATATATATATATATATATATATATATATATATATATATATATACATATAGTTGTAACACTATATTTACTTTAACTTGTAATTAATTACATGTAGTAAAGATATCTTGTAATTAATTACATGTAATAAAGAGTAATTCCATTACTAATTCAATTAGTTTCTGGCAAAGTAAAAAATAACTAGAATTACTTTTTAAAAGTAATTTTCCAAACACTGCTTATCGTCGATCCCTAATTTCAGCCTTAAGCAAGTATTCCAACCCCTCAAAGTCACGTTTGGTCTCTGCCACAATGGTATTTGTAACTCCTACAGCATACGGCCAATTATGCAAAATAGACAAAAAAAATCTAAGTAACAAATATTCACGGTGAAGCATTTTGGTGTCATTGCTTATGTTTCAGTAAAAATGACTACCGTATTTTCCAGACTCTAAGACACTACTTTTTCCCACGCTTTGAACCCTGCGGCTTATGAAACAGTGCGGCCAATTTACGATTTTTCTTCGCTGACGGCAATAATGTTTTGTATTCAACAAATAGTTTTCATAGGACACAAACACCGAAATGGTGTGTTATTGTTTGCGCTATGGCGCCATCTTTTCGACAAATTCTCTTACTCCAAGTTCTGCAGGTTGAAAATGTACTTCTGGTTTTGTGCCTTGAACCAGAAGCACAGCCGTCCATAGCATTTCTGCTCGAAAGGATTCTTCATTCATCACCCCAAGCAACATTTTTAAGTTTTACAATACAACTAAAACAAGTCATACTTACTAAACCGTCCCATGTGTGATGTCTGTAGGAGTGTTTTCATGCATATTTGTACGTGCTATTGTAATGTAATCGAGCTAGCATCGTTAGCATTACACGTTTACAAGTATCTGTGTTAGTATTATTAACTTACAATGGCATTCGTTTTGTATTGTTTGAGTTTCGTAAATTCACCAAAACGCCACCGTGGATGTATCGAGTCTGTTTAGCTGATTGGAGAGCTAGTTTCCGCACCAAGTGGGTCCATGATGAAGAATTCTGTTTTGTTTGATCAGCGTGTCTTTACAGACATCGTTTGAAAACAATTAAGGTATTTGAATTAGGGGTATTGTTTTTTTATTATCAGTATGTTGTTTTTTTTATATATTTTTTTTTTTTTATATTCAATCAACATAAAAAACACAAGATACACTTACAATTAGTGCACCACCCCAAAAAACCTCCCTCCCCATTTACACTCATTCACACAAAAGGGTTGTTTCTTTTTGTTATTTATATTCTGGTTCCTACATTATATATCAATATATATCAATACAGTCTGGAAGGGATACAGTCCGTAAGCACACATGATTGTGCGTGCTGCTGGTCCACTAATAGTACAAACCTTTAACAGTTAATTTGACTAATTTTCATTAATTAATAGTTTCTATGTAACTGTTTTTATATTGTTTTACTTTCTTTTTTATTCAAGAAAATGTTTTAAATGTATTTATCTTATTTTATAATTTTTTTTAAAAAAGTACCTTATCTTCACCATACCTGGTTGTCCAAATTAGGCATAATATTGTGTTAATTCCACGACTGCATATGTCTGTTGATATCGGTATCGGTTGATATCGGTATCGGTAATTAAAGAGTTGGACAATATCGGATATCGACAAAAAGCCATTATCGGACATCCCTAATTTGAATAAACATTTACAAAATATTTTGTACCTGTAAATGCGGTTATAGTCTGTTGTGGTTAACATATGTAAAAACATTTATTTCCTCTAAAGTTTGGTGGGTGCGGCTTAAATACCAGTGTGCTTTGTAGCCCGGAAAATACATTAGTTTCAATTGTGGTTATTTCGACAACCGCTTATGTTGACATCAGTCAGCCAAATGGGAAGACATACGAAGTTTATTTGTTAAAACACGACTGTTTGTAAGCTTCCTACCCGATTGGGATTTGGGTTTTGTGAAGTTCAACAGGGGAATGAAGACAAAGCCATCAATGAGCAAATGTTAGCGCTCATTCATTCACAAGACACTTTCTGTAGTAGAAAGAAAATACGCTTAAGTGAGTTATTATGCTTTCCTTCACAGCCCCGACAAGTCAAAACGTAGTGAAGATGTGTGCTTTGTTTTGTTTCCCAGCAGCGTTGAACAGAAGATGCTTCCATTGCAGTACAAAAAGGAGCAGAAGTCTTTGATATCTCCTGCAGCAGCGTGGCAGAGGCAGGGAAAAAAGGAGAGGCTAATGTATAATGCACAAAGTGCTCTCCAGCCTGTGGGCCACAAAAAGTCTCTCTGCTCGCACTTCACCTCACTGCTGCTCATCCGCCATCGCTCGCTTTGTGCCGTACTGTCACCGTTATTTCAACCGCGACGCTGCCGGAGATAAAGACATATGAAATTCTTCTGCTGCTTCCTCGCATGGAAGTGCATGGAGGCGGAAAACGTGCAGGACACGAGAGCCTTGTGCGTTACCTGAATATTTCATTCTATGCACGTGAGTGAGTCACGTCATTTCGCACTTCGCACGAACCGAAACGGGCACACGTGTGCCGGAGTCCCATGAGCTGCTTGGGATTCTTATTTATAGAAGCGAGGGCGGAAGGCTTGGAAGAAGTCTGTTATGATGCCAGCGGTTTTAATTAATTGAAAAGGCTCTTGACTACGACAGGAAATTGCTGCTGAGGAGGTCAGAGCCCTTGAAGGATGATACTATAATCAAGTGTTGTCAGTGCAGAGAGTAGCATTAGCTCTCAAACACGCGTAATAATTAAATTAACATGTCAGTCTCTGTATTTAGCATAATCACTCGAGAGATGCCATCAGTATCCGTGAAAAAGTGTGTGATAATTTTTTTCAATGCCGATCACAAAAGCCGATCGATTCCTTCTGGGTGGAACTTGCTGTGTTTTTGGCTAACAAACACCGTATTTTTCGGACTATAAGCCGCAACTATTTTCAGACGCTTTGAACCCTGCGGCTTATAAAATGGTGCAGCTAATTTATGGATTGTTCTTTGCTAACGGACATTTTTGGTATTTAACAAATAGTTGAAACAACAGACAAGGTGACAGACAGAAAAGGTGTGTTATTGTTTGAGCTATGGCGTCATCTTTCCGCTCACTGCAGGTGTTGTGGGTTGAAAATGTACTTCCTGCTTTAATGCCCTAAACTAGAAGTAAAACAGTCTGCGTTTTTGCTCAAAAGGATTCTCCATAATAAGCAATGTTTTTAAGTTTTACAATTAGGTGTCCGATAATGGCTTTTTTGCAGATATCCGATATTCCGATATTGTCCAACTCTTAATTACCGATTCCGATATCAACCGATACCGATATATACAGTCGTGGTATTAACACATTATTATGCCAAATTTTGTTGTGATGCCCCGCTGGATGCATTAAACAATGTAACAAGGTTTTCCAAAATAAATCAACTCAAGTTATGGAAAAAAAATGCCAACATGGCACTGCCATATTTATTATTGAAGTCACAAAGTGCATTATTTTTTTTAACATGCCTCAAAACAGCAGCTTGGAATTTGGGACATGCTCTCCCTGAGAGAGCATGAGGAGGTTGAGGTGGGCGTGGTTGGGGGGCTGGGGGGTATATATTGTAGCGTCCCGGAAGAGTTAGTGCTGCAAAGGGTTCTGGGTATTTGTTCTGTTGTGTTTATGTTGTGTTACGGTGCGGATGTTCTCCCAAAATGTGTTTGTCATTCTTGTTTGGTGTGGGTTCGCAGTGTGGCGCATATTTGTAACAGTGTTAAATGTGTTTATACGGCCACCCTCAGTGTGACCTGTATGGCTGTTGATCAAGTATGCCTTGCATTCACTTGTGTGTGTGAAAAGCCGTAGATATTATGTGATTGGGCCGGCACGCAAAGGCAGTGCCTTTAAGGTTTATTGGCGCTCTGTACTTCTTCCTACGTCCGTGTACCACTCTGTACAGCGGCGTTTTAAAAAGTCATAAATTTTACTTTTAGAAACCGATACCAATCATTTCCGATATCACATTTTAAAGCATTTATCAGCCGATAATATCTGCAGTCCGATATTATCGGACATCTCTATTTACAATATAACTAAAACACTTCATACTTACTAAACCATCAAATGTGTGATGTCTGTAGGAGTGATTTCATGCACATTTGTACATGCTATCGGATTGTAATCAAGCTAGCATGTTTAGCATTATCGAATATGCTAACACATTTATAAGTGTCTGTAGTATTACCGTATTTTTCGGAGTATAAGTCGCACCTGCCGAAAATGCATAATAAAGAAGGAAAAAAACATATATAAGTCGCACTGGAGTATAAGTCGCATTTTTGGGGGAAATGTATTTGATAAAACCCAACACCAAGAATAGACATTTGAAAGGCAATTTAAAATAAATAAAAAGAATAGTGAACAACAGGCTGAAAAGTGTACGTTATATGACGCATAAATAACCAACTGAGAACGTGTCTGGTATGTTAACGTAACATATTATGGTAAGAGTCATTCAAATAACTATAACATATAGAACATGCTATACGTTTACCAAACAATCTGTCACTACTAATCGCTAAATCCCATGAAATCTTATACGTCTGGTCTCTTACGTGATTGAGCTAAATAATATTATTTGACTATTTACGGTAATGTGTTAATAATTTCACACGTAAGTCGCTCCTGAGTATAAGTCGCACCCCCGGCCAAACTATGAAAAAAACTGCGGCTTATAGTCTGAAAAATACGGTATTACCTTACAATGGCATTCTTTTTGTATTGTTTCAGTTTCCCATATTCCTCAGTGAACTCATCAAGACGTCGCCGTGGAGTTATTGAGTCTGTTATCTGATTGGAGAGATAGCTTCTGCAACGAGTGGATCCATGACGATGACTTCTGTTTTGTTTGATTGACTGTTTTACTGCCGTCTGACAAGCATCGTTTGGAAACTAATAATGTATGTAAATATAAATGTGCAGCCAATATATGTAAAATACTTATTTATTCTAAAATTTGGCTTAAATACCGGTGCACTCCATAGCCCGAAATTTCCTGTATATTTCTTACAAGTATTATTATCACTGGAGGACAAGGCTGCACACCGAGGAAGCACAAGCTGGAGCAGACAAACTTGTTAGTAAACAAGCTTCCAGCTCGGTGGCAGCAGTGCTTTAATAAATCAACATTTGAGTTTTATTTTTACAGTATATAATGAGAATGATGCTGTAATATATATATACTATAATACTGTATGTATAACAGTATATAAAGACTATTGTTTTTGTACAATAATATTGATTCCATATAACAGGGGTGCTCATTACGTCGATTGCGGGCTACCGATCGATCGTGGAGGGTGTGTCAATCGATCACCAGCCAGGTATTAAAAAAATAGTCCTAAAAATGAGCGATCATAAATCTTCACTATGACGTCACTTTCGTCACTTGATTGACATTCACGGCACCCGAGGGTCTTCTGAGATGACGCTGGCTGCTGCCAGCTCTTTAAAATTACCGACAGGAAGGCGAAAAACACTTTATTTCAAAAGACTCTGGCGCCGTACCTGTCGTCAAAACTCCAAAGACCGACTGCACAGTTGCACAACAAAAGCGCTGCTTCATCCTGCCTGCGCTAACAAAATAAGAGTCTCAGAAAGCTGGCGTGCACAAGCTAGCAAGCTACGGAGTTTGCCGACAATGTATTTCATGTAAAGTATATACAAAGGAGTACGGAAGCTGGACAAATAAGATGCCAAAAACCAACCACTTTCATGTGGTATTGGACAGAAAGGAGGACTTTTTTTCTCCTCCATTCAAAAATGCGGACGTTATCAGCACCACTGTCTGATTCCAATCAATGCAAGTCATCAGAATCAGGTAATACACCAACTTATATTCTTGTCTTCATGAAAGAAAGGAATCTATATGTGTTAAACATGCTTGTATTATCTATAAACACCTTTAACTTATTAACAATATTAACTATATGTGTTAAACATGCTTGTATTATCTTTAAACACCTTTAACTTATTAACAATATTAACTATGTGTTAAACGTGCTTGTATTATCTTTAACCACCTTTGAGTTGTTAACAATATTAACTATATGTGTTAAACATGCTTGTATTATCTTTAACCACCTTTAAGTTGTTAACAATATTAACTATATGTGTTAAACATGCTTGTATTATCTTTAAACACCTTTAACTTATTACCAATATTAACTATAAGTGTTAAACATTCTTGTATTATCTTTAACCACCTTTGAGTTGTTAACAATATTAACTATATGTGTTAAACATGCTTGTATTATCTTTAACCACCTTTGAGTTGTTAACAATATTAACTATGTGTTAAACATGCTTGTATTATCTTTAACCACCTTTAAGTTCTTAACAATATTAACTATATGTGTTAAACATGCTTGTATTATCTTTAAACACCTTTAACTTATTACCAATATTAACTATAAGTGTTAAACATTCTTGTATTATCATTAAACACCTTGATTTATTAACAATATTAACTATGTGTTAAACATGCTCGCATTATCATTAAACATCTAACTTATTACCAATATTAACTATAAGTGTTAAACATGCTTGTATTATCTTTAAACACCTTTAACTTGTTAACAATATTAACTATATGTGTTAATATTCTTGTATTATCATTAAACACTTTTAATTTATTAACAATATTAACTATATGTGTTAAACATGCTTGCATTATCATTAAACATATTTAACTTGTTAACAATATTAACTATATGTGTTAAATATGCTTGCATTATCTTTAAACACCTTTAACTTATTAACAATATTAACTATATGTGTTAAACATGCTTGTATTATCTTTAACCACCTTTAAGTTGTTAACAATATTAACTATATGTGTTAAACATGCTTGTATTATCTTTAAACACCTTTAACTTATTACCAATATTAACTATAAGTGTTAAACATTCTTGTATTATCTTTAACCACCTTTGAGTTGTTAACAATATTAACTATATGTGTTAAACATGCTTGTATTATCTTTAACCACCTTTAAGTTGTTAACAATATTAACTATATGTGTTAAACATGCTTGTATTATCTTTAACCACCTTTGAGTTGTTAACAATATTAACTGTGTTAAACATGCTTGTATTATCTTTAACCACCTTTAAGTTGTTAACAATATTAACTATATGTGTTAAACATGCTTGTATTATCTTTAAACACCTTTAACTTATTACCAATATTAACTATAAGTGTTAAACATTCTTGTATTATCATTAAACACCTTGATTTATTAACAATATTAACTATGTGTTAAACATGCTTGCATTATCATTAAACATCTAACTTATTACCAATATTAACTATAAGTGTTAAACATGCTTGTATTATCTTTAAACACCTTTAACTTGTTAACAATATTAACTATATGTGTTAATATTCTTGTATTATCATTAAACACTTTTAATTTATTAACAATATTAACTATATGTGTTAAACATGCTTGCATTATCATTAAACATATTTAACTTGTTAACAATATTAACTATATGTGTTAAATATGCTTGCATTATCTTTAAACACCTTTAACTTATTAACAATATTAACTATATGTGTTAAACATGCTTGTATTATCTTTAACCACCTTTAAGTTGTTAACAATATTAACTATATGTGTTAAACATGCTTGTATTATCTTTAAACACCTTTAACTTATTACCAATATTAACTATAAGTGTTAAACATTCTTGTATTATCTTTAACCACCTTTGAGTTGTTAACAATATTAGCTATATGTGTTAAACATGCTTGTATTATCTTTAACCACCTTTAAGTTGTTAACAATATTAACTATATGTGTTAAACATGCTTGTATTATCTTTAACCACCTTTGAGTTGTTAACAATATTAACTGTGTTAAACATGCTTGTATTATCTTTAACCACCTTTAAGTTGTTAACAATATTAACTATATGTGTTAAACATGCTTGTATTATCTTTAAACACCTTTAACTTATTACCAATATTAACTATAAGTGTTAAACATTCTTGTATTATCATTAAACACCTTGATTTATTAACAATATTAACTATGTGTTAAACATGCTTGCATTATCATTAAACATCTAACTTATTACCAATATTAACTATAAGTGTTAAACATGCTTGTATTATCTTTAAACACCTTTAACTTGTTAACAATATTAACTATATGTGTTAATATTCTTGTATTATCATTAAACACTTTTAATTTATTAACAATATTAACTATATGTGTTAAACATGCTTGCATTATCATTAAACATATTTAACTTGTTAACAATATTAACTATATGTGTTAAACATGCTTGCATTATCTTTAAACACCTTTAACTTATTAACAATATTAACTATATGTGTTAAGCATGCTTGTATTATCATTAAACACCTTTAACTTGTTAACAATATTAACTATATGTATTAAACATACTTGTATTTTCATTAAACACCTTTAATTTATTAACAATATTAACTATATGTGTTAAACATATCATTAAACACCTTTAGCTTGTTAACAAAAACAAATATTTCATAAATAAGTAAATATAAATTATATATATGAATGAGGTAGATCCCCACGACTTGATCAATTGAAAAGTAGCTCGCCTGCAGAAAAAGTGTGAGCACCCCTGCCATATAACATAGAAAACTAAAGGTTGACTTCATATAGTTAGGAAAGTTGTTATGGTGATCATGAATGCATATTTCTTTATTTTTAGGGGCAATTGTGCTCCTAAATACACAGTAAAAAACAAAAAAAAACTGGCAGCTCAGTCACTAGGATTTTAGTGTAAAATTTATGGTGAATTTTACTTTGAATTACCGTAAACCGAAAAACACTATCCCTGTCAATTTTATGTTAAAAATTCTGGAGACTGAGCTCCAAGTTTTTGACAATTTTTGTTTTGTTTTTACGGTGCATTACTGTAAATGCAAAAACAGTATGGCTTATTGTTAAAGTAAAATTTTGGCAACTGAGCTGCCGGTCTTTGACCGGAAAATCTATGGTTGTTTTTACAGTGTGTTACTGTACATGGAAAAACAGTACAGTTCCAGTGTTACTTTCACCGTAAAATTCTGGCAACTGAGCTGCCAATTTTTCACCATAAAATCTACAGTTTTTAAGACTGCATTACTGTAAATGGAAAAATGGAAAACTCATAGATTTTACGCCAAAGACTAGTTGCTCAGACGCCAGAATTTCTAGCTAACAAAACAACTATGGTTGTTGTTTATACATTGCATTACTGTCAATGGAAAAAGGGCACTACAGTTTTTACCGTAAAATTCTGGCTACCGAGCTGCCAGTTTTGGAACTTCTTTTGTTTTTATAGTGCATTCGTGTGAATGGAAAAATAGTCTTGACTTTTATTGTTACAGTACAATTCTGGCGACTGAGCTCGCAGTCTGAGCTACGTTTTTTTTACAGTGTACATGGAAAAACAGTACCGCTGTTATTTTTCTGTTAGAATTTTAGCGACTGAGCTGCCATTTTTTTCCACCGTAAAATCTATAGTTGTTTTAACAGTGCATTATTGTAAATAGAAAAACTGTACCATTGTTAATTTTATCATAAAATTATGGCGACTGAGCTGCCGATCTTTTAAAATGTTTTGTTTTTACAGTGCATTACTGTAAATGCAATTACAGTACAGCTTCTATTGTTACAGTAAAATGCTGGCTACTGAGCTACCAGTCTTTGATCATAGAATCTAGGTTTTTTTTTTACAATGCATTGTTGTAAATAGAAAAACATTACCATTGTTATTCTTACCTTAAAATTTTACCGACTGAGCTACAAGTCTGAGTTGAGCTACCGTTGTTTTCACAGTGCGTTGCACTACATGGAAAAACAGTGGCAGTTATTTTTCTGTTAGATTTTGGCAACTGAGGGACAATTTTTTTCCACCATAAAATCTACATTTTGTTTTTACAGTGCATTACTGTAAATGGAAAAACGCTATTTTTTTACCGTAAAATTATGGTGTCTAAGCTGTTAGGGGCAGTATAGCTCGGTTGGTAGAGTGGCCGTGCCAGCAACTTGAGGGTTCCAGGTTCGATCCCCGCTTCCGCCATCCTAGTCACTGCCGTTGTGTCCTTGGGCAAGACACTTTACCCACCTGCTCCCAGTGCCACCCACACTGGTTTAAATGTAACTAGATATTGGCTTTCACTATGTAAAGCGCTTTGAGTCACTAGAGAAAAGCGCTATATAAATATAATTCACAAATTCACACAGATTGTGAACGTTTTGGTTTTACAGTTCATTACTGTAAATGGAAAAACAGTCTGACTTATTGTTACAGTAGAATTTTGGCGACTGAGCTACCAGTCTGAGCTATGTTGTTTTTTTATAGTTTGTTACTGTACATAGAAAAACAGTACCACTGTTGTTATTTTTCTGTTAGAATTTTGGCGACTGAGCTTCCATTTTTCACTGTAAAATCTACAGTTGTTTTTACAGTGCATTACTGTAAATAGAAAAACAGTACAACATTAATTGTTACAGTAACATTGTGGCATCTGAGCTACCAGTCTTCGACCGTAAAAAAATCTATTGGTTGCTGTTTTTACAGTGCACTGTAAAAACAAGTGTAGCTTAGTCACCATAATTTTACTGTGATAATAAAAGTCATATTGTTTTTCCATGTGCAGTAGTGCACTGTGAAAACAAA
>NC_084568.2:18635000-18805000 GCF_033978685.3 Nerophis lumbriciformis
CCCAGTCACATAATATCTCCGGCTTTTCACACACACAAGTGAATGCAAACCATACTTGGTCAACAGCCATACAGGTCCCACTGAGGGTGGCCGTATAAACAACTTTAACACTGTTACAAATATGCGCCACACTGTGAACCCACACCAAACAAGAATGACAAACACATTTCGGGAGAACATCCGCACCGTAACACAACATAAACACAACAGAACAAATACCCAGAACCCCTTGCAGCACTAACTCTTCCGGGACGCTACAATATACATCCCCCGCTACACCCCCCCTCCCAACTCAACCCCGCCACCCCAACCTCCTCATGCTCTCTCAGGGAGTGAAGTGAATTATATTTATATAGCGCTTTTCTCTAGTGATTCAAAGCGCTTTACATAGTGAAAACCCAATATCTAAATTACATTTAAACCAGTGTGGGTGGCACTGGGAGCAGGTGGGTAAAGTGTCTTGCCCAAGGACACAACGGCAGTGACTAGGATGGCGGAAGCGGGGATCGAACCTGCAACCCTCAGGTTGATGGCACGGCCGCTCTACCAACCGAGCTATACCGCCCCAGAGAGCATGTCCCAAATTCCAAGCTGCTGTTTTGAGGCATGTTAAAAAAAATAAAGCACTTTGTGACTTCAATAATAAATATGGCAGTGCCATGTTGGCATTTTTTTCCATAACTTGAGTTGATTTATTTTGGAAAACCTTGTTACATTGTTTAATGCATCCAGCGGGGCATCACAACAAAATTAGGCATAATAATGTGTTATTTCCACGACTGTATATATCGGTTGATATCGGTATCGGTAATTAAGAGCTGGACAATATCAGAATATCGGCAAAAAAGCCATTATCGGACATCTCTAATACGTATATATGTATATATTTAAATTTAAATTTCTTGCAATAGCTCGTATATACACATATATATGTATACATACATTTATACACATATATACTGTATGTATACATACATTTATACACATAGATATGTATATATACATTTATACACATATATATGTATACATACATTTATACACATATATATGTATACATACATTTATACACATATATATGTATATATACATTTATTCATACTGTATGTATATATATATATATACACACACACACATTTATACAAATACATATGTATACATATACATGTATACATATACATATGTATATATATATATACATTTATACATATATATATATATGTATATATACACATTTATACACATACATATGTATATCTATACACATTTATACACATATATATGTATACATACATTTATACACATATATATGTATATATATATACATTTATACACATATATATGTATATATACATTTATACATATGTATATATATACACATTTATACATATACATATGTATACATATATATGTATACATATACATATGTATATATACACACATTTATACACATACATATGTATATCTATACACATTTATACAAATACATATGTATAAATATACACATTTATACACATACATATGTATATATGTATACACACATTGATACACATACATATGTATATATATGCATTTATACACATACATATGTATATATATATACATTTATACACATACATATGTATATATACACATTTATACACATACATATGTATATATATACATTTATACATATACATATGTATATACATACATATATACATACATTTATACATACACACACATCTATACATGTATACATATACATTACATACATACATTTATACATATATATATACATACACATATACATACATATATATATACATATATACACATACATATATACACATATACATACATACATATATACACATATACATATATATACACATATACACAAATAAACACATACATATATCTCTATGTATATATATATAGATATAGATATATATATATATATATAGATATACATACATATCTAGATATAGAGATCTATATAGATGTGTCTATATAGATATATCTATATAGATATATATATATGGATATATATATATATATAGATCTAGTTCTAGATCTATATAGATCTAGTTCTAGATCTATATCGATCTAGATCTATATCTATATCGATGGAAATCTAGATCTATATCTATATCGATCTAGATCGATATAGATATGAATCTAGATCTATATCTATATAGATATAGATATAGATCTATATAAATCTAGATATAGATCTATATAGATCTATATCTATATAGATCGATATAGATCTAGATATACATCTAGATATAGATCTAGATCTAGATCTATATAGATCTAGATCTATATCGATATAGATATAGATCTCGATCGATATAGATATAGATCTATATCTATATAAATCTATATAGATATATAGATCTACATCTATATAGATATAGATCTATATCTATATAGATATAGATCGATATCGATATAGATCTATATCGATATAGATATATATCGATATAGATATAGATATATATCAACGTACATAACATGCAAGCAAATACGCCGCAGATTCAGTTCTGGTCCTTAAACAATCTTTTTCTTCTGAATCCAAATATATATTCATATATTACATATAGTCTATTATTGCACACTTTTGGCAAGTGATGCACCAAAAATTTGCCGCCAAAACTAAAGTTGTGATGAAGTATCCACTTCCACTGGCGGCTGCGTCCTTCCCCGCGCACGGGAATGACGTAGGTCGCCCAAAGCTGACGATAAAGTCGCATTGCCATTTAGACTGAAGTCACATCTGAAAAGATCAGATTCCTATCGGATTTGGAATACCTCCTGATGTGGCCTGAATGTGATGCAAAAAGATCAGATTTGAAACACTTTGGAGCGCTTAGACTGACAAAACAAATCTGATTTAGTGTGCAGTCCAAACGGGGTCAAACATTTTATTTTGGATTATTCGCAATGAATCAGTAAATTAATTGCTTTTATTATTTAAATTAAAACTTTTGAAAAAGGAAGCCCATATTTTGACACTAATGCCATTTTATTGTCAGAATGTCACAGAGTAACATGTTTTTTAAATGTGTTACTTGACTGCACTACATTTATTGGCACAATATTTGGTAATGGTCTTATGTCAAGTCCCACCAGGGTGTATTTTGAAGCCAAACATAACAGCGAGCACACCATTTTTGCACTGACGTGTGCATCCACCTGATCACTGATCGTATAGCAACTTACGGCGTGGTTATTAAGGTAAAGGAGCATGTGCGTTCAAAATAAAATGTATGATTGATCTGCACTTATACACGATTAATGCAATATAATTTGTGGTTAATGGCATGCTTTAATGCACAACGGGGGCCAGTTCTGTCCCGCCACAAAATTTTAGGTGGCCTGTGAAAACCTGGAAATATATCCGTCAGACGGCGTGCATCGAAATGTGTATTTATTTACAGAAATAAGGCTATAGTGCAGCGGGGTAGTGCACAGGGAGCACAGGGAAAGCACTGCACGCTTTGGAAAAAAACAACAACAAAAAACAATGAAAATGATCCAGCCTCATTTTATAAGCGAGGCTGGCATATAAACCCTTCTGATTAGTGATCAGAGGCAGGTGAGTCTCCTAATCAATAATCAGAGGCAGGTATGTTCAATCAGCCCTCAATGAAAATGTGTTTGACACCTGTGCAGTAAAGCATTAACTTTGTGTAAAATGTATATTCCGATATATGACCTGTTATTAGTAATGGCACAACAAAACAATAAACTCATTTCATCCAGTTTTGGTCATCAATCCATTCTAAAGGGACAGGCGAAAACCCAATGGTATAAAAACTGAATACATTTTTCCAATAAAAAAATTATGTAAATCTAATTCATCTGTTCCAGACACCCAAAAATGTTACCAAAAAACTGATTTTAAAGAGCATAATTATATTTTTACTTGTGCAAACAATGTAAAATATGATTAAATGATAATTGAAATGTTCAGAGGGTAGACGTCATTCTTTGTACGAGTTCTTTCTTGAATCCAATACCGTTTCTCACCTTCCTTATCAAAGGGCTGGTACTCGCAACCTTTTCTGACCCCATGGTGGATTATTTTGCAGCCATACTCAATAAAGAAAAGAAGACTTGTGGTGTAACTGTGTTAGTTAGCAAAGTAATAGAGTCAACAAGTGATGATGTCATAGAGCAGGCTAACACACATGTTTTGTAATAAAGGGATGTAGCAAAGAGCGTTGGACTCGCGCACTGTACTAATAACATGCAGTGAGGGGGTCCGGATATAACTTGTTCATTTCCGATATTATACTGATATTGGAGCTTTGAGTTTTGGCCGATACCAATAACCCTAAACACTATCAGCACGAATCATACCTACTTTTATTAATTTGTAGTGTTGGATTCTAGAAAAGGTGAAATTACTCAGAGAACAATAAAAAACAAGTATGAAAAACACTAATCTATTAATTATTAACCAGCTGGAATGGACTTGATCTAGGTATTTGTGTTTAAATGAAACCAGTATTATCAGACAGGTCTTGTTAAGACAATTTCAGTGATATATATACAGTATAATTTTCTCGTGATAAATATTAAGAAAGTTGTGAATTTTTTTAACCCGGTAAAAAATACACAAATTTATGGTCAACCTCTTCAATACAAAGTCAATGGGGCTAAAGATTTTAGGTATGCCCTTTTTGTTAAAATTGTCATAACTTTCTTAATATTTACCCCATTTTTAAAAGGTTGGTATTATTGGAAAGCTTGTTGAAGAAACAGAAACATATGTTTGACAGTTAAGGTGTATTTTTAATTGATCAATTTCATGAAATTAGTGTAGGAAGTGACAGAAAATCAAGATTGGTCTGACTGAACTTGTGACCCGAGTCACATCACAGCGACGAGGAAGAGGAAGTCAGCCAGTTTAAAAAATCAGTGTTTGAATCTATCAATTTAAAAGATTATTGGCAGACTCACACATTGCAGGGGACTTTTGTCGAGTGTAAACGAGTAAGTAAGTTTCTGTATCTGTAAGTATCTGTAAGTAAGTATCTGTCCAATCGGAAAATTTTGATGTTCTGGATGAACTAGGATATGTGTTCTAAGTCATGAGTGAAATGCTCTGAGTGACCCTTGCTGTCTTTAATTACAGTGGTGTTCATAATTTTTTTCGGCGACACCTGCTGGTCACAGTAATTAATTAAGTTGACGTATTAAGTTGAAAGATCCGCAGACGTTTCTTGCTGGATACTTTCTAATACGCTTCGCCTTGGAGACTTTTGTAAATATCTAACTATACTGCAATTATTTGTTCAAATAAGGACACCTATTACCTACGTCTAGCACAGTTGCTGCTAGCTTCTAGTAGTAATTTCTAGTCTACCAACCTTTTACAAATGCCTTCATGAAAATACATGAAACGACCAACTTTGTGTTTATTGGAAGACATTCAGGACAATTTTTTTTGGGTGACACCCCTACTTAATACCACAACAAGACAGTCACTAACATGTGGGATACTTTAAAGTAGGGCTGCAACAACTAATCGATTAAATCGATTAAAATCGATTATAAAAATAGTTGGCGATTAATTTAGTCATCGATTTGTTTGATGTATGCTATGCGCATGCGCAGAGGCTACGTTTTTGTTTTTTTTAACTTTTATTTATAAACTGCAACATTTACAAACAGCTGAGAAACAATAATCAAAATATTAGGGGTGTAACGGTACGTGTATTTGTATCGAACCGTTTCGGTACGGGGTTTCGTTTCGGTGCGGAAGTGTACCGAACGAGTTTCCACACGGACATATTAAGTAGCGTACTGCACGTTGTGTAAACAATACTCAAAATGCCGGACATTTGAGGCATTTATGAAACTCCGCCCTGACAGCCCCGGTGAAAAGAGGACGTATGGTCAGTCTATACGTAGCCCGTTAGCTGCTAGCATGTTAGCAAAAGAGGACGAGCAGCGATCGGTTTCACCGGACGTGAAACCGATCGGTGAAACCGATCGGTGAAACCGTATGGTCAGGCTAGGTCCTGACCATACGTCCTCTTTTCACCGGACATGTCATCTTTTGCGGGGCTGTCGGGCGGTGTTTCTTAAATGCCTCAAATGTCCGGCATTTTGAGTTAGGGTTGCGTTTATTTTCAATGTACGTTCAGGGTTAAGAAGGTTAAAAACACAACAAATTGTGCGTGCAGCAGCATTCGTGAGGGAGGGGGACAGACAAAGAGAGCGAGAGAGTTGTGATGAATGCGCATGCGTCGTCAGGTTCTGCTTTTTATCGATACATTTATCAGATTTAATTTTTTATTATCTATAGCAGGGGTGTCAAAAGTGTGCATTTTTGTAACATTTTCCTTGTTTTATTTGGCAAGTTGAAAGAACATGGCGCCAGTATGCTGGTTTTTTTTCCAATAAAATACTGGAAAGGATAGAAATGTAATTTGTCTCATTTATCCCATTATTAATCGATTAATCGAAGTAATAATCGACAGATTAATCGATTATCAAATTAATCGTTAGTTGCAGCCCTATTTTAAAGACTTGATTTGTTACGCAGACAAACGAACAGCAGAACAATCGCTGACAAACGAGACATAGTTTGGGCGAAAATCTTTGTATAAAACCGAATCCTACAAACGTATATGAAAGCAACAAAAACATGACCACAGTGCTGTGCAATTGTACGGTATACTGTATATGGTAGTATGAAAGTAGTATAATGTTAACATTGTATTTTTAATGTCTGAACTGCGGCGGATAAACTGCAACGGCGCTGCTACTTTGCTAGAGCATTTTTATGTCACTTGAAAGAACTTTACAGCGAGAGTCGGTAGCACGGATGTCAACAACAGTCTGCTGCAAGCGCACACAATAAACACAATGGAAGCTAAGCCAACAAAACCCCAAGAGGAATTGGTGCTAAAAAGAGGGAAGAAGAAGTCCTTTGTTTAGGGAAAAATATTTGTATTGTTTTAATGGTGTGCGGCTTCAGCGGTCGCAGAGGCAAAAACTCGGACATGGGAGGAGTTCGGGGAAGCCATGGAAAACGACTTCCGGACGGCTTCGAAGCAATTCTGGACCACCATTTGCCGCCTCAGGAGGGGGAAGCAGTGCACTATCAACACCGTGTATGGCGAAGATGGTGTTCTGCTGACCTCGACTGCGGATGTTGTGGATCGGTGGAGGGAATACTTCGAAGACCTCCTCAATCCCACCAACACGTCTTCCTATGAGGAAGCAGTGCCTGGGGAGTCTGTGGTGGACTCTCCTATTTCTGGAGCTGAGGTTGCTGAGGTAGTTAAAAAGCTCCTCGGTGGCAAGGCCCCGGGGGTGGATGAGATCCGCCCGGAGTTCCTTAAGGCTCTGGATGCTGTGGGGTTGTCTTGGTTGACAAGACTTTGCAGCATCGCGTGGACATCGGGGGCGGTACCTCTGGATTGGCAGACCGGGGTGGTGGTTCCTCTCTTTAAGAAGGGGAACCGGAGGGTGTGTTCTAACTATCGTGGGATCACACTCCTCAGCCTTCCCGTTAAGGTCTATTCAGGTGTACTGGAGAGAAGGCTACGCCGGATAGTCAAACCTCGGATTCAGGAGGAACAGTGTGGTTTTCGTCCTGGTCGCGGAACTGTGGACCAGCTCTATACTCTTGGCAGGGTCCTTGAAGGTGCATGGGAGTTTGCCCAACCAGTCTATATGTGTTTTGTGGACTTGGAGAAGGCATTCGACCGTGTCCCTCGGGAAGTCCTGTGGGGAGTGCTCAGAGAGTATGGAGTATCGGACTGTCTGATTGTGGCAGTCCGCTCCCTGTATGATCAGTGTCAGAGCTTGGTCCGCATTGCCGGCAGTAAGTCGGACACGTTTCCAGTGAGGGTTGGACTCCGCCAAGGCTGCCCTTTGTCACCGATTCTGTTCATAACTTTTATGGACAGAATTTCTAGGCGCAGTCAAGGCGTTGAGGGGATCTGGTTTGGTGGCTGCAGGATTAGGTCTCTGCTTTTTGCAGATGATGTGGTCCTGATGGCTTCATCTGGCCAGGATCTTCAGCTCTCACTGGATCGGTTCGCAGCTGAGTGTGAAGCGACTGGGATGAGAATCAGCACCTCCAAGTCCGAGTCCATGGTTCTCGCCCGGAAAAGGGTGGAGTGCCATCTCCGGGCTGGGGAGGAGATCTTGCCCCAAGTGGAGGAGTTCAAGTACCTCGGAGTCTTGTTCACGAGTGAGGGAAGAGTGTATCGTGAGATCGACAGGCGGATCGGTGCGGCGTCTTCAGTAATGCGGACGCTGTATCGATCCGTTGTGGTGAAGAAGGAGCTGAGCCGGAAGGCAAAGCTCTCAATTTACCGGTCGATCTACGTTCCCATCCTCACCTATGGTCATGAGCTTTGGGTTATGACCGAAAGGACAAGATCACGAGTACAAGTGGCCGAAATGAGTTTCCTCCGCCGGGTGGCGGGGCTCTCCCTTAGAGATAGGGTGAGAAGCTCTGCCATCCGGGGGGAGCTCAAAGTAAAGCCGCTGCTCCTCCACATCGAGAGGAGCCAGATGAGGTGGTTCGGGCATCAGGTCAGGATGCCACCCGAACGCCTCCCTAGGGAGGTGTTTAGGGCACGTCCGACCGGTAGGAGGCCGCAGGGAAGACCCAGGACACGTTGGGAAGACTATGTCTCCCGGCTGGCCTGGGAACGCCTCGGGGTCCCACAGGAAGAGCTGGACGAAGTGGCTGGGGAGAGGGAAGTCTGGGCTTCCCTGCTTAGGCTGCTGCCCCCGCGACCCGACCTCGGATAAGCGGAAGAAGATGGATAGATGGATGGATGGATGTTTTAATGGTCTTGTTATACATATAGTCGTGGTCAAAAGTGTACATACACTTGTAAAGACCCAACCTCCGGGCTGATGATTTTAGATTGTCCTGAACAATTTGGAGGTAATCCTCCTTTTACTCTCTGCAAAGCACCAGTTCCATTGTCAACAAAACAGGCCCAGAGCATAATACTACCACCACCATGCTTGACGGTAGGATTGGTGTTCCTGGGATTAAAGGCCTCGCCTTTTCTCCTCCAAACATATTCCTGGGTATTGTGGCCAAACAGCTCAAATTTTGTTTCATCTGACATCACATGGACAAAGATAAGACCTTCTGGAGGAAAGTTCTGTGGTCAATTTAGATATAATCAGTGAATACAATTCAAATCAATAGTAAGATTAGTAATTCAGTGTTAATATTTGAGTGGGGTCCAGGGCCCCTCTGTAGTGGAAAAGTTGGTCCCCGAGGTCAAAAAGGTTAAGAACCCCTGCAGTATGTAATATTAAGAAAAAAATACTATACTGTGATCCATCCAGCCATCCATTTTCTACCGCTTATTCCCTTTGGGGTCGCGGGGGGCGCTGGAGCCTATCTTAGCTACAATCGGGCGGAAGGCGGGGTACACCCTGGACAAGTCGCCACCTCATCGCAGGGCCAACACAGATAGACAGACAACATTCACACTCACATTCATACACGAGGGCCAATTTAGTGTTGCCAATCAACCTATCTCCAGGTGCATGTCTTTGGAGGTGGGAGGAAGCCGGAGTACCCGGAGGGACCCCACGCAGTCACGGGGAGAACATGCAAACTCCACACAGAAAGATCCCGAGCTCGGGATTGAACCCAGGACTACTCAGGACCTTCGTATTGTGAGGCAGACGCACTAACCCCTCTACCACCGTGCTGCCCCTATACTGTGATATATATCCTAATTGGAATATATGTATTTTGATGTTTCGATCTTGTTTTCATGTGTTTTTAACTTATTTGTATCTGCACTGCAACTACAGTTTTTCCATTGTGGGATGAATACAGTCTATCCTATCCTATATATACCCAATATACAGTCTGAAAAATAAGTATGTGATCCCTTTTTGATTACAGATGTGAACCATCCAAAACATTTAAGGTGACCGATATCTTATCATTTATAATAGAAAGAGACTGAATGTGGAAAGAACTCAATTTAATATTAAATGACCCCACAATGATTCTGTCATAATAAATAAGGAGTGTTTATGTCTGAAAAGTGTTAAATCAGCAGGAGATCAAACACTTACTGTGTGTATGTTTATTTAATCTATTTCACATTATCAATGGCTGGCAGTCCCCAACACATTCATATTTCATCTCATAAATCCCTTTTAACTCCAATTCCGTTTGATTCAGCCATCTTGTTTTCCTCCTCGTGTGCTGGAAGTGCTCTTTTCTTTGTTATTGTTTCCTTCATTCACCCTCATTTCCTTCCTCTCCTCATTCCTGCTCCCTTGTTACATCATCGTCTCCAAGCACCCCGCCCGCTCCAACTGTCTTCCACATCCATTCGCGTATGTAGGTCAGAGAATGCTAAGCTACGCAACACGTTTCCTTGTCTTCCCTTACTGTGACTTTTTCCGACTCCGCATGGAAACACAGCAAGATAGCAGTGCTTCACAAAGCTGACTTTAACATAACATTACATCATCGTACGCCCTTTTTCTTTCACTTTCACCAAGGGATTGACAGCTCCCCTTAATTTACACAAGTTACCATGGGTTGATTTTTTTTAAAAAGATCAGCGGGCCAGACTTTGGACACCCATGGCGTACTGGGAGTTATCGTTTAGTTTAATCCCGGGATTGAAGATTACCGTATTTTCCGGAGCATAGGGCGCACCAGATTATAAAGCACACTGCCGATGAATGGTCTATTTTATATCATTTTTCATATATTAGGCGCACCGGATTATAGGGCGCATTAAAGGAGTCTTTTTTTTTTTTTTTTCTAAATTGAAAACACTTCCTTGTGGTCTACATAACATGTAATGGTGGTTCTTTGGTCAAAATGTTGCATAGATTATGTTTTACAGATCATCTTCAAGTCGCTTTTTGACAGTCGCTTCCGGATGCGCCGTTTTGTGGACAGTCTTATTTACGTGGCTCACATTCGGCAGCGTCTTCTCCCAGGCAACTTTTTTGTAGCGGTGTAGCATGCAAGGACGGGCGTGGAAGAAGTGTCATAAGATGGAGCTAACGGTTTTAATGACATTCAGACTTTACTTCAATCAATAACGGAGCAGCATCTCCTCATCCGGAAACAACACCACCGGGAATGTGTCCCGTGTAAAACCGCCCGACCGGAACTCTCAAATAACTAAAGTTCCTTGGGTGAGTAATATAAACTCACTACACTGGTATGTTTTCGCGCTTTCATGGCGAGTTTACTGACAGATATAAGTAAGAACTTTACACTACTTTATATTAGAAATGGCAACAGCGGAGGATGAATGTCCCATAACAAGAAGATACAGAAAAAGAAGAAGCTTATCAACTACGGTGTCGTCACGGACTACAAAGGCGGACGCGCGCAATTTTCCAGGATTTATGCAGATCCCAAATACACATCAGCAGGTACCAGAAGGTAAGAAAAGTTTTTGCATAATATTGCAAAACAAAACGCCAGATAATATGTCTTACCTTATACACACACCATAATAATACTCGTATGTTGAAGCACATCAAGCGGTGAGACTCCATAGCTTACCAAAGTCGTACTACAACATTTGGAGAGATTTGAGCTCCGTGTGTAATGTTCTATATTTTCAATGGAACATATAAAATGTTGGTGTTGTTTACTTAAGTCATATTGCAGTCTAGACGTGTCCCTTATGTGTGACTGACATCTACTGGTCACACTTATCAATACACCATGTACCAAATAAAATTGCTTCGAGGTCGGTAAGCAAAACCAGAATCATTCCGTACATTAGGCGCACCGGGTTATAAGGCGCACTGTCGAGTTTTGAGAAAAAAAAAAGATTTTAAGTGTGCCTTATAGTCCGGAAAATACGGTAAACAAGCTTGAAAGTTTACCAGGAGCAAACAGGTGTGGAAAGCAACCAACAGGAAATATAAAGCACTGCCATTTTGTATTTTTCTTTCAAAAAGCCCACGCTGTAACTTAAGCCAAAAGAACAGCACGGTTCAGAGGGCAAGAGTGCTTCTGGCCGCTGCTTTCCACCAAATAAAATAAGATTTACAGCGCAAAGTAAGAAATAATATGTGTTAAACTCACGGAAATGTCTGGAAAGTTATGGAGTTGTATTTGCATCCTAATTTTGAGGTCGCAAAAGCAGATTTTGAGAAAAGAAGAATATATTTTGCAAGCAGAGACATAATATTTTGAAAATAAGTTAAAATCAATGAAAAATAAAAATGTTGGAGCAAAAAAAATGGTTTTGTGCACAATAAAGTGTTTGCTATTATTATGCTTTCAGGCCCCCTATTTTTCTCTCTCTCAACTTTTAATCTCTGAGCATTCAGATTTTTTTTTTTTACACTGCTCAGATTTCTGTTTTGCAAGTTTTGACACACCGTTATGTTTGTGTCAAAAAGGCAACCGAGCGTTCATTTGTCCAGTTCTCTGACTGGCTGCTTGGTCTCCAATTAGATCGCTTGTTATTATTAGTCCCGAAGCTTTAGTTCACGCCTGATGGAGTTAATTGTCGTGTCCCAGGCCCATGAAGCGATGTGAATTGGGACGGTCTAGCCTTCGCAACACTTCTTAGTCGTGTCACGTGTTCACATCCTCCGGCTTGGGGTGATATTTAGAAAAGAAGAGAAAGGATAGACTTAACAAAATATTAAATTAAAATTGTTTTACATTTATCGTGTGTATGTGTGTTGCCGTCGGCAGATTCCTCTCCTGCTCAGACTATTCTTATTAAATGAAACCTAAATAGTCCTTTGGCGCTACAATATAGCAGTTGATTTTTTTCTTAAACCTGCGGTAAATATTGTACTTTCAACTGTACTTGTAAATATTAAGTGGAATATAATTTGAAAAAACTGAATATATTCTCCTATTTTGGAATAGTTGCAATTCCAATTTTTGTGAATCACAACAGCAGTAGTTTGAGCACTTTGCTTATTAATTTATACAGGTTAAACAAATGCTTTCTGCCGTTGTGTCCTTGGGCAAGACACTTTACGTCTGATAATATCGGCCTGCCGATATTATCGGCCGATAAATGCGTTAAAATGTAATATCGGAAATTATCGGTATCGTTTTTTTTATTATCAGTATCGGTTTATTTATTTATTTATTTTTTTTTTAAATTTATTAAATCAACATAAAACACACAAGATACACTTATAATTAGTGCACCAACCCCCAAAAAACTCCCTCCCCCATTTACACTCATTCACACAAAAGGGTTGTGTCTTTCTGTTATTAATATTCTGGTTCCTACATTATATATCAATATAAATCAATACAGTCTGCAAGGGATACAGTCCGTAAGCACACATGATTGTGCGTGCTGCTGGTCCACTAATAGTACTAACCTTTAACAGTTAATTTTACTAATTTTCATTAATTACTAGTTTCTATGTAAGTGTTTTTATATTGTTTTACTTTCTTTTTTATTCAAGAAAATGTTTTTAATTTATTTATCTTATTTTATTTTATTAATTTTTTTAAAAAGTACATTATCTTCACCATACCTGGTTGTCCAAATCAGGCATAATAATGTGTTAATTCCACGACTGTATATATCGGTTGATATCGGAATCTGTTGATATCGGTATCGGTAATTAAAGAGTTGGACAATATCGGGATATCGGCAAAAAGCCATTATCGGACATCCCTACACTTTACCCACCTGCTCCCAGGGCTACCCACACTGGTTTAAATGTAACTTAGATATTGGGTTTCACTATGTAAAAGCGCTTTGAGTCACAAGAGAAAAGCGCTATATAAATATAACTCACTAATTCACTAAGTGACGGGAGAATATAGGAATGGGAATCGAGAGAACCGGTTCCCAGTGTATCAATTCCTCGGCATCGCTTGCCAACTTTTCCAAACAGTTCCCTTATCAATGCCAGTGGTTGGGAATGATATAATCACGCAATGTGCGCAGTGACGTGAGTAAGTAAAATGGCGACGCCCGGGCAAAACAAACGCTTAGTTGAGTACATTTGACAAAAAAACGACTGCAACAGCGCCACTTGTAATAACTGCAAGGTTGCTACTTCATCAAGAAGAGGACATACGAGCACTATGCTGAAACATTTGAACACCAAGCATGCAACAACTATAAATGAATGGCACGTTTTTGAACCGCGTCGATCTCATCCCAGCAGCAGTAACGCTAGCATAAATACAACAGTTACTAACTCACCACTTATCATGTCAGCGCTATTACCTGTCAAATTTAAATCATGCCTTCTCATTTAGATGAGCAAGTGGAGAGTGGCGGGCCCTAAGTACACGCTCCAGTTCATGTCTGCCCATACTTGCCAACCCTCCCGGATTTACTGGAAGACTCTCGAAATTCAGCGGCTCTCCCGAAAACCTCCCGGGACAAATTTTCTCTCGAAAATCTCCCGAAATTCAGGCGGAGCTGGAGGCCACGCCCCCTCCAGCTCCATGCGGACCTGAGTGACGTGTCGACAGCCTGTTTTCACGTCCGCTTTCCCACAATATAAACAGCGTGCCTGCCCAATCACGTTATAACTGCAGAATGATCGAGGGCGAGTTCTTGGTTTCTAATGTGGGTTTATTGTTAGGCAGTTTCATTAACATCCTCCCAGCGCGGTAACAACACACAACAACAGCAGTCACGTTTTCGTCTACCGTAAAGCAGCTCGTCTGCCGTAAACAGCAATGTTGTGACACTCTTAAACAGGACAATACTGCCATCTACTGTACATGCATATGTGACAATAACATCTAGGGCTTTTAGAGAGTGCAGTGCACAACTGCGCACACAACAAGGAGACGAAGCAGAATGCATCATCAGAGAGGGTGTTCAGCATGGTTGGAAAAATAGTGACAGAGAATAGAACAAGGATGGACAATTCAACCCTTAACTCAACAATGAGTAGATGAGTGTTATGTGTGTGTATATGTGTAAATAAATGAACACTGAAATTCAAGTATTTCTCTTATTTATATATATATATATATATATATATATATATATATATATATATATATATATTATAATAATAATAATAATATATATATATAGCTAGAATTCACTGAAAGTCAAGTATTTCTTATATATATATATATATATATATATATATATATATATATATATATATATATATATAGCTAGAATTCACTGAAAGTCAAGTATTTCTTATATATATATATATTATATATATATATATATATATATATATATATAAGAAATACTTGACTTTCAGTGAATTCTAGCTATATATATATATATATATATATATATATATATATATATATATATATGAAATACTTGACTTGGTGAATTCTAGCTGTAAATATACTCCTCCCCTCTTAACCACGCCCCCCCCCCCCCGAAATCGGAGGTCTCAAGGTTGGTAAGTATGTGTCTGCCGCCCGGCAGGGAAGTGTACAAGCAGTGACTACGTTTGTGGTTTAAAACCTGCACCAATTTGCCACAGTTTTATTGATTTTCAAGAAGTGAATGTTCAATTGGAGTCTTAGAAAAGCTAAAAACATTTCTGCAACCACATTTTTACTTAGTCATTTCCATTATTGAGGTAAAACTCATGAAATTAGAATATGGTGTAAAAGTCCCTCTCATGTCAGCAGTTTAACTTCAAATGTGAAACTAATATGTCACCTTATTACATGAGGTAAATAAATGAGATATGTCAAGATTGCATTTGTTATAATTTTGATGATCATGATTTACAGTTTTTGAAGACCCCACATTTTCTAAAATGTTCAATTCGAGGTTTTCATAAACTAAGAAGGCATAATCATCAAAATTAAATCAAAAGAAGGCTTGGAATATATTGTGTTGCATGTTATGTATGTGATAATTAGGGATGATGTTTGATAAGAAATTATCGAGTTCGAGCTTATTATCGAATCCTCTTATCGAACCGATTCCTTATCGAGTCCAAATAGATTGTTGTACCGTATTTTTTTAACTATAAGTCGCAGTTTCTTTCATAATTTGGCCGGGGGTTCGACTTATACTCAGGAGCGACTTATGTGTGACATTATTAACACATTACCGTAAAATATCAAATAATATTATTTAGCTCATTCACGTAAGAGACTAGAGACGTATAAGATTTCATGGGATTTAGCGATTAGGAGTGACAGATTGTTTGGTAAACGTATAGCATGCTCTATATGTTATAGTTATTTGAATGACTCTTACCATAATATGTTACGTTAACATACCAGGCACGTTCTCAGTTGGTTATTTATGCGTCAAATAACGTATACTTATTCAGCCTGTTGTTCACTATTCTTTATTTATTTTAAATTGCCTTTCAAATGTCTATTCTTGGTGTTGGGTTTTATCAAATAAATTTACCCCAAAAATGCGACTTATACTCCAGTGCGACTTATATATGTTTTTTTCTTCTTCTGTTATGCATTTTCGGCAGGTGCGACTTATACTTCGGTGCGACTTATATATGTTTTTCTTCTTCTTCTGTTATGCATTTTCGGCAGGTGCGACTTATACTTCGGTGCGACTTATACTCCGAAAAATACGGTATATGGAAAAAAACACAATATTTGGTTTAACAAATCACTTCACATTCTCTACTGCTCGCTACTATAGTATTATCATATCTGAGTTATTGTGCAGAAATGTGGGGAAATAACTACAAATGTGCGCTACATTCGTTAACCGTGTTACAAAAAAGATCAATTAGACTGATACATAATGTTGGATATAGAGAACATACAAACCCTTTATTTATTGAGTCAAAAATATTAAAATTTGATGATTTGGTAAAATTGCAAACAGCTAAAATGATGTGGAATTAAATGATGGAATGGATTAAAAGTAAAGAAGTTAAACATTGTACTGATATGATTCAGTTTAAGAGGTTGATCAAATGAATAGTGCTTACAAAGTACAAAGAAGAAGAATTATGAGAAATACTTTCAACCTTATAGAAAGTAAGATATTCTTCATCTCAGTATATTAATAATGACTGAATTAATTAATTACATATTACAAAACTGTTGTATATACTAATTCACAGATATTTTATTAAAAAAAGGTCAGTAAATGATGTATATATTTGTAAACACTATGAAGTGGGAAAGGGGTAGGATTAAATAAGCTTTACTTCTTCCTACTCCTGTAAAGTGAAATGATATGAAACTGATGTATTATGATGTGGTCAGATCATGTTTTGTTTAGTTATGTTCTGTTAGTTTTGGACTTCCTTAGTCGTTTTGTGCACTTCGGGTTTTGTTTTAGTCACCATGGTTACTTATGATTTTCACCTGCCTTGTACGCGCACCTGTTGCTCATCAGAGACTCTATTTAAGCCTGCCTTTTCCGGTCACTCGTCGTGGCTTCATTGTTTGCATTTGCAACAGTTACGTTGGCATTGTGGTTTTCGAGCTCATGATTCCTGTGCTAAAGTTACCTTAGCTTCTCGTATTCCTGTGCTAAGTAAGTTTTTGCTTTAGCTTCTCGTGCGAACGGCACGCTTTCCTTTTGTTTCGTTCCTGTCTGTTTTAATGTGTATGATTTATGAGAAATAAATCATCTCCTACCTGCACGCTTTCGTCCGGAGCCGTCAGTTTTGCGTCCCGGGAGAACAAACCGCTGCACCCCACCGTGACAAATGACTGAACTACGTGACGTCATTTCTTGTGATGTCCTACGGGGCATTTCTTGTCGGGACGGGATTCGTTCCCAGCGATTCGAATAAAGAACCAACTGTTTTTGTTTACTATAGTGGTCTCGGTAACGGGTACCGGTTCTCAAAAAGGGATTAGAGTCCGAGGACTCGGTTCTTTTCTTATCGAACAACAGGGAAAATCGGTTTCGAGCATCATCCCTAGTGATAATTTAATCTAAACAACCATTTTAATATTTTGAGTGTCACCAATATATTTTCTAGGGACAAAAGATTCTAGAACATTTAAAAAAAATGTTAATACAACTGTTACATTCCTGAGTAATTTCCCCATATGTTTTATTTAGTTAAATTCTACAGAAGAGTATTTATTTCTTTTTTTTTTTCCAAAAGTAATATTTTTCTATGATATGTGCCTCCTAAGACCTCACTGTTAGCTTTGTAAGGTCATGCCAGTTCTAAACTAAACAATTAAAATAAGAATCGATAAGAGAAACGCTAAAGAACTGAATCGTTAAGCAGAATTGAAAGTGGAATTGGAACCGGAAAAATCTTAGCAATTCCCATCCCTTGGAGAGGATATGCTATACTTAAGCCACGCCCGCTTTCTCTTACACACACACACACACACAGACACAGACACAGACACAGACACAGACACAGACACAGACACAGACACAGACACAGACACAGACACAGACACAGACACAGACACACACACACACACACACACACACACACACACACACACACACACACACACACACACGGAGGTGAAGCACTACAACACGCTGTTGTAGTGCTTTGATTCTATGATTGGTTTGTGTGCAAATGTTATTTTAATCAAGTAAATGTTAAACTAATTATTTTAATCATTCGGAAAATACATTTAAAACAATTCAATGGACAATTATAAAAAAAATTTCCCATCATGACAAGTGAGGCTCTGCCTCACCTGCCTCCCTTTAACCGCACATCCCTGCTGTACATCTCATGAGAGTCGATTGTGACAAAGAAAACACATTGTACAATACTTGTTTTGTATAAATAGGCCTGGGCCTATATTTGAAAAGTCAATTAACCGGATGATGAATGAAAATTAAATTGTTAAGTTTGCCAGCCTCAATAATCGCCATGTGTATGGGTTGTTACAGGTTACAAGAGCGATCGCTCTATTGCATCTGACATTTACAGCTGTGGGCATTTGTACTACAAATAAAAGGAAGTAATGATAACCGCTGTAAAACTCCCGATGGTAAGTATTACCGTATTAAATTAAAATGATCGAAAAACAGTGATTGAAAACCACACGTTGATAAGATTATGGAGACCAACTAGCAACAAAAGAGACAATGTCTTTCCCATTAAGAAACGTCATTTTAGTTATTTAAAAAAAAAAAAAATAGAACTTGGTTAAAAGATTTTAGCGTATGTATAAGTACTTTTTGAGCACATTAAACAATAACACAACAACAATGATAACCGGGATCATTTTGGTCACAATTACTTTATTTAGCGGTTTTGTTTGTGTATATTTGAGGGTCTCCCACCCTCTCCTTAACAGAGACAGAACCTACTTTCTGTGTTTACTAACAAGACATTGTGGCGGAGCCGAAGTCGAGTTTCTTAACATGGAGATATTCTCACTACTTTTCTTTTGTCGAGCACAAAGAAAATAACATTTTAGTTCAATGTAAGTTGTGTCTTGGATCAAAGATCCTATCTACTGCCCAAAACAGCAATTAAAATCTGCTGAAACAGCTACAAAAGCAACATGCTTGGACGAAGCTGGTAAAGAGAGACACACTTCACCTCCACCTCCACCACCACCTAAGCAACAGCGGCTGGGTTTTAACGGAGGGACTGCTAGCCAGGACAACATTGATAGAGCCATTGCAGTGTATGTACTAGAAGACATGCAGGCTCTTTTCACAGTGGAGTCACCCGCTTTCAGGCAACTAATTAGCATGATACCGGCGTCAAACAGCAAATGGCACGGAAAACATTTTCCAAGTACCTGGACAGTGATGACATAAAAATGGAAAGCGAGCTTAAGAAAACACTCCAAACTCTGCCTCTGCTCATCATTCAGCACTGAAGATACACACACTCTTGTCAATTATCTTATATACTGTTGCTCTTTCATTCTAGAGTGTTTAATTATCACATCACTCTAAATGTATAGACTAAAAAGTTCACAAACATAAAGAGGGATCCTAGTGGGCCAGGCCAATCTTTCCTTATCTCTAAACTAAAAGTGGGGAAATGTGTAGAGTGTTCTGGGTTTCAGTACAGTGTTGATCTCCTGAAGACATGATTTTATTTCAGAATTCCTTGAGAGAAAAAAACACCTGGTTAGGCTTTGTGTGTTTGTCATATGTGCCTTCCTTGGGTGAAGCCAGGTTTATAGCTATGTTGTTATTATGCTGTGTGTTAATTATGTATGTTATGTTGCAGCTATTTAAAATAGTTTTGCCAATTTGTTCTGGCCTGAAACAAATTGGCCCTTTGAAACATATCTTTGTCTTTTGTATGTAGACCACATTGCTTAGCAGAGTTCAATGATGCAAATGCATGTCAAGTTGATCAACAGATTGTATTATTCTCCAGTGCAATAACAGTACTGAAATGAAGGCTAAAAGGGCATTAAAGGGGGCCTTAAAAAAAAAAGAATAAAATAAAGTTAAAAAAATAAAAAAATAGAACTAACTAAATAGTTACTTTTCACAGTAACACATTAATTTTTGGGGTAAGTAACTGAGCTAGTAACTGAGTTACTTTTAAAATAAAGTAGCTAGTAACTGTAACTAGTTACTGGTTTTCAGTAACTAACCCAACACTGATCAGGAGTGCCCAAAGTGGGGCCCGCGGGCCAAACACAGCCCACTGAGGCGTTTCATTTAGCCCGCCAAAGGGTGGCTTACTAAGATTTAATACTCTTTTAAGCTTACACAACCATTGATAACATAACCGCAAGACTACCAAATTGCCATCAATCGAATGTGATGATCTCCACCACCTTAAATAATGGCGGTATGCCATTGAACTACTCACTTATAGTGCAGCTGTATGCTTAAAACCACTGTGTCTGGCTTATTGGCACATGTTCACTTTAGCCCTTGGAGGCAAAAAGTTTGGGCAGCGCTGACTTAGATCGATGATGGCTACGAAAACCGATGTCAAATGTGGCACGCCACTTTTCTGACTTTCAGTACGACCTGAAAAAAGTCCTTCCTGATAAACACTGTTTGGGACTTCACAGTCAAATGACAGCAGCTGTATCAGTGACATGTTTTTTTTCTTTTAAATGATACACACATCAAGCCATCGGTTTCCACCAAGTGCTGCATACAAAAAAAATCAAAGATTCAGCCTCTTTGATACATTTTGTGTGTAAAAAAACACAAAATCTGAGCTTGTGTTATAGCTGACAAAGCAACTAATATTGCCCCCAGCCTTATACTAACAACTGGTAGAAAAACAAGAAACAAGTTCTGGTGGTCGCACACTAATCTTGCTTATAAACTCTTTTCAAAAAGGAAAAAGTGTGAAACTGTTTATAATAAAAAAAATACAATAAAAAATAAAAAAATAAAAAAGCAATGATATGATAAAAATGGCATCTCACCTCAGCACCATGTGACAGGCTTCTTTCTCTGAGGCCTGGCGAGGGCTCAATCAAGCACATTGGAGTCAAGCCGCCATTTTTCAGCTGCTGCCCTGAAGGGGACTTTAGTACTGTCCACACAGGATCGCCCTCTGGGGGGGAAAAAAATAAAAATGTCAGAGCGCACTGGTGTGACATCAAAGTGAAAGGTGATAATTGATTTGTGTGTATTGACGACGGATTGGCTTGACATTGACAAGGAGGATGGAGACAGCTCACATCACATTAGATTTACTTCTGACAGCCAATACCAGATGTCATTAATTAAAGGAAGGCACTGGTGCGACTGACAGACAAGACAGCCGGAAATTGTGTGTGTGTTTTTGTTGTGTGTGTGTGTGTGTTTTTTTGTTGTGTGTGTGTGTGTGTGTGTGTGTGTGTGTGTGTGTGTGTGTGTGTGTAATATCTGCTTCTTTATTGACTTCAGGGCAGACGAAGAAAAAAAGCCAGAATTTTAATTTATTTTGACTTCTGCTTCACACCACAAAGAGACAGAACCTTAACATGCTTATCAGACAAAATCCATACAAAATAAAAAGTAAAAAAAAAAAAATCCAGAGTTTTTGACTTATTACCTAACTTTGTCAATTCTCCACTACTAAAAATAATAAACAATGTTGTGTCATTTTGAGGTGACTATTATTATTATATTTGTAAAAGCAGAAATATGAAAACACTTAACATTACAGATAAATACTGTGCAATACGGTGGAACACGATGTGCACGCCTCACAGACTGTACGACTCACGTCGACATAAGCTGTTGCTGACATAACCGAAATTGAAATTGAAACGAGCAATTGCTAGCACATTTACTTGACTTTTGTCAAATACTGTTTATCAGAAGAATAGGTGATACAGGCTTTCTAAACCATATTTTTTTTCTAATTTAAATATATTTAGATTTATTTATTTGTTTTCATATATTTTCTACTCTTATCCAACAGAGCTGCTACAATAATTTTGTAAACTTGACAACGATGACGATAAAGATTTCATATGTGGGCAAATCTTTCTTCCGGTGAAATGAAAATGAAAAATGAATTGGATGCATTTTTTTCCGTTACTGCGGTAGAATAATGTATGCTTTTTTTGAAGCCAAGTTTTCACTGAACAAGAAGTGACTGTCCGCAAATCTTAATGCTTTTTTACTATAGTGCACCCAAAAAGTATTCACAGCGCCCTTAACTTTTTCCACATTTTGTCATGTTAGAGCTTTATTCCAAAATGCAATAAATTAGTTTTTCGTACATATTTGGGTATTGATCCAATACCAAGTAGTTACAAGGGCAGTATTGGTCATACTTAAAATATTCAAGATTATTGAATTATTACATTTTTTACACAATTATAAAATAAAGACAAAATATTTCCTTGTTCCCTTTTATTTCCAAGGATTAACACAACCAAGAAGTGTACATGAAAATGAGTTAGTAAGCAGCAATGGACAGTCAGTAAGTGACACAGGCCATAGTATTATATAGAACTATATTATTAGACATACTGTACACATTAACACATTGTCATCAAAATTATCTCACATTTTAATGAGGTATGTATGTAAAAACTTGGGGTGTCAAAAATAACAAGTTAACTCAAATGATTGATCACAAAAAAGTATCGCATCAATCATGTATTTACAGATTAATCATGTTCCATTACCTTTAGATGGTTATCTGAAAAGCGGAGCAAATGGCTATACAGTTTCACTTCAAAATAGATAAAACTGTTTAACAAATAAATGTAGTGCATTCAAGTAAAACATTTTTTAAATTATTGTATTACATTTTGAAAATTAAAATTCCATTTGTCTCAATTTTTTTTTTTTTTTTTTTTTTTTTTTAAGGGAAACTGCACTTTTTTTTAATTAAGATTTTAAAAATGATTTAAAAAAACGCTTGGAAGATGCGTCTAATGGTGGCCACAGTAAAACAACTTCAAAAACCTCCATCAATGTTTTTTTTTTATACACACTGCAAGTTTTATATATATATACTGTATATATACAAACCCCGTTTCCATAAGAGTTGGGAAATTGTGTTGGATGTAAATATAAACGGAATACAATGATTTGCAAATCCTTTTCAACCCATATTCAATTGAATGCACTACAAAGACAAGATATTTGATGTTCAAACTCATAAACTTTTTTTTTTTTTTGCAAATAATAATTAACTTAGAATTTCATGGCTGCAACACGTGCCAAAGTAGTTGAGAAAGGGCATGTTCACCATTGTGTTACATGGCCTTTCTTTTTAACAACACTCAGTAAACGTTTGGGAACTGAGACGACACATTTTTTAAGCTTCTCAGGTAGAATTATTTCCCATTCTTGCTTGATGTACAGCTTAAGTTGTTCAACAGTCCGGGGGTCTCCGTTGTGGTATATTAGGCTTCATAATGTGCCACACATTTTCAATGGGAGACAGGTCTGGACTACAGGCAGGCCAGTCTAGTACCCGCACACTTTTACTATGAAGCCACGTTGATGTAACACGTGGCTTGGCATTGTCTTGCTGAAATAAGCACGGGCATCCATGATAACGTTGCTTGGATGGCAACATATGTTGCTCCAAAACCTGTATGTACCTTTCAGCATTAATGGCGCCTTCACAGATGTGTAATACACCCCCATACCATCACAGATGCTGGCTTTTCAACTTTGCGCCTATAACAATCCGGATGGTTCTTTTCCTCTTTGGTCCGGAGGACACAACGTCCACAGTTTCCAAAAACAATTTGAAATGTGGACTAGTTAGACCACAGAACACCTTTCCACTTTGTATCAGTCCATCTTAGATGAGCTTAGGCCAAGCGAATCCGACGGCGTTTCTGGGTGTTGTTGATAAACGGTTTTCGCCTTGCATAGGAGAGTTTTAACTTGCACTTACAGATGTAGCGACCAACTGTAGTTACTGACAGTGGGTTTCTGAAGTGTTCCTGAGCCCATGTGGTGATATCCTTTACACACTGATGTCGCTTGTTGATGCAGTACAGCCTGAGGGATCGAAGGTCACAGGCTTAGCTGCTTACATGCAGTGATTTCTCCAGATTATCTGAACCCTTTGATGATATTACAGACCGTAGATGGTGAAATCCCTAAATTCCTTGCAATAGCTGGTTGAGAAAGGTTTTTCTTAAACTGTTCAACAATTTGGCTTCACGGTGGCAGAGGGGTTAGTGCATCTGCCTCACAATACGAAGGTCCTGAGTAGTCTTGGGTTCAATCCCGGGCTCGGGATCTTTCTGTGTGGAGTTTGCATGTCCTCCCCGTGACTGCGTGGGTTCCCTCCGGGTACTCCGGCTTCCTCCCACCTCCAAAGACATGCACCTGGGGATAGGTTGATTGGCAACACTAAAATTGGCCCTAGTGTGTGGATGTGAGTGTGAATGTTGTCTGTCTATCTGTGTTGGCCCTGCGATGAGGTGGCGACTTGTCCAGGGTGTACCCCGCCTTCCGCCCGATTGTAGCTGAGATAGGCTCCAGCGCCCCCCGCGACCCCAAAGGGAATAAGCGGTAGAAAATGGATGGATGAATGGATGTTCAACAATTTGCTCACTTGTTGACAAAGTGGTGACCCTCGCCACATCCTTGTTTGTGAATGACTGAGCATTTCATGGAATCTACTTTTATACCCAATCATGGCACCCACCTTTTCCTAATTTGCCTGTTCACCTGTGGGATGTTTCAAATAAGTGATTGATGAGCATTCCTCAACTTTATCAGTATTTATTGCCACCTTCCCAACTTCTTTGTCACGTGTTGCTGGCATCAAATTCTAAAGTTAATGATTATTTGCAAAAACGTTTTTTTTATCAGTTTGAACATCAAATATGTTGTCTTTGTAGCATAATCAACTGAATATGGTTTGAAAATGATTTGCAAATCATTGTATTCCGTTTATATTTACATCTAACACAATTTCCCAGCTCATATGGAAACAGGGTTTGTATATATATATATATATATATAAAATGTAGTAACAGACACGGTCATAAAAATATGTACCGTATTTTTCGGACTATAAGTCGCAGTTTTTTTCATAGTTTGGCCGAGCTCCAGTGCGACTTATATATGTTTTTTTCCTTTTTTACTATGCATTTTCGGCAGGTGCGACTTATACTCCGGTGCGACTTATACTCCGAAAAATACGGTAATATGTTCAATATTTACCGTATTTTGGTCATTTTAATCTTTGCCGGGACCGACTTCTTCCACACATTGATTTCTGTTTCCATAGCAGCGCACGTCTGACTTCTTGCAACAAAAGTGTGTCCTACTCCTGGATACAAAACTGTTGTGTGTATTCTAATCTTGGCAGACTCGGTGAAAAACAACAAAGACGACTATTTTTGGACAAATGAGGATTTATAACCTTATCTGTTTGAACTTGAATGAATGGAGGATGAACTACTGCTTCTAGAAGCCAGCACGAAGAAGAGGGTGAAACGTTGGAGCAGACGGAAGCCGAGAGAGTGAGGTGAAATAGATTCGAGGCTGCAAATGTGGAATTTGGAGACAAGTTATTTTGACATAAATGGCGTGCTTACCCCAAATATACCAAAGAAATTGTACCCGGCCAGCTGGATCACAAAGACAGTTGTCCATCGAGTGAGTCACACTTTATATTGATCATGATACACGTTAATACAACTACAGTGCATACGCTGTCTGGATAGCTGTGTACAAACAAAACATGAAATGTGGGTTAATACTTTACAGATACTGTAATATGATTGCTCATGTTTTTCAGTCAGTACAGATTGGTGTATTACAAACTCAAACGCGTTTTGTGCTGAAGTAGAAGCTAGCTTATCTCTTGTCGTAGTTAGCTTTTACGGCTAATACCGAAGCACGCCAACGTGTTACTACGCTTCAACAAGAGTTGCTTAGTGTTCGCTTTTACAATACCAATGTAGCTATAGCTTGGTTGTTACCCAGGTTACGAAACGTAAATGAAGTATTGGTTACGATAGAATAGATTGCTCCCATTAGCTGCATTGATAGCTACACACAGAACGATATGATTTTTACATGTTAGAATGCAAAAAACAAAAAAACTTTTGTTTTCTTGTCTCTCATGATTGTGAACAATAGGCAAAATTCCCATGCAGTTCCTCTTTAAGTTCATTTAGGTTATGCAATCAAGTAATAGCTTGTGATTAATCGTGATTATCCAAATTCAAAAATGTGATTATTCTTTAAAAAAATGTTTCATTTGACAGCACGAGTAGAAACAAATTAAGTTTTAATTGTAAACTTGATTCAGGGTGAAGAATGACATGCAAGTAAAATATTTTTTTGTGCATTTTTGGAAAGCTTTGTGAAATTGGTTATAAAATATAAATGCAATTTAATACGGTGTTGGACTTTGATTATTTTATTTGCTTCAGACATATCGTTACACGGATACTCATATTTCATATACTTTAGTACAGAGGTCTTCAACATGGGTTCCATTATCCCCAAGGGTTTCCGCGGGGTTACAACAAGGAAGTCGTTATATATTTAGTTGATTGGACTTTTTCATGTGTATTATTTTTCCACAAATGTAAATGTTTTTAAATACACATTAACATTGATCCAACACACTGTAGTGTTGTTTAGAAATGCCATTGGCATGGACACCCTACTCGCTGTACCTTGCAGTTTTAAAATAAAAACATAAAACTATATTATTGTATTCATTTTAGCATTTAAGATAGCTAGCAATTAGCACTCTAGTTGCTAGCTAGCGATTAGCGCTGTAATTGCCTGCCAGCGATTATCAGACTATTTGCCAGCTAGCGATTGGCGCTGTACTTGCCAGCAAGCAATTTGCAGACTTGTTGCCCGTTATCAATCAACACCCAAGTTGCCAGCTAGCAGATAACCCGATTTGCAGACTAATTGCCAGCTCGCGATTTGCAGACTAGTAGCCAGCTAGCAATTAGTGCTCGAGTTGCAAGCGAGTGATTTATAGTGCTCTAGTTGCTAGCTAGTGACCACCATACTAGTTTGTCAGCTAGCGATTAGTGTGCGAGATAATGATTAATGCATTGTCAACTAACTATTAGCAGCACTACTGCTATTATTTGAATATCTTAGTAGTGCACAATAACAGGGTATGTTTATGACCAGTTTAATATTATACTTTCTACAAGATGTATAAGTAGGGGTCCCCGCTCCATCGTTCAATCAGTTTGGGGGCCCTTGATCTGGACAAGGTTGAAGACCCCTGCTTAAGTATATATATTTTTTCACCCCACTTTCAGCTTTTCACTGTTAGGGGTCACCACAGCAAGTTCATGTATGGTTTTGGTTAGTTCCTTCCTGACGCAAGGCAGAGGCGTGTACCTTTACACCACCAGATATATAACTATAGTAAACGTGCATGCCGTGTATTTTTTAATATTATAACAAGGCATTCCTAAAGGTAAAAGCCTCACCCCAATAGGTTCCGCAACCTCCTCCCCGACCAGGCCTACTCTGCTGTGATTGGTCAGGGTCTGCAAAGTTTGCAGAAGAATACAATCAAGCTGCCTGCTGAAAATGGGCTCTGGGCCACACCTTGGACACTGTTGCAATCTAATGTGTTCAGACCATTGCAACACCCACAGGCTGCAGGAGGTTTCAATCCAAATAACTTTATTTGATCCATTATGATCAGGCACAGATAAGCTGAGACATTCTGACACTTTCAGGCACCAGTGTGGATTTTTTTTTGTTGCAATAACTTAAATGCTTTGAGGAGATTTTAGCAGTGCAAAGAACTAGTCATTAAATTTGGATTTGTTCACACATAAACCCTAAATATTTTGGCATGCATGTTAGCGCATGACTCTGCTTTAGAATGTAAACAAAGACGGATAGCATTTCCTCAAGCATGCTTACATTAGGTCTAGTTGGGATTCAACAAAAAACGGTGATTAGAACTGTTCTCAAGACATGAACTTAACATAAGAGCTCCCAGTAGCACCATTCAGCAACATTTAGCACAGACATTGAAGTGAATGGGACCCATCAGGCAGGGACAGGAGTTGCAGTCCAGCTGGCCCCTGCTGATGGGTTCTGAACAAGGAGACAGGAAGGACAAAGAGGAAGGACGACATGGAGAGGTTGTGGGCTCCAGCAAAACTAAAGTGGGGCCCGGGACAGACTCACCGGTGGGGCCTCCGTGGATGGTGTGGTTGCGCTGACTGGCCTGAGACTGGGACGCCACCTGGCTATGGCTCTGGGTTTGTTGGAGGATGTTCAGACATTCTCCCAGGCAGCTGAGCGTGGCGGCCGAGGTCGCTTTGAGCAGCAGCAGGTCCTGGTCTAGGCAGGAGAGGGGGCCTTTGGTGGGTAACAAGTCAATGGACTGGACAAGGTTCTTTTGCTGGCCCTCAGCTTGGGACATCATCTGGAAGAAAAACATGACATTTATTCATTTATTTACAGTCAGCGGGTACACTTTACAAAAAGAAGCAAAACGTGAGTGGTACTTTAAAAAAAAAAACACATCTGACGTACACTTTGCAGTTTGACTACTCCTTTTTTTTTTAATAACATATCTTGCGAATAGACACGCTTTACTTTTTTTCACTTGCTTTTTGTGTTTTCGTGATGGTACCACAAGAAAAATTTTATGATTACCATACGCCTAGCAAACTGAAGCTGGGAGAGTTTTTGGACAGATTTAAAGCGTGATCATGGCGACAAGTTTACTATGCAGACAACCTCCAACTTGAGCTCTGTCCATCATAAACTGCAGTGTTTATGGACTTAACAAAAGCATGTGACACAATTAATCATAATATTGTAAATAATAAAATAGAACGGTAAACCATTAGTGGGTTGGTCGGAAGTTACTTAACCAACAGTAAGCAATACGTGAAGCTAGGCGAAGACACATCTACACTGCTAAATAAACACTATATTGCCAAAAGTATTTGGTCACCCATCCAAATGATCAGAATCAGGTATCCTAATCACTTAGGCATGGAGACTGTTTCTACAAACATTTGTGAAAGAATGGGCCGTTTTCAGGAGCTCAGTGATTTCCAGCGTGGAACTGTCATAGGATGCCACCTGTGCAACAAATCCAGTCGTGAAATTTCCTCGCTCCTAAATATTCCAAAGTCAACTGTCAGCTTTATTATAATAAAATGGAAGAGTTTGGGAGCAACAGCAACTCAGCCACAAAGTGGTAGGCCATGTAAACTGACAGAGAGGGGTCAGCGGATGCTGAAGCGCATAGTGCAAAGAGGTCGCCGACTTTCTGCACAGTCAGTTGCTACAGAGCTCCAAACTTCATGTCACCTTTCAATTAGCCCACGTACAGTACGCAGAGAACTTCATGGGATGGTTTTCCATGGCCGAGCAGCTGCATCTAAGCCATACATCACCAAGTCCAATGCAAAGCGTTTGATGCAGAGGTGTAAAGCACGTTGCCACTAGACTGTACAGCCGTGGAGACGCGTTCTCTGGAGTGATGAATCACGCTTTTCCATCTGGCAATCTGATGGACGAGTCTGGGTTTGGAGGTTGCCAGGAGAACGGTACATTTCGAACTGCGTTGTGCCGAGTGTGAAATTTGGTGCAGGAAGAATTATGGTATGGGGTTGTTTTTCAGGAGTTGGGCTTGGCCCATAAATTCCAGTAAAAGGAACTTTGAATGCTACAGGATACCAAAACATTTTGGACAATTCCATGCTCACAACCTTGTGGGAACAGTTTGGAGCGGGACCCTTCCTCTTCCAACATGACTGTGCACCAGTGCACAAAGCAAGGTCCATAAAGACATGGATGACAGAGTCTGGTGTGGATGAACTTGACTGGCCTGCACAGAGTCCTGACCTGAACCCAATAGAACACCTTTGGGATGAATTAGAACGGAGACCGAGAGCCAGGCCTTCTCGACCGACATCAGTGTGTGACCTCCCCAATGCGCTTTTGGAAGAATGTTTGAAAATTCCGATAAACACACTCAACCTTGTGGACAGCCTTCCCAGAAGAGTTGAAGGTGTACAAACCCCGTTTCCATATGAGTTGGGAAATTGTGCTAGATGTAAACGGAATACAATGATTTGCAAATCATTTTCAACCCATATTCAGTTGAATGTGCTACAAAGACAACATATTTGATGTTCAAACTGATAAACATTTTTTTTTTTGCAAGTAATCATTAACTTTAGAATTGGATGCCAGCAACACGTGATAAAGAAGTTGAGAAAGGTGGCAATAAATACTGATAAAGTTGAGGAATGCTCATCAAACACTTATTTGGAACATCCCACGGGTGAACAGGCAAATTGGGAACAGGTGGGTGCCATGATTGGGTATAAAAGTAGATTCCATGAAATGCTCAGTCATTCACAAACAAGGATGGGGCAAGGGTCACCACTTTGTCAACAAATACCTGAGCAAATTGTTGAACAGTTTAAGAAAAACCTTTCTCAACCAGCTATTGCAAGGAATTAAGGGATTTCACCATCTACGGTCCGTAATATCATCAAAGGGTTCAGAGAATCTGGAGAAATAACTGCACGTAAGCAGCTAAGCCCGTGACCTTCGATCCCTCAGGCTGTACTGCATCAACAAGCGACATCAGTGTGTAAAGGATATCACCACATGGGCTCAGGAACACTTCAGAAACCCACTGTCAGTAACTACAGTTGGTCGCTACATCTGTAAAAGCAAGTTAAAACTCTCCAATGCAAGGCGAAAACCGTTTATCAACAACACCCAGAAATGCCGTCGGCTTCACTGGGCCTGAGCTCATCTAAGATGGACTGTTAAAAAGTGGAAAAGTGTTCTGTGGTCTGACGAGTCCACATTTCAAATTGTTTTTGGAAACTGTGGATGTCGTGTCCTCCTGACCAAAGAGGAAAATAATCGTCCGGATTGTTATAGGCGCAAAGTTCAAAAGCCAGCATCTGTGATGGTATGGGGGTCGTATTAGTGCCCAAGACATGGGTAACTTACACATCTGAGAAGGCGCCATTAATGCAGAAAGATACATACAGGTTTTGGAGTAACATATGTTGCCATCCAAGCAACGTTACCATGGACGCCCCTGCTTATTTCAGAAAGACAATGCCAAGCCACGTGTTACATCAACGTGGCTTCATAGTAAAAGAGTGCGGGTACTAGACTGGCCTGCCTGTAGTCATGACCTGTCTCCCATTGAAAATGTGTGGAGCATTATGAAGCCTAAAATACCACAACGGAGACCCCCGGACTGTTGAACAACTTAAGCTGTACATCAAGCAAGAATGGGAAAGAATTCCACCTGAGGAGCTTATAAAATGTGTCTCCTCAGTTCCCAAACGTTTACTGAGTGTTGTTAAAAAGAAAGGCCATGTAACACAGTGGTGAACATGCCTTTTCCCAACTACTTTGGCACGTGTTGCAGCCATGAAATTCTAAGTTAATTATTATTTGCAAAAAAAAATAAAGTTTATGAGTTTGAACATCAAATATCTTGTCTTTGTAGTGCATTCAATTGAATATGGGTTGAAAAGGATTTGCAAATCATTATATTCCGTTTATATTTATATCTAACACAATTTCCCAATTCATATGGAAACGGGGTTTGTAATAGCTGCAAAAGGTGGACCGACATCATATTGAACCCTATGGGTTAGGAATGGGATGGCACTTCAAGTTCATATGTGAGTCAAGGCAGGTGGCTAAATACTTTTGGCAATATAGTGTATCTTGTGGCGTACCCCAGGGATCAAAACTGTGACCAAAGTTTTCAATCTCTGTATAAACAACAATTGTAAAGTTACAAAAGACTTAAAGAAGTGATCACTTCATTAAAGGTTGAAAGGTTTCTTTGATGTATTTTTATACATACTTTACTCATTTAGGATTTCCCATCAAAGTATTATTTTGATATTGTTTGTATTTTAATTTTTTTAACGTCAGAATCAAAGATACTTCTACGTCTCCCCCTCTTGTGTATTTTGTACACAAGAGTCAGAGTACATATGACAAAGGGATAAAAATCTAATATGGTGACGATTCAGTAACTGTTAGTTTGTTAAATGGACATGCAGTCACGGGTGTCAGCTGTGGGGTGCTCGTTGTCGCAGTTTGTTTACATGGACGCGTCCTCGCAAGACGTAAGGTTAAATCATGAAATGCAACCTTACCCTAACAAAAACGATGCATATTTATCCGGCAGAGTCTTGATACCAATTTTCTTGACCCAGTCACACACAAAGAAGTTGTAGACATCCATGCTTTTCCAAGTTTCCATTTGTGTTGTCGTGTAGAATGACTCTCTGGAGCACAAGATAGTTCAATATGTCTGTGAGGAGATAATACTGTATCATCGCTTTCTCTTTTGGACGTTTAAGGTCAGTAGTGCATTTTTCATGCATTCTTCACTCACGCTTTAAGTGAGGGAACTAACCCAGACCCACTGTATCACTCGACAAACCATTCAAAAAAAAATAAAAGAAATTCTAGGGATCTATTCCATTGCATAGTTTGATGTGGTGCTTCTATCTACAGGAAGATCTATGCCCCTTGTGTACTCCGAGAGTTTGCGCGCTGCTTGCTGCACAACAGCCATTTTGGCTTGGATGACCACCACAGTTTTTCACTTCCGGGAAGAGGTCATGTGACAAAATACAGGCAATTGGTAAGAAAAGTTGGTTTTCGATAATATTGCAAAAACTAAACGGCAGGTAATATGTCGCCTAATAGGTGCCATTTCGGGTCCTTGTACACACACCGTAATAATACCCGTATGTTGAATCATACGGTAGCCGTAATGCTCTGACAATCCATTAAGCGTTGTACTAAAATATTTTGACTAGCGAGCACCATCTTGCAGTCCACACGTGTCCCTTATGTGTGACTGCCATCTACTGGTCACACTTTTCACTACTTTTCATCGAGGTCGGTAAGCACAACCGGACTTATTCCGTACATTAGGTGCACCGGGTTTTAAGGCGCACTGTCAATTTTTGATTAAATGAAAGGATCTTTAAGGTGTGCCTAATAGCCCGAAAAATACGGTAGTTTGTATTTCTTGTTTAGCACTTAGCAATACCTGATGCATAGTGATTCACTAAAGTTGGATCTGTTCAGCCCATAGCTTCTAAAACATGTTGCTCATCCTCCTTACATTTAGGCTAAAAAATATAAGGTTCTGATCATCATTTGTCCCAAAATAATCTTTGTCGTCTCTAAAAGTCTGCCATGATTAGTAGTCTTTTTGTTGAAGGGAAAAGCGAACGTTGTGATTAGAGATGTCCGATAATGGCTTTTATGCCGATATCCGATATTGTCCAACTCTTAATTACAGATTCCAATATCAACTGATACTGATATATAGAGTCCTGGAATTAACACATTATTATACCTAATTTTGTTGTGATGCCCCACTGGATGCATTAAACAATGTAACAAGGTTTTCCAAAATAAATCAACTCAAGTTATGGAAAAAAATGCCAACATGGCACTGCCATATTTATTATTGAAGTCACAAAGTGCATTATTTTGTTTTTTAACATGCCTCAAAACAGCAGCTTGGAATTTGGGACATGCTCTCCCTGAGAGAGCATGAGGAGGTTGAGGTGGGCGGGGTTGAGATGGGGGCGGGGGGGCAGCGGGGGGTGTATATTGTAGTGTCCCGGAAGAGTTAGTGCTGCAAGGGGTTCTGGGTATTTGTTCTGTTGTGTTTATGTTGTGTTACGGTGCGGATGTTCTCCCGAATCGTGTTTGTCATTCTTGTTTGGTGTGGGTTCACAGTGTGGCGCATATTTGTAACAGTGTTAAAGTTGTTTATACGGCCACCCTCAGTGTGACCTGTATGGCTGTTGACCAAGTATGCGTGCATTCACTTGTGTGTGTAAAGCCGTAGGTATTATTGAATTGGGCCGCCATGCAAAGGCAGTGCCTTTAAGGTTTATCGTCGCTCTGTACTTCTCCTTACGTCCGTGGACCACTCCGTACAGTGGCGTTTTAAAAAGTCATACATTTTACTTTTTGAAACCGATACCGATCATTTCCGATATTACATTTTAAAGGATTTATCGGCCGATAATATCCGCAGCCCGATATTATCGGACATCTCTAGTTGTGATGCGTCTGTAAAATTGATTTGCCGCTGTATGCTTAAAATACGTAAATATTACATGTCATTATGAATGTGCCTGTTACTACATTACATGTATACTTACAGTGTATATATGAAACGTTGATGGAGGTGTTTGGATGTTTTTAGAGCGCTTTAAAGGCGGAATAGAGCGGCTTCCACTGACTCCATTGTTTGCCAACGTTTATTTACGAGTTACAATTATATCAGCCGATAAATGCGTTAAAATGTAATATCGGAAATTATCGGTATCGTTTTTTTATTATCGGTATCGTTTTTTGTTTTTTTTAATTAAATCAACATAAACACAAGATACACTTACAATTAGTGCACCAACCCAAAAAAACCTCCCTCCCCCATTTACACTCATTCACACAAAAGGGTTGTTTCTTTCTGTTATTAATATTCTGGTTCCTACATTATATATCATTATATATCAATACAGTCTGCAAGGGATACAGTCCGTATGCACACATTATTGTGCGTGCTGCTGGTCCACTAATAGTACTAACCTTTAACAGTTAATTTTACTCATTTTCATTAATTACTGGTTTCTATGTAACTGTTTTTATTTTGTTTTACTTTCTTTTTTTATTCAAGAAAACGTTTTTAATTTATTTATCTTATTTTATTTTATTAATTAAAAAAAAAAAATACATTATCTTCACCATACCTGGTTGTCCAAATTAGGCATAATAATGTGTTAATTCCACGACTGTATATATCGGTTGATATCGGTATCAGTAATTAAAGAGTTGGACAATATCGAAATATCGGATATTGGCAAAAAGCCATTATCGGACATCCCTAGTTACAATGCATAAAAAAAACTTGTCCTACATAAAGATTGTGAACAATAGGCAAAATTTCCCAAAAAAGGTGCAGTTCCCCTTTTAGATAAGATCTTAGATCCAAATACCGTAGTTTTTTTGTGACACCAGCATCTTTTTAGTTGAACCTCTAAAGCCAAATGTGTTCCTATTTTAGTTAAGCGAGGTTAGTAAAAAAAGTAAAACAAATCAAGTTGCTCCTATCCACCCTGTTAGCACAATGACAAGTTGTCTACGATTATTTCACATATAACTTCCACTTCACTCACCCTTAACTCTTGTGCACTGGTCCAGTTTCGAAAAAGTCTTTCATCACAGTAGTACATGATAAATGAAAAGGTTTGCAGAAAGGCAGAGCGGAGGCAGTAGCAGGATAAATTGCAGGTCTTAATTCAAATTCTGAAAGCTCTCTTGGATAAATACCAGCCGGCCGCCAAAAATGCCGGAGTGCCATGAATTTCTAATCTTTTAAAATGTCAGTGGTATACTTTGTTGAGCTCTGTCACTTCATCCACCACCATTTCCTGTCCACATCCATCTGTCTAAATGTGATAAGGTAGATTCCAACTTCCCCTTGAAGACGATATACCGGCATCTCCATGGAAAAGTGCTAAAGCCAAAACCATCTAGACAGATCTGTACTGTACTTCAAGGAGACACTCACACTAGGCCAGGGCTCATTTTTTTTCTATTGGCCCACTGAGTAACAGGAATAAAAGAGCAAAAAGGCATAAAGTGATAAGAATAAAGATGAAATGTTGATGTTACTAATAACACAAAGATATATCTTTGAATACATATAACATCTTTAAGCCTTTTTAACAAAATCAAAATAATCAAAACGGCTTCACTACATTTGATTTTAAACGTATGCGGGCATCTGTGAAAATGTTTGGACACCCAAGCCCCAAACAATCAATTGCTTGGATTTTACTAACGTCCCGTCCAGCTCATGTCCCTGCCATTAAATATGCGTGGTGGTCAAGCTAGCTCTGTTTGCAATGGGATCTAGGCACCATTTTGTATTTCTCGAAGAAAAAATGCCCCTATACTTGTGTTTTTGGCTGTACGAATCGTTCAAATCGTGAAAAGAATAAACGTTTCTCCAGACTTCAAAGTTCCTAAAAGCATGCAGCACACACTCCAGACCAATTGGGAGCAGATCCAAAGAATGCATGAGTGATCACCTCGTTAAAATGTTTGTTTGATATACTTTTAACGGTCATTATTTCCCATTTAAGAATTATCTTGATAGTATTCACTCATGTGAGTGTGAGTGTGAATGTTGTCTGTCTATCTGTGTTGGCCCTGTGATGAAGTGGCGACTTGTCCAGGGTGTACCCCGCCTTCCGCCCGAATGCAGCTGAGAGCAAAAACGATGCATATTAACCTGGGAGAGTCTTGATACCAATTTCCTTGACCCAGCCACACACAAAGAAGTTGTAGACCTCCATGTTTTTCAAAGTTTTCATCTGTTTTGTCGTGTAGAATGGCATCTGGAGCACAATTGTTTGATAGGTCTTGGAACGCGATCGACGTATAATCTTTGATATCACTCTTTTTTTGATAAAGTATAGGGATCTATTCCATTGCATAGTTAGATTTTTTGCTCGTATCTGTTTTTTGCAGGAACTTTTAAGCCTTGTTTGTACTAAGATAGTTTGCGCGCTGCTTGCTGTCAACAGCCATCTTGGCTAGGTCGACCAGCACTGGTTTTCACTTCAGGTAAGTCACGTGACGGAATACAAGCAATTGCCATGCTTGTGCAGACTTGACACCTTGTATGAGAATGCACTACAGTCGGCCATTCAAACCTTGCTAAAATCCGGTACATTTGGCTGGTGTTAGTGCACTATTCTCCGCTCAAATTTGGTACACTCCCCTCCCTCAAAACACTATTATGCGTGTTTACGCGTGTTCCATGGGGCGTAGTTAATGTGTTCAAAGCTCCTTACAACACTTTGCAACCTTAAACCCCCACTTAAGAACTTTCCAGTTTGGTTTGCCGAGTGTTTTGCCAGAAGAATAAATGATAAATGGGTTGTACTTGTATAGCGCTTTTCTACCTTCAAGGTACTCAAAGCGCTTTGACACTACTTCCACATTTACCCATTCACACACACATTCACACACTGATGGAGGGAGCTGCCATGCAAGGCGCTAACCAGCACCCATCAGGAGCAAGGGTGAAGTGTCTTGCTCAGGACACAACGGACATGACGAGGTTGGTACTAGGTGGGGATTGAACCAGGGACCCTCGGGTCGCGTCATACTGACATGATGTCTGCTGTAATATTGGCACAATTTACATCTCTAATGGCTATGCTAATGTTAAGTAGCAGACACTATCAAGAAATGGATGGATGGATGGATGGATGGATAATCTATGTATATATATATATATATATATATATATATATCCATCCATCCATCTTCTACCCCTTGTCCCTCTCGGGGTTGCGGGGGGTGGTGGAGCCTATCCCAGCCGCACTCCAGCGGAAGGCGGGATACACCCTTGACAAGTCGCCACCTCATCGCAGGGCCAACACAGATATATGTATATATATAGATGTAGATATACATATATACAGATAGATTAGACAGACAGGCAGACAGAAAGATAGATAGATAGATATATATAAACATAGTCTATGTGTGAATTCTTATGTTAATGTCACCTTATCTGCTCTAACCAAGCTGCACAATTTATTTTTAAACCAACCGTAATGACACAAAATTGAGGAGAATAACTCCATTATTCCTGCATAAAGCCTAGCTATGTCTAAATGCATCACATAAAGAAGCCAGCATTGTTTCTTGCTCGTGGGGTAATAATCTTTTCTCCGGGCTAATGAATGCAGCTTTCTTATCATCCTGTTAATATTGGCTTCATTAATATTGTATGTGTTCAAAGCCCACACCTTGCATTCTGCGCACACTTAATTCCCGAGCACATCTGCAGTGGCACACGATAGCTATTTTTGAAGCACTAAAAGCTGCTTATACGTATGAATCTTACAGCGTTCGTGGCAAAGACTCTTTCAAGGACAACACAAATTATTCCGCTTTTTCCTGGGATTGTATTCCATTCAAAAGCCTTTCATTAACGTCCTCCCAGCGCGGTAACAACACACAACAACAGCAGTCATGTTTTTGTCTACCGTAAAGCAGTTCGTCTGCCGTAAACAGCAATGTTGTGACACTCTTAAACAGGACAATACTGCCATCTATAACATCAATAACATATACGGCTTTTAGAGAGTGCAGTGCACAACTGCGCACAAAACAAGGAGACGAAGCAGAAGAACGAGGAAGATACAGCCATGGCGACGCCGACGACGAGTAAGATGAAGAAATACGCTTTGTTGCACCTTTCCTGCCTGAGTCCGGCGATTAGTTGCAAATCTTGCTTTATTGATTGCTTGCACACAGCCAATCCAACACAAAACAAACTAGTACCCGCCCGCACTCACGCTACCGCTCCCTCTCTTCTCTCGCCCACACACTCACTGACGTCACTCACCTCACATGCTCACCTATTAAAGGGCCACACACACTCATACGCTACTCTCATAACAGCTTGTAAGTTCCAAGCCGCAGCTGCGATTGGACCTGGATAGCCTCCGGGAAGAAGTAGTGGACTACCAAGTGCTTGGCACTGAAGATCTTCCTCAGGAAGCAAAGATTGACCGGTTTTGGGCCATGCTAGGGAGAGATGGAAGATTCCAGACTCTAATGCATTTGATGAAAGCACTTTTGTGCGTGCCACACATCAATGCATCATCAGAGAGGGTGTTCAGCATGGTTAGAAAAATAGTGACAGAGAATAGAACAAGGATGGACAATTCAACCCTTAACTCAACAATGAGTAGATGAGTAATATGTGTGTGTATATGTGTAATTAAATGAACACTGAAATTCAAGTATTTCTTTTATTTAAATATACATATATATATATATATATATATATATATATACATATATATATATATATATAATAAAATAAATATATATATATATATAGCTAGAATTTACTGAAAGTCCGGTATTTCTTATATATATATATACATATATATATATATATATATATATATATATATATAAGAAATACTTGACTTTCAGTGAATTCTAGCTATATATATATATATATATATATATATATATATATATATATATTTATTTTATTATATATATATATATATACATATATATATATATATATATATATATATATGTATATGGGACGGCGTGGCGAAGTTGGTAGAGTGGTCGTGCCAGCAATCGGAGGGTTGCTGGTTACTGGGGTTCAATCCCCACCTTCTACCATCCTAGTCACGTCCGTTGTGTCCTTGGGCAAGACACTTCACCCCTTGCTCCTGATGGCTGCTGGTTAGCGCCTTGCATGGCAGCTCCCGCCATCAGTGTGTGAATGTGTGTGTGAATGGGTGAATGTGGAAATAGTGTCAAAGCGCTTTGAGTACCTTGAAGGTAGAAAAGCGCTATACAAGTATAACCCATTTATCATTTATTTATCATATATATATATATATATATATATATATATATACTGTATATATGAAATACTTGGTGAATTCTAGCTGTAAATATACTCCTCCCCTCTTAAGTACGCCCCTAACCACGCCCCCCGGCCCACCCCCGACCACGCCCACCCCACTCCCCTCCCCTACCTCCCGAAATCGGAGGTCTCAAGGTTGGCAAGTATGATTTACAATTGTTTCGCTTATCTGTTGTTGTAATCTAAATATATTAATAGCAACACAAGCAGCTTCATCGCTGTTAAAAAGTGGTTTAAGCAAGTAGAAGTGAAAAATTCTGCTTAAATCAAACAGCATGCCATAAATATTCCCCAAATATAGCACAACTACTAGGGCTCATGATGGCAATACAGTAGGGTTGTATGGTATACCGGTATTAGTATAGTACCGCGATACTAATTAATCATATTCGGTACTATATCGCCTCTAAAAAGTACCCGTCCCCCACCCGTCGTCAAGTCGTGTCATGCAGACGAGCATGTTCCGCAGTGCACAATCACGGAGTACTTACAAGCAGACACAGTGTGTAAACAGGAAAGGGAGAACGGACAAATTTTGGCTTAAAAACTAAAGATAAAGGTGAAGTTATAACACTGAAACACCCTCAGGAAGAGGTGCTTTAAGACATGACTAGCTAGCTAGCTAGCGACTGATGTCTATCCGCAGTCAGCAGTGCTGTAACTACTTCTAAATCACTAATCCTTGTCTCCATGGCGACCAGTAAAGTACATTAATTTCAAGTATCATCCCTGTAGGACAAGTGATTACAGAACAAATTCCCAGAATTCCCTGCAGCACCAACTCTTCCGGGACGCTACAATATAAACAAACGCCATTGGTGGATCTACACCTAACACCCACTGTAATGATACCAAGTACAGGCACGTATCTAGTTGATACTACTATGAATACATCGATATTTTTTAGCATCACAAAAATCTTAAATTTTTAAAAAATGTATATCATGTTTATAAACTCAGGAAATATGTCCCTGGACACATGAGGACTTCGAACTACTTGGTATCGGTTTGATACCCAAATTTGTGGTATCATCCAAAACTAATGTAAAGTATCAAACAAGAGAAGAATACGTGATTATTACATTTTAACAGAAGTGTAGATAGAACATGTTGAAACAGAAATTAACAGGAAATGAACAAGTAGATTAATAATTCATTTTCTACTACTTGTCCTTAATAATTTTGACAAAATAATACAAAATGACACAATATGTTACTGCTTATGTCAGCAGAATAATTAGGAGCCTTTATTTGCTTACTTACTACTAAAAGACAAGTTGTCTTGTATGTTCACTATTTTATTTAAAGTACAAACTTTAAGAAATATTTGTTTAATGTACCATAAGATTTTTAGTTAAAATAAAGCCAATAATGACATTTTTTGTGGTACCGAAAAGTACCAAAATACATTTTGGTATGGGTACCAAAATATTGGTATCGGGACAACACTATAATACAGTAAGTGCATTTTGCACAAACAAAAATATCTGCATACTGTAATGACCTGCAAACTTTGAAATAAGGGCATAATGCCTTTTTCATTTGAAGCTAACTGACCCTTAAAGGGACAAGCGGTAGAAAATGGATGGATGGATGGAATTAGGAGACAAACACAGTTTCTCTAAATGCCTTTACTACAAAATTGCCAACATAAATATAAGCATACATATTTTACAGGCTAGCAAAATGGAAGCCAAAGATGCATGTTTAAAGGGGACCTAGAGCTGGACAACTAATCAAATTTTAATTTCGATTTTGGCTTTTCATGATTATGAAAATATAATAATCAAAACAAAACTATTAATGGGCCACACAACGTGCATGCAAATTCCGGAGCTTGTGATGGTAAAACAGATGAGGAGTGAATGAGTAAAAAAAGAGCACATCTACTAGAAGTTTTGGATGTCACCATTGTTGCTAGTTTTTATTTGACACAGCGCTAGTATGCCTAATCAATAAACACACAACTCAACAAAAAAGTAAGATAAATGATTTCCACATTTACGTAACTGCGGACGGAGTCACACAATTGGCCAAACGATAAGCCGCTGATAAATACAAAATATTATGAGGGAAAATGACAATTGTCAAAATAGTCCAAACATGTGTTGCACCGATAAATGTAAGGATTTTTCCATATCCTTAACAAACATGTTATCAAATTTTATTTGACACAAAAACACACTCTTTAAAAAAAAGGTTTTATTTTTTTTTCTATAAAAACAATACATAAAAACTGAATTGTATTGTTTTTATATTGCTATTGGTATTTAAATGTATTGTTATTGCAATTATATGTATTTTACTTGTAGTTTATTCAAATCAATCAATCAATCAATCAATCAAAGTTGACTTATATAGCCCTTAATCAAAAATGTCTCAAAGGGCTGCACAAACCACAAGGACATCCTCGGCTCTGATCCCACAAAATACTTATTTGTATTTGTTTATTCAGTACTATTTCATATTTAAGATTTTTTAAACTATATTTAAAGTTGAGTTTTTGTGAAACAATGAATACTTAAAAAAATGTTTTCAAATGAATCAATAATTGTTTAATTAATCGTGACTACAATATAGAATAGAATAGAGTTTTATTGTCATTATTACAGTGAACAGGTTCAAAGAACAACGAAATTGGAGCAGATCTCCTAAGGTGTATACACAATATCAATCAAAATAATTGTGATTATTATTATTTATGCCACAATCGTCCAGCCCCAAGGGGTCTTATGATGAATTTCTTATTTTCTAACTTAGAAATTATGTTAACTTATTACAATCTAATGCATGGTCTCCAAACTACGGCCCGACCAGCTTCCAAAATCCAGCCCGCGGGAAGTCCCAAGTTAACACTTTAAAAAAAAATTATTATTATTATTTTATTTTTTTAAATCTGTCCTTTCTAATCCATTTTCTCCCGCTTGTTACTCTTGGTGTCTCCTATCCGCTCAGGCAAATCATATTGTCTAAAAATGCATTCTCCCATCGATAAGGTGACATCATCGCGCTCGGAATATATATATTATACATATATACATATCAGTGTTTCCCACAGGACAGGCATCTATTTGTGGTGGTGTGGTCGGCGGGCGGGCGGTGGGGGGGTGGGGGGGTAGGTTGCGGCGGCAGCGGCGATGACCAAGAAGAACGCGGAGTTGGAATATAATTACAACATTTTATGTACATATTTATAAACAGATTTGAACAATTAGTGATTCACTGAAATATATTTATTAATTGTGGTTCTTACAAAAAACATATCTTAGAAAATATAAAAGCTAAAATGTCTCTTAAAGCTCTGCCCCTTTAATTAGTGAATACTAAATAATTTAACTTTAGCCTACTACTACAACCATATTATTTACCAGCAACATGAAGTGAAACAGAGGCAGAGGTGTCCTGCCACAGTCAGTCAACCTCCTCCTCCTCCTCCTCCTGCTGCTGCTGCTGAACAGGTCGCACCTGTGGTCCGAACTGTAGGCCTACCTCCTCTCCAAGTCGAGCCCTTTTCGGCCGTTGAAAATATTTTTCTATACTCATCTGTGTGAAGGAGTGAACATCCAACATTAGAATTTATTACTAACGAGCAGAAGCGCTCTATGTACAGTGCCGTCTAACCAGCAGCTCAACACATGCAGGGTTCAACGTTAAGGTTTTTTTCTACTTGCCTGACTTCTCAAATCTACTTGCCCCAATATTTTTACTTGTCCTGCCTAGGTTTTTTTCTGGCTGTGTAGTGCTCATGGCTTATATCTTAATAGAATCCTTCCCGTTGACTATTTACAACACTACACAGTATTTATTATTATTATTATCTATAATTACATTTAAATGGCATTGCATACATGTAAAATTAAATGCTATTTCACATTATTTGACCAGTAGCAGTTACACTCATCTGAACAGGTCAGCCACCTGTTTAAAGCCCGATCACAGTTGAAATCTTGAAATGAAGGGCCTTTAATGGCCAAAACATTAACCTGGACAACATTTTAACAGCTGGTTGGCTCAGATTGTATTCTTTTCATTGCATTCACATGCTGCAGTGGACAGTGGACAATTTAGCTTCAGTCCATGTGTGTTTATTGACAACATGGTTATAACCTGGACACGTTAGCTCGTCGGTATTGTAACACGTGACTGTTACTACGAGCGTCTGCCCCGGGCCACGAGTCAAACAGCGGCGGTGTTAATGAAGCAGCGTCAGGCTGCTCACTGTCAGTGAAACGCTCGGTGAAATCACGGATTAACGTTAAATATATGACGAGCCGCGAGCGATGCAGCTATAACCTATCTACTAGTGATGGGTTGATGAGGCGTCATGAAGCGTTTTGACACATTGCAAAACTGTATTGATACTGTGTCGATACTGTGTCACTAAATAATGACATCTGCTGGACATTAAAAATCCCTACAGGCAACCTATGGACCGACTCAACTGACACTGATTTTATGACCTAGTACAGTGGTTCTCAAATGGGGGTACGCGAACCCCTGGGGGTACTTGAAGGTATGCCAAGGGGTACGTGAGATTTTAAAAAAATATTCTAAAAATAGCAACAATTCAAAAATCCTTTATAAATATATTTATTGAATAATACTTCAACAAAATATGAATGTAAGTTCATAAACTCAGTGAAGCACGAGCTCAGGTTTGTCACTAAAATGTCTGTCAAAAAGAACTGTGAAAAGAAATGTAACTATGCAATATTCAGTGTTGACAGCTAGATTTTTTGTGGACATGTTCCATAAATATGGATGTTAAAGATTTATTTTTTTTGTGAAGAAATGTTTAGAATTAAGTTCATGAATCCAGATGGATCTCTAATACAATCCCCAAAGAGGGCACTTTAAGTTGATTATTACTTCTGGAGGAAGAAATCTTTATTTATAATTGAATCACTTGTTTATTTTTCAACAAGTTTTTAGTTATTTTTATATCATTTTTTTCCAAATAGTTCAAGAAAGACCACTACAAATGAGCAATATTTTGCACTGTTATACAATTTAATAAATGAGAAACTGATGACATAGTGCTGTATTTTACTTCATCTTTTTTTTTTCAACCAAAAATGCTTTGCTCTGATTAGGGGGTACTTGAATTTTTAAAAAAAATCACAGGGGGTACATTGCTGAAAAAAGGTTGAGAACCACTGACCTAGTATATACAATAATGTAAACCAAGTCATTGTATTTCATTTAGGATTATTTCATAACTTCATTTAAATAAAAATATATTTTTTGTCTTTTTTATATACAGTCAATAAATAATGTGAACATGTATCATAACATAGAAATCTAAGAGAACGTGTTGTGAATGAGGATGCTTGTGGACCTGGAAATTATTTTTTTTTTTTTTTTACGCATTTTTATTTAAAAAAAAAACAGTTTTTCCAACGTATTCAATTTTAGACGCTTTCTCTTCTTAGTTATTATTTCTCCGGCTGTAGAAAAGACCCGCTCACAGGGCACAGAGGAGGCGTCAGTGCGACACAGTTCGCGTATCGGTCACGTGACCAAAACAGCTCATGATCGGTCACGTGACTTTCTAAAAGCGGTACGCGCACCGACACAGGGTTTCGCTCTATGAGCTCGACGCATGCGCCGATGCATCGGTGTTGCCGGACCCATCACTACTATCTACCTATAACACCTGTAAAAATGAAGCAATGCTACCACGCTAGCAAGCGTTAGCGTGAGCCACCAAGCTGCTAACTGTCGCCAAAAGGCACCATTTAAGTTTTTTTCCCCATGGCATCCTGGATCAAGGCTTTCAGCAGCTTTTGGACGTTTGAGGTAGAAACGTAGGAAGCGCCATCATTATGAAAAGTAGCCGGCGAGTATTTTAATCCCGTCCGTCCGTCCCTCTTCTTCTTCTTCTTCTGGCCCACCAGGTGAATTAAGTGCTATTGCATAGTGCATAGTAGGCTACCGCCACCTACTGCACCTGAGGTGTAACTACAAGCAACATTCACCTACAGTCCCATTGCTTTTATGAGCGGTCGACCGAGTCAAAAGCCGAAAAATCCATTTGTGGCGGACGTAATTCTTTCGTGGCGGGCCGCCACAAATAAATGAATGTGTGGGAAACACTGCATATATATACACATACACATACACACACACACACACACACACACACACACACACACACACACACACACACACACATATGTATGTACAGCCCGGCCCCCGGCCCAATTTTTGTAACCGCACGTAAGGCCTAAAAGCCAACATTGAATGCCCGTGACCTTTGATCCCTCAGGCGGTACCGCATCAAAAACCGACATCAGTGTGCAAAGGATATCACCACATGGGCTCAGGAACACTTCGGAAAGCCACTTTCAGTAACTACAGTTGGTCGCTACATCAGTAAGTGCAAGTTAAAACTCTACTATGCAAAGCGAAAGCCATTTATCAACAACACCCAGAAACGCCGCCGGCTTCGCTGGGCCCGAGCTCATCTAAGATGGACTGATGCAAAGTGGAAAAGTGTTCTGTGGTCTGACGAGTCCACATTTCAAATTGTTTTTGGAAACTGTGGACCTCGTGTCCTCCGGACCAACGAGGAATTAACCATCCGGATTGTTATAGGCGCAAAGTTCAAAAGCCGGAATCTGTGATGGTATGGGGGTGTATTAGTGCCCAAGACATGGGTAACTTACACATCTGTGAAGGCACCATTAATGCTGAAAAGTACATACAGGTTTTGGAGCAACATATGTTGCCATCCAAGCAACGTTATCATGGACGCCCCTGCTTATTTCAGCAAGACAATGCCAAGCCACATTCTGCACGTGTTACAACAGCATGGCTTCGTAGTAAAAGAGTACAGGTACTAGACTGGCCTGCCTGTAGTCCAGACCAGTTTCCCCTTGAAAATGTGTGGTGCATTTTGAAGCGTAAAATACTACAACGGAGACCCAGAACTGTTGAACAACTTAAGCTGTACATCAAACAAGAATGTGAAAGAATTCCACCTGAAAAGCTTCAAAAATTGCTCTCCTCAGTTCCCAAACGTTTACTGAGTGTTGTTAAAAGGAAAGGCCATGTAACACAGTGGTAAAAATGCCCCTGTGCCAACTTGTTTGCAATGTGTTGCTGCCATTAAATTCTAAGTTAACGATTATTTGCACAAAAAAAAATATGTTCCTCAGTTTGAACATTGAATAGCTTGTCTTTGCAGTCAATTCAAATGAATATAAGCTGAAAAGGATTTGCAAATCATTGTATTCTGTTTTGTATTTACGATTTTCACAACGTGCCAACTTCACTGGTTTTGGGTTTTGTACTTTATTTAGTGTGGTTAGTTTTACAGTGATTTCATTGTGAAGAATATCAACAAAACACTAAAGGTTTTCTTTTTTCTTTTTTTTTTCAAAATCTAACTCAAAGTACTGTTTACATATTTGGCAAACTATATTGCAACATTTCGGCAGGGCAGAATAAAGTGTAGCCTTTGTTACCTTTTACAATAAGCAACAAATGAAACTGCATTGAACAACGAGAGCGCAGTCTACCAAGTCAAATTTATTGTGTTAAAGCTGACTGTGATTGTGATTCTGATGATTTAGGATATAATGTTAATATTATTAATGGTAATATTAATAACGCTAATATTTGTTTTTAAATATACATAAAACATTTGTTTAGCTTTTTTAGAGAAAATATATGCATTATTGCAAATCAAAATTATCATGTCATATATATGAAGTTACATTGACCACGCCCCTAGCCACGCCCCCACCGCCACGTAGTGTACATTTTCAAAATATAAATTATGATACTTTTGGAGAGGGTGGTTGTGGTTTCATTTGCAATCTGGGAATGCTTTGAGAAACGAACATTTTGCAGACAGAATTAAAAATAACAGGTTATAAAAGTGACTGTGGAGTACTATTTATGTAAAATTTACACCAAAGCATATTCAATACATACAGTATCTAGACCAGTGGTTCTTAAACCGTTTCCATCAAGTACGACATCAGAAAACACTTGACTCTCTAAGTACCACCATATTGACCAATATTAAAATACATTAGCGTAGCAGGCCTAAATATTCAATAAAACCAAGGCAAAGGTTTTATTTACCAAATATATGTAATATTTTTGGCCACTGTAACATTACACACAGTTTGAACAGTAACACTGTCGTTATATTGTTATGTCCCGAAGCCACACAGACAGTCCCTTTCATGGTCAAAAGTGCAGATTTCTGTCTCCCGGGTCTTTAAATGGTGAGAATCAGTTAACTAAAACCAGGGTTAATCAGTGATGTTCACCAGGTTTTTGTCATCATCTCATCACGTTATTTTCTATTTGCAAGTTGATTGGAAGGCAAAAAGTAAACTGGCAACAAAACATGACCCCATCCACCTATTGGTGAACAGAGCAGATGATTAACCAAAACAGACATTTGGTTACGGAGAGAGAGGTAGAGGTAAGCTAACAGTGCCCATTAGAGATGTCCGATAATATCGTACTGCCGATATTATCGGCCGATAAATGCTTTAAAATGTAATATCGGAAATTATCGGTATCGGTTTCAAAAAGTAAAATTTATGACTTTTTAAAACGCCGCTGTACGGAGTGGTACACGTAGGGAGAAGTACAGAGCATTTGCGTCTCCCAGTCATACTTGCTAACCCCCCCGATTTTCCATTTTCCCGGGAGACTCCCGAATTTCAGTGCCCCTCCCGAAAATCTCCCGGGGCAACCATTCTCCCGAATTTCTCCCGATTGCCACCCAGACAACAATATTGGGGGCGTGCCTTAAAGGCACTGCCTTTGCATGCCGGCCCAATCACATAATATCTACGGCTTTTCACACACACAAGTGAATGCAAGCCATACTTGGTCTACAGCCATACAGGTCACACTGAGGGTGGCCGTATAAACAACTTTAACACTGTTACAAATACTGTATGCGCCACACTGTGAACCCACACCAAACAATGACAAACACATTTCGGGAGAACATCCGCACTGTAAGACAACAGAACAAATACCCAGAACCCCTTGCAGCACTAACTCTTCCGGGGACGCTACAATATACACCCCCCGCTAGCCCCCCCCCCCACCTCAACCTCCTCATGCTCTCTCAGGGAGAGCATGTCCCAAATTCTAAGCTGCTGTTTTGAGGCATGTTAAAAAAAATAATGCACTTTGTGACTTCAATAATAAATATGGCAGTGCCGTGTTGGCATTTTTTTCCATAACTTGAGTTGATTTATTTTGGGAAACCTTGTTACATTGTTTAATGCATCTAGCGGGGCATCACAACAAAATTAGGCATAAAAATGTGTTAATTCCACGACTGTATATATCGGTATCGGTTGGTATCGGAATCGGTAAGTAAGAGTTGGACAATATCGGAATATCGGATATTGGCAAAAAAGCCATTATCGGACATCTCTAGTGCCCATCCATCCATTTTCTACCGCTTGTCCTTAAATCAACTAGAAGACACATATCATTGCTTTGTAAGGCAATCAAAGGCCAAACTTTTTGCTTCTAGATCAGTGGTTCTTAACCTGGGTTCGATCGAACCTTCGGGGTTCGGTGAGTTGGCGTCAGGGGTTCGGCGGAGGTCAAAACACACTCGACTCATCGTGTAAATACAAACTTCTCCTTATCGGCGTATTACGGATACGGCAACAGCAGAAGTCAGACTGATTTGCAGGTGTGAAATTTGTTGTGAGTTTATGCACTGTGTTGGTTTTGTTGTTTGAACAAGGTGATGTTCGTGCACGGTTCATGCACCCGTATAAAAAACATGGCAACACTTTAGTATGGGGAACATATTCACCCTTAATTAGTTACTTATTAACATGCAAATTAGTAACATATTGGCTCTTAACTAGTCATTATTAAGTACTTATTAATGCCTTATTCGGCATGGCCTTATTATAACCCTAACCCTCTAACCCTGACCCTAACCCTAACCAAACAACATTAAACTAAGTCTTTATTACTTAGAATATGTTCCCCTAGTGTCCAAATAACTCTAAATTAAGTCTTTGTTACTTAGAATATGTTCCCCATACCAAAAACATATAACTTGGTCTTGAATTTGAAAAAAAACAAAACATTTTTTTTTCCACTAAAAAAGGGTTCGGTGAATGCGCATATGAAACTGGTGGGGTTCGGTACCTCCAACAAGGTTAAGAACCACTGTTCTAGATCATCAAGAATGTTATATTCAGGTTGGAAAAAAATTTGGGAGGAATCTGTTGTGTACAGATGGGGCGGTATAGCTCGGTTGGTAGAGCGGCCGTGCCAGCAACTTGAGGGTTGTAGGTTCGATCCCCGCATCCGCCATCATAGTTACTGCCGTTGTGTCCTTGGGCAAGACACTTTACCCACCTGCTCCCAGTGCCACCCACACTGGTTTAAATGTAACTTAGATATTGGGTTTCACTATGTAAAGCGCTTTGAGTCACTAGAGAAAAGCGCTATATAAATATAATTCACTTCACTTCACTACATAGTCAATAGAAACTGCCTGAGGTATCACCTGGCTTTTAAGGTAAACAATTATTTAACAATGTGCAGTTGTCTGCTGAATTTGCACAGGTTATGAGAATTCTAAATTTTTTATATTTGCATTAGTTTCAAGACTGTTCTTTTTTTTTTTTTTTTAAACGTTATAGACAAATTTTACACACAAAAATAATTCAATTATTCCCGAGTTGTATTTTAGAATAGTGGACAGTTTTGGTTCGTCGGTAAGCTTTTATTTTTTAATAAACATGTCCTGTCCAGTAACTTAATCAAATCATATCGTAGATGTAGACGCTTTATTGGTATTCTTGAACACAGTATGTTGAAATTAAAATATAAGTGTACAGTCACACACAAGGTTGTACAGAAAAACAGAAACTTAATTAATCAAAAAGCAGGTTTCTCAGGTGAGGTAAACATTAAAACTCCAAAGAGTTAATATTATTTTATATGTAAATATAATAATTTATAAAAACTTGGTTATGCACAGCTTGTGAGTTTTGGACACGACCATAAAAAAACATGCAGACTAGCCCTGTGGAGCCAACAGGATCAGCGATGCTTCCAGAAATAGCCTAACCCCAGTGATCCAGCTCCAATGTGGCTGTGCGAGTGCCCACCGGTGCCTCCGTTTGGTGAGCTCACATCAGTCGGCTGTGAGAAGCAGACAGAGGCAAGATTGGTCATGTGGTCTGACTCCTACCATCACACAGTCAGTGGACAGACGGATAGAAGGTGGCAGCGTGACACCGACCTCTGCATTGAGGGATTCCGTTATTGCTCTATTCGAGACGGATATGAGCAGATCAATTATGCAACATTTTTATGCTCACCATGAAAAACATTACTATTTCCAAAGCAACTAATTCAAAACTCTGCTTTTGATAACACTATAAAGGGTTGTCACGGTTACAGAATTTCAGGAGTCGAGACCAACACCTATGAATTTCTACAATTCGATACCTGATTTAAAAAATGTACTTTTAAATTCACTGCTTTATTAAGAAGTATTTCAAAGTGTAAATGCTTTAAGATCACTGCACTTCAGTATCTTTTTGCACAGAATTTTAATTGCAGGAGCAGCGGCCATGAGGGAACTCACCATACTGTACATTCAAAAAAGAACCTATGTGTTCTATAGCCTCCCAGTCTATAAACACAGAAAATATAGTTCATAAATAACAACAAAAGTCAAATATTTTACATTATAAAAAGAACAGCAGCCTTCAAGTAGATAAAAACAAACAATGTTGTTCTTCCACAGTGTTTAACCGTCCTCACTCTCTCTCTGTCCATCTTCAGGTTCTCCACCCACATTGTTGTTTCCAACTGGACGTTTCCCGTTCAAAGTTAAAGCTTATGCAAAAAAACCTACTTGATCAACTACAACAATATTTTGTGGTAGGGCAAAGCCTGGATTTCTTTTTGTCGGGGTCCGGCAAAATCTGTAGTTCTGTAGGGTGTTTTTACTTAGTCCGGGGTGGTCTTGTTTGAATGTGTACTCACTCATGGACTTGGTCGAGATTCCCCCTCTCTCCTCTGACCCACTCTGGCCTGCGTTCACACTGAGCATTCGATCAATTTCTATTCTGCCGCATTACTTAAATTTTGTGAACTATTTCCTGTCATGTCTGTATTATCATGTTTTGTTTTAAGTCATGTTTTGTTTAGTTTCTGTCTTTTCACTCCCTTGTCTGGTCACCATAGCAACCATTAGTTTTCACCTGTCACGTCACGCACCTGTTTCACGTTTTGAGTCACGCACCTGCTTTCACTAATCATGTCCATAGTATTTAAGTTAATTCATTTTCTGTTGTTCGGTCTGACGACCTCGCACCCCATTTCGCACCACATTTATGCTCTGTCCATTCCTCTATGATCCTGCTTCATGTCCCTTGTCAAAGTAAGTTTTGGTTCCATGTTTATAGTCTTTTTGTTTTTCATAGTTTATTCTCCGCCACTGTGCGCGCTTTCATTTATTCCTTTTTTTTTATATAAATAAATTATGTACCTTAATTCCCGTCTCGCCCGTGCCAACTTTCCGTTGCATCCTGGAAAAGCACACACCCCGGACCAAGTCGTGACAGTAGGTCGTCAGCAGACTCGCTTTTCCGCACGAGAGTTGGACATTTTTGACGAGGCTTCTTGGGCGGTCCTGTGCGCGATGGAGGAGGAAACTCGGCACTACTCCTCCGTGGAGTACAGAAACTCCATTTGGTCCCAGGAATGGGAGGACGCAGCGCAGCAGTGCCGGAAGCGCCGCTCCCGACGAAGGACGTCGGGTAGAACTTCCGCGAGCCTGCAGGACACGCCGCTCCCACATGCCCCTCCCCCTCCGGGCGGAAGCAAGCAGCAGCCAGCCCGGCTTCGCCCTAATGACGTCAAAAATCATGATTTTTTTTTTTCTGAATTCTTTTTCTTTTGATTCCCCGCCCCCCAAGACTCATGCTCCGCCCCCCAAGACTCAAGTCCCGCCCCCGTCACAATTTTTTTCTTTTTTCCCGCCCACACAACCCCAGGTGGGGGATAAAAAACAAAAACATTGTGGACAACTTAAAGGGGAAATTTCAGCCCCCCTCCAGACCTCCCTCCGCCCACCCCTAGAGGGAGTTCCAGACCGCAGGGAGCGCGTCTGGTATCCGCCCCTTGAGGGGGGGCTGGGGTCGGGAGCTGTGTTGGTGGGGTGGCTCGGCATCACCATGCCAAGCCACAGCCTCCAGCACGGCCGCCACCACCAGTCTTCCGACCTGTCAAGCCACAGCCTCCAGCACGACCGCCCTCACCAGTCTTCCGACCCGTCAAGCCACAGCCTCCAGCACGACCGCCCTCACCAGTCTTTTACCATGCCAAGCCGCAACCCCCAGCTAGACCACCTCCACCTGCACCAAGGCTAGCACCAGTAGCTGCACCACGGCTAGCGCCAAGGCTAGCACCAGAGCCACGGCTAGCACCTGTCGTTGCTCCACGGCTAGCACCAGTAGCTGCACCACGGCTAGCGCCAAGGCTAGCACCAGAGCCACGGCTAGCACCTGTCGCTGCTTCACGGCTAGCACCAGTAGCTGCACCACGGCTAGCGCCAAGGCTAGCACCAGCTCCACCACGCCAAGTTCCACGGCAGACTCCAGTACCCGCACCACGCCTAGCCGCATCATGCCAAGCTCCGGTACCAGCTCCACGCCGCCAAGCACTGCCTAGCCAAGACCAAGACCCTCCACGCCAAGTCCAAGACCAAGACCCTCCACGCCAAGTCCAAGACCAAGACCCTCCACGCCAAGTCCAAGACCAAGACCCTCCACGCCAAGTCCAAGACCAAGACCCTCCACGCCAAGACCTAGACCAAGACCCGCCATGCCAAGACCAAGACCAAGACCCGCCATGCCAAGACCAAGACCCGCCATGCCAAGACCAAGACCAAGACCCGCCATGCCAAGACCTAGACCAAGACCAAGACCCGCCATGCCAAGACCAAGACCAAGACCCGCCATGCCAAGACCAAGACCCGCCATGCCAAGACCAAGACCCACGCCAAGACCAAGACCCACGCCGAGCTTCGCCGCCTGACGCGCCACGCCGAGTTTCGCCGCCTGACTCACCACGCCAAGCCACGCCTGCCACGATGACGACGCGCCTGCCTCCTCGTCGGCCACGGATATGGCCGCTACCTGGTCGCCCGCCACGCCAAGTGCGCCCACCTCCCAGTCGGCCACGAATGTGGCCATTCCCTGGGCGCCCGCCTCGCCTGCTGCAGCGGCGTTCCACTCGCCGCCGCCACCTAACTCTGCCCCGGTGGATACGGGGACACGTGGTCTGGCGACCCACCGCCATGTCCCCCTCCCGCCCTCCCATGACTTTTGTTAAGTTTTTTTTTTCTTGGACATCTGGTATCTGTCCTTAAGGGAGGGGCTCTGTCATGTCTGTATTATCATGTTTTGTTTTAAGTCATGTTTTGTTTAGTTTCTGTCTTTTCACTCCCTTGTCTGGTCACCATAGCAACCATTAGTTTTCACCTGTCACGTCACGCACCTGTTTCACGTTTTGAGTCACGCACCTGCTTTCACTAATCATGTCCATAGTATTTAAGTTAATTCATTTTCTGTTGTTCGGTCTGACGACCTCGCACCCCATATCGCACCACTTTTATGCTCTGTCCATTCCTCTATGATCCTGCTTCATGTCCCTTGTCAAAGTAAGTTTTGGTTCCATGTTTATAGTCTTTTTGTTTTTCATAGTTTATTCTCCGCCACTGTGCGCGCTTTCATTTATTCCTTTTTTTTTATATAAATAAATCATGTACCTTAATTCCCGTCTCGCCCGTGCCAACTTTCCGTTGCATCCTGGAAAAGCACACACCCCGGACCAAGTCGTGACATTTCCAGGCTCATTTGGAGCCGTTGAAATTGTTTTACACAACTTTGCCACTGCAAATAGTAAATTGAATCGTGTCCATTGTTAAGAATCTGCTTCGGTCCACGTAGATTAAGATCATGACTTAGAGGCCATCTTACTTACTTCAAGTTCACAGATGAATGGCAAACATTCAACATAGCTACTGCTTATTTACCTTTAGCAGGGAAGATATGTGCTGACTTTTAAAGGTTTAATCGCTAATATACAAGCCACATATCAAAAAATAAGTGAATTTGATGGAGTGGATCAATACACTCCATTCACAGATTTGAAAGACTCAACATGGCCGAAGTGGTCAGGTCGACCACATTTGATTCTACACTCAGAAGTAGTATAAGTACACAAGTATGGAGGTTTTCTTTACATCTGGTTCGGTTCACAAATTAAGCGTTAAGCCATGAAAGACGATGTTAGATTTATTCGTGCATCATCAGTAAGTAATGTATTTCATGGATATTTTTGAATCTGTTACGTCTTGGACGCATGGTTGTGGTTGTCGTGTTCCTTCCAAGGCAGAAGACAATGAGGAGCGGCGTACAGGTAAGATTTAAGTATTTTAATAAATAAAAGGCAGGACAGAAATACGAAAACTGAGGACGCTAGCAAGCGTGGAGCTAAACAAAAACCAAAATGTCACCAAGGGTGATAAACAAGGAATGCTAGCATGCACAAACTTACGATGAGGAGAAAACCAGGGGAAACGTAAATGTTGCATAGAGCAAACATTGACCCAGCACTTACTGCTGGGTGACAGGAAACTATAAAGGGGAGTGATTAGCCAAAACACCTGGTGGAAACACTAATTGCCAAAACTAAGACAGGTGAGGAGAATCAGTGCCCATGGAAACCAAGAATAAACAGGGAAAGAGTGTGCACCCAGGAAACAGACTAAAGCAGAAACATAATCAACATAAATCATGCCATGATCCGGGTAACGGATCATGACATAACCCCCCCCTTAAGGGACGGATCCCAGACGTCCCAAACAAGAATCCCCTCCCTTACAAAAAAAACCCCAGAAAGTCAAAAGTCACGGGAGGGTGGAGGGAGGACTTGGTGGTGGGCCGCCAGGCCATGTGTCCCCGAAGCCACCGGGGACAAGTCAGGTGGCGGCGGCGGGTGGATTGTCGCCGCAATCGTCGAGGCGGGCGACCTCGGAACGGCCATGTCTGTGGCCGTTGAGGAGGCGGACGAGACTGGCGCCAGAACTTCAGCAGTCTTTGAGTCCTGTACCAAAGTCTGGGGCGTCGCTACTGTTGGCGCCAAAAGCGTCCATGAAAAGTCCAGAAACGAGGAGGTGGGCGGCGCCGAGGTGCGGCCCGCCGGACACGAGGAGGTGGGCGGCGCCGTGGTGCGGCCCGCCGGACAAGAGGAGGTGGGCGGCGCCGAGGTGCGGCCCACCGGACAAGAGGAGGTGGGCGGCGCCGAGGTGCGGCCCGCCGGACAAGAGGAGGTGGGCGGCGCCGAGGTGCGGCCCGCCGGACACGAGGACGTGGGCGGCGCCGAGGTGCGGCCCGCCGGACACGAGGAGGTGGGCGGCGCCGTGCTGCGGCCCGCCGGACACGAGGTGGGTACGTCGTAGGCGAGGCAGGCGCGGGAGGCGTCGTCGCCGTGGAAACAGGAAGCGTCGTCGCCGTGGAAACAGGAAGCGTCGTCGCCGTGGAAACAGGAGGCGCCGTCGAAGCAGGAGGCGCCGTCGCCGTGGAAGCAGGAGGCGCCGTCGCCGTGGAAGCAGGAGGCGCCGTCGCCGTGGAAGCAGGAGGCGCCGTCGCCGTGGAAGTAGGAGGCGCCGTCGCCGTGGAAGCAGGAGGCGCCGTCGGCGTGGGCGGAGCCAGAGGCGGAGCAGGCGGAGCAGGCGGCTCGTCTGTCGGCGTGGGCGGAGCCAGAGGCGGAGCAGGCGGCTCGTCTGTCGGCGTGGGCGGAGCCAGAGGCGGAGCAGGCAATGGAGTATCTGCGAGTGGTGGATGTCTCCGCTGGGCTGCTGGGTTGGCCGTAGGGAGAATCATCACCTGCAGTGCGGAGAGTATGCTTCCCATCTGTCTCTCCAAAGCACCAAGGCGGGCGTCTTGGTGTTCCGCCATGGCGTTGACGCAAGCCCCCAGAACGCCAAACTGTTCCTCTTGTTGTTCAAGTTGTTTGGCCTGTTGGTGCAATGCCCTTTTTACTGGGTTGGTCTCTGCGGGGTCTTGTGTGCTTTGCAGTGCTGGAGCAGGAGGTGGAGAGGATGACGTTTGCAGGACCACCAGGGTTGATGGTGGCGTCAGAGTGGCAGGCGTCCGGGCTGTCGGCGTGGGAGGAGCCAGAGGAGTGGGCGGAGTGTTCTCTGCTGATTGGGATTGTTCCTCCAGTTGCAGTTCAATGAGTACCTTGCTGTACCACTCATCCACCCAAGCTGGACTGTACTTCTCTGGCGGGTCCAACTTGCTTTGTGGCACTGGGGCAGGAAGTAGGACCGAAGCAGACAGCGCCCCCGCTGGAGGAGAGGCAGGCAGCATCCTCAGTGGAATGAGGTCTGCTTGTCCCGCTGACACGCTACCAGCACTGGCCCCCCCCTCAGGAAGCAGATTCCAGATGCTAGATGGAGCTGGTGGGGGGAGCGCTTGTTCGGCGGGAGCAGAGGGCACGGGCGGGTGGGCTCTAGGAAGCCTGGAAGCTGGCCTTGTGCGTGTGCGCCGCTGGCGCCTTTCTGGATAGTTGCCAGCAGGTGGTGTCTGAGGGGAGGAGAAGCCGCACGGGAAGAGCCTGGCAGACAATGTTGAGGGCAAAGTGTCCGTGTTGTACCCCTTCTGCGCCTGCACTGAGCTGCCCCGCTGCCCGAGCCTTCGCGTACCGGGTGGGGTGGACGACGTCCGGGTGGCTTGAGAGTGGGGGAGGAAACGGGTCTCTGCTTCCGTGAACTTAGCCATTAGCTGCTCCCATGCTACCATGGCGTCGGCCGGAAGGTCTTCTTCGGACAGCTCGGCTTCGTCCTCGTGTTGCCACGGCTGGGTGTCCGCTTGGAGCTCCAGGAGGATCTCTTGTTTGTCCGTGTTGGACAGGAACACTTCGTCTGGCTGGGTCAATCTGTTACGTCTTGGACGCATGGTTGTGGTTGTCGTGTTCCTTCCAAGGCAGAAGACAATGAGGAGCGGCGTACAGGTAAGATTTAAGTATTTTAATAAATAAAAGGCAGGACAAAAATACGAAAACTGAGGACGCTAGCAAGCGTGGAGCTAAACAAAAACCAAAATGTCACCAAGGGTGATAAACAAGGAATGCTAGCGTGCACAAACTTACGATGAGGAGAAAACCAGGGGAAACGTAAATGTTGCATAGAGCAAACATTGACCCAGCACTTACTGCTGGGTGACAGGAAACTATAAAGGGGAGTGATTAGCCAAAACACCTGGTGGAAACACTAATTGCCAAAACTAAGACAGGTGAGGAGAATCAGTGCCCATGGAAACCAAGAATAAACAGGGAAAGAGTGTGCACCCAGGAAACAGACTAAAGCAGAAACATAATCAACATAAATCATGCCATGATCCGGGTAACGGATCATGACAGAATCATTGTTTACTAGTGTTATAATTTCAGTGTTGTCAAGCAATGTTCTTATAACACTTAGAATAAATAAGATAGTTTTTTTTCTGCAGTGAATCTCCTTTTGCAAGCCAAATGTTTTTTGGTCTCTATAATTCAGTGTCTGCAGTTGTTTTAATGGTTGAAGTTTGTTTTGTCTCTATGTTTAGATTTCGCAAAACTCCCAGTTTTACAGCAATGTTTTGTTTCAACAATATTTTTGCGAGATTATTGCTATGAAATACAATAGATTACAATACATTATTACGATACATACTAGGGCTGAACGATTAATCAACATCAAATCAACATCAATGTTTTAATTAGTGCGATTACAACACCACAAGAGGCTTAGATTGTATTTCTTTTTTTCTCTGCCTATCACAGGCATTTGATTGAAAGACATGTTCGCTAATCAGAATTGTTGAGCCTCACGTTTATTTGTTTCTTGCTTCAAACATGTAGATTGACGTCTCACTCTTTGCATTGCTCTCAGCACTTGAGCGCTTTTATTTAACAGTGGAATTAACTGAACAAAGTGAGCCCTCTTTTCAGTCATCTACAATCTTTGTCTCGGTGAGCGGAGAACGACTCAGTGACTCTTGCTTCAGTATACTTTTTGCTCCAAGGAACTTTCGTAGCTCCCAACGTCCTCTTTATTTCCTTAGTGGAGATTTACACACATGGCTAATACTAACCCTAACAAGTGCGGGATGTTTGTTCCAAAGAAAAGTGTTGTCAGTAGTTTGGTTTTGTAGCAACATGCATTCAACAAATGACTGGACGTTTCAAAGTTTGTTTAAAAAAAGGCAGCAGCAAAACAAACCTATTCCAGCATCTGAAAACCAAAGTCTGCAGTCAAGTGCGGGAATTGCAACTCTTTGAGGCAAACAAGATCGTAACAACAAACAAACTCGGGCTAAAAAGCAGCTTAATGTGGTGGAATCATTTACACCAGGTATGTATGATGAGAAAGAAGCGCAGTGGAGAGCAATTACGAAAGGTCTGCAGACGACCAAATTGCTTGAATGAAAAAGCGTGCGTTTATCTACTTAGTGAAATTATACTGGATCTGAGAGGCGAAACGTCTTCCAAGACAAACCAAACAGTCCAGTTGCGATCGACTGAATGCACTGAGAATACTGAAATGATAGTCCTCTAACTGTTTTACTTGATTGTTTATTTGAATACAATGTATATTAGTACATTTTTATTTACAGAAGTATTCTATTAAAGACAGAAGTTTTAACTTTGCACTTTATTCATCTCAATGTTGGAGATTATTATTTATTTGCATGCAATGAACAATGCTACATTTTTGTTGACATTTTTTTATTCAAGACAGAAATATTACTTTCAGAAGAAGCTCTAAATGTAGTTATTTGAAAATTATTCAGTTAAAAAGTACAATTTATATCTGGTATAAAAAGAACAACAATATACAAATTGTAATTTTTGTAAGAGTAAATTGCAGTGTATTTCAAACTACTTTTTGATCAAATAAAAGAAAAACTTGTTTTGAAAAATATCTGATATGTAGTTAATGGTTTCTTTAAAAAGGGAACAAAAATTGGAAATCTAATTTTTTGTGAAAAAATCAGAGAAGTGGCTAATCCATACACAGTGTGTAGCCCCTCTATAAAGTTAACAATCACTTTCATTACAGCAAAAACAACTGCATTTCTTAGAATTCCTGTATCTTTATCACTGGAGGACGAGGCTAAACAAGTTACACACCAAATGCAAGGCAGGACAGGCATGCTAATAGCTGAGCTAATGCAAAGAAATAACACTGTATTGAACTTTAAAAAGTCTCAATGGAACCGCATTAAAGCAGAAAGTAAGCAGTTATTAACAGGAAATTAACAAGAGTTTGGGAGGATAGTAAAACAACAACTGTTGGGGTGTAAGCATTGTCGCAGCCAGTACCCAAAATGTAAGTGGAGGGCCAATTAATCCATAAAGGGTAGTATCAGTACATGATCGATACAAGAGTGAAAAGATCGATTAGTATTATTTCTTGTCCTTTTTAGGCCTATTAGTACATATTTACAGCTACAGTTTGTCATATGCACCTTTGTTTTAGTCTTTCTTACCTCCATGTGATGTATCATTGAAATTGTGTACCAAATAAACTTCCACCAACCAAACAAGTGCACAAACTACAGTCAAATCTATAAATAATAAATGATAAATGGGTTATACTTGTATAGCGCTTTTCTACCTTTAAGGTACTCAAAGCGCTTTGACAGTATTTCCACATTCACCCATTCATACACACATTCACACACTGATGGCGGGAGCTGCCATGCAAGGCGCTAACCAGCACCCATCAGGAGCAAGGGTGAAGTGTCTTGCCCAAGGACACAACGGACGTGACTAGGATGGTAGAAGGTGGGGATTGAACCCCAGTAACCAGCAACCCTCCGATTACTGGCACGGCCACTCTACCAACGCCGTCCCCGTCTACATTTAAAAAAATAACAGACAAAAATAAGGTTGGTTATCGGTATGGACTAGTAAAAAAAAAAAAAAAAATGCATTTCTAACAACATTTTGGATGTCCTTGAGATTTTTAACACCACACTGATCTGTTGGCTTCCTGCCCAAAAGGTTAAGAAAATGTGAGTTGTTTGTCATGCTGACAAGGCAAAACATGCAGAAAATACATTGCCGCAAAATGTTTGAAATAATTTGTTTTTAAATGCAGCACTGTCTTAGTCTCCACTGTCTACCCTAGAGTATAAGTTCCAGAAAAAGAACAATCCTTCACAGTCGAATTCAGCATCCCTCAGTCCTGTGTGTTGCGTTGTCATGGCATTGCTAGGAATGAAGTAAAGATGTCAAACGAAGTGGAAGCAAGGGAGCGCTAAATGATGGCAGCTACTGTAGGAATCAGGTCAGAAGAAAGTGAAGCCAAACGGAGAATGAATCACAAGCCACAGAGGGCCTTGTTTTCTCAGTCTGACGTGGAAACACGAGCACCACGTGTGTTTGTTTTGCTTAATGAACACGCCATATGCTCAGTATTGCACTCAGACTGCAGCAGGTTGATTGCAGTGTGTGCATGTGTCTGCTCCTGAGATGTGAGAAAAGATTCTCTATTCACTGACGGCAAGCTGCTCTCTTTCTGTCAACAGAGTGAATCACTTGGATGGGATATTCTTAGCAATATGATGCAGACACACAGCGTGGTACATCGGAATCCGGGAAAGCATGACTAGAAGTCAGGAAGGCATGAAGGGAATGGAATGCATGGAATACTGTCAAACAGGGAAACTTTGAAACCTTCAAGTCCTGATCTCCATTTGAGGTATTGTCTGCTATGCTCTTGCCGAGACATTTTGCATAATTCCAGCTTTGTGGGAACAGCCTGTTTCTGTTCCTGCATGACAAATCAAGGTCCATAAAGTCATGTTTAGAAGAAAAACTTTCGGTCAAACACTGTTGGGCTCTTCTGGCATATTATATAGCAGTGTTTCCCACAGATTGCCAACCTATTAGTAGCGGTGGGGGCGTGGCTAGGTCGGTTTCAACAATTGGCTATGATGCATGTGTTTTCTTTAAAGGGGACCTATTATGCAAAACCAACTTTTCTTATCTATTGGTGCCTGTTTTTGTGAATTTGGGATCTACATAAGTCCCGAAAATTTGAAATCCATCCATAATTATAAAACAATCTTACCTTCCTTCATACTTTCTCCAATTTGTGACCTTTTTCCCAAGTGTGACATCTGCGGATATCTCCATATTTGGTTGAGGTTTACCCAAAGAGATTTGTGCGAGTCTGCCATTGTATTCTGACGTAGTCAGTAGGCTCCTTTTTCTACATCCTCTTGTTGGAGGGGCTGACTGGCTCGTACATGCACATGCATCCTCCGTTGTTTCCATTTCTAATACAAACTAGTGTACAGTTCTAACTTATATCGGTCATTAGACTCAATATGGAAGCGCTAAAACTACAACATGGCTAACGGGAAGAAGACGCAGTCGACGTGGAGGCACGTAAATCAGACCGCTCACAAAATGGTGCATTCTGTAGAGACGGTCAGAAAGCGGCTTGAAGATGGTCTGTGAAACAAAATCTATGCAACATTTTGACCCAAGACGCACCATTACAAGGCAATGTTAAAATGTAGAAAATAATTTATAATATGACCACTTTAAAAGGGGTAAATAAAAATTATAAGTATATTTAAAGACAACTCTGTGTTATTTATTAATTGATAAACATATTTTTCTTCTTTCATTATATCGTATATTTTTCAATTGTTGCTGCCTATTTTATTACAACAATGTAAGACAGGCAGCACTTTGTACACTCCTTTAAATTGGAGATGACAAAAACTACTTCAGGTTGTTGATAGTTTCAAGAATGGAGTTATTGCAAAACTAAGCACAGAGAAGAAAGTACAATGAAGTGAATATATATTTAAGAATAATGTTGAATCAACAACACAGTTTGGTATCTACTGACAAAAAGCAATACAACCATACAGGACAAATGTTGGCTCTTATGTCGCTAGCTTAATACTAACATACAATGGAGGAGCCCATTGACAGGCTAAGACAAATTACTATTGTGATTGTTTTGAACTTTTACCGGAACAAAATTGACATAAAATAACAAATACATTTTTCCTTACGGCCAAATAGTCACAAAACTGTGGAAACAAATAATTAAAGCTAACGTTGTACAAACATGCCAGTCTGCTGGCTTGCGTGTACTAACTATGAAGCCTGTTATTCAAACCTCAAGCTAAATGTCAAACAAATAAAGTCAATGTTTTGTTGAACATGATTGACAGGAGATGGCAGCACATATATCACCTAAAACAGTGGTCCCCAACCACCGGGCCACGGCCGTAGTGTGTTAGGTGTTCAGAGTGTATTATAGTATCCATCCATCCATTTTCTACCGCTTATTCCCTTTGGGGTCGCGGGGGGCGCTGGAGCCTATCTCAGCTACAATCGGGCGGAAGGCGGGGTACACCCTGGACAAGTCGCCACCTCATCGTAGGGCCAACACAGATAGACAGACAACATTCACACTCACATCCACACACTAGGGCCAATTTAGTGTTGCCAATCAACTTATCCCCAGGTGCATGTCTTGTAGATTAAACAAAGTACAATTAAAAACAGTAGTTTGTGGTGTGTGTTTTATGAAATACATGTGCTTATGAGAAATACTACGTACATAGACATAAAAAAACTGAACGTGGTCCCACAGGTGTTCAGCATCCCCAAATCAGGACCACATGCAACTAATCTCCATCTTACACAAGTTGCCTTTTAAGACGGCACATGTACACATGCTGTCAAATGTAAAATATGAGACTTTATTTTCAGTTTGTCAAACCATGTGTTACATTTAAAAAGCCTATTGTCTCTCCTTGTCTCGTTTATCCCCCTAATTCAGCTGCCAGATGATCGGCTGGTTATCAACAGGCCGAAAAGCGCATTACATTTCTCCACAAAAAAGAGAGGGAACAAGCAATGTCTCTATTGCTTAAGCTTCTTCCGATTGCAAACCCTGTCCTGTCATTATTCACTACTGAACAAGTATTAAGGAGAGAAAGGGAGGAAGACAAATTGGAAATAGTAGTGGGCTGTTCTAAAAGAATATAGAGATGGCAAAGTGGTAAAAACCTGACTTAAAAAGCTACCCAACATACGGCTAAAGTATTGAGACTTGACAATTAATCAATCAAGGGTTGATTGTTAGTTTTTTAGATTGAATCTTAGGTTTACAGCCTTATCGTTTGATATTTTCCCTTGTCTCAACTAGGGATGTAATGATAAACAGTATTAATGATAACCACGGTAAAACTCCTGACGGTTTTAAATTAGAATTATCGAAATCCGTGATAGATAAATGCACTTGGATAATTTCCTAGGACTGACGGGCACCAAGAGAAAAGACGATCTTTCCTTCTTATTAACTCTCAAAAGTCTCACGGATGCAGGAGCAGAAAAATCGGTAGCATAGCATCATGTTGCAACCAGTGATGTAACGATAAACTAAAAAAATAAAAAACATGATAACTGCACTCTGAAAAACTCACGGACTGACTTGTTTCTCTCTACACTTCTGTTAAAATGTACTAACCACTTATTCTTCTGTTGTTTAGATACTTAACATTAGTTTTAGGTGATGCTACAAATTTGGGTATCAATCTAATACCAAGTCGTTACAGGGCAATATTGGCCATACCAATGCTGATACTTCCAATTTTCAGGATCATTGAATGATTACTTTTTAAAACAATAATACAAACAACCAAAAAAAAGGGATGTAACCATATCAATTGAATGTTTAAATTATTACCTACTACTGGCTCCGATTTAAATCATTTTGTTTTTGCCCTTAAAGCCTTCCTGTGTCCAGGCACTCATGGTGCGTTCCATTTATTCTCGTTGGAACTCTCAATTGAAATGCCCCCAAGGTAGGATTTCCTACTCGGAAAGTAGGAGAGTCCTTACCACACCCGAGTTTGCTTCAAAGACTGAGTAAAAACAATAATAGAAGCCATTAAGAAGCAACAATATATAAACACATTACTGTCTGAGCAACTAAGATATGCATTCAAGTGCTACCTTTCACGTTGATTTAAATGACATTTACAAGTGTTAGTAAAACTCCATGTTCATGATTTTGCATACATTCTTCCAAGCCGATTTCTGACCGTCTCTTCAGGTTGCGCCATTTTTTGGGCGATTTCATTTACGTGCCTCCACTTCAACTGCGTCTTCTCCCCGTCATCCATGTTGTAGTTTTTAGAGCTTCAATATTCTACTGACAGATATAATTTGGAACTAAACGCTACTTTGTATTAGAAATGGCAACAGCAGAGGATGCACGTGCATGTACAAGCCAGTCTGCCCCACAAGAAGAGGATAGAGAAAATAATGAGCTTTTTGACTTCAGCGCGTACTACAATGGCAGACGCGCACAACGATCTTTGGGTAAATGTCTACCATATATAGAGATATCTGCAGATGTCACAGGCCAGACAATGTCACAGGACAGAGCAAATTCCAAAGATAAGATTGTTTCATAAATATCTATGCAATGCCTCGACGGTTTTATTTAAACATTTTCAGGACTTATGGGGATCCCAAATATATAAAAGCAGGTACCAACAGGAAAGAAAAGTTGGTCTAGGATGGGCATGTCAGCAAGCTGGATGGGAGAATACAAATAAGAGAAATGTGCATAACTTTAAGCGGCTTAAGAGTAAACGGTAGAATAGGGATCTAAGTGAACTGCGAAGAGTGAACACGTTTAGAAAAATTACAGTACTCGTTGAAAAACATTTCATTTAAGACAGCACTAATGACCAAGTATGTATCAAAAACCGCTGATTATTCGCAACAAAGTAGGCGCGTTTAGGTGAGGAATCGAATATGTCAGCTAAATTTATTTTGGCACCCAAATGGTAGCTTTGCAAACTACATACAGTACAGGACAAAAGTTTGGACACACCTTCTCATTCTCTTTATTTTAGTGACTATTTACATTGTAGATTATCACTGAAGGCATCAAAACTATGAATGAACACATGTGGAGTTATGTACTTAACAAAAAAAGGTGAAATAACTGAAAACATATTTTAGTTTCTTCAAAATAGCCACCCTTTGCTCTGATTACTGCTTTGCACACTCTTGGCATTCTCTCGATGAGACTCAAGAGGTAATCACCTGAAATGGTTTTCAGTTCACAGGTGTCATAATTTTGATGCCTTCAGCGGCAATCTACAATGTAAATAATCATGAAAATAAAGAAAACGCATTGAAATGAGAGGGTATGTCCAAACTTTTGGCCTGTACTGTATATAATCATACAGACCTCTTTCAAGCTTACTTAATCGATGGCACAACTACTAAGCATGCTGACCTCTACTACCTTCTACTATATATGGCAGGATGACGCTAAACTCCTTACTCATGGTGCTGCTGGACCCATAGAATCACTGTGTTTGGCCCGCGTCCCATTGGCACATTTTCATTTCAGTGTATGCCAGGGAACAATAATAAACAACCCGTCGGGCAAAAATGGCTCCTTGGCCGCCCCCTTTGGACTCCCATGATGCAATGTCTTTGTCACCCACCTCTTTGACCTCATGCAGCTGTCCCGGGCACTGATTCTTGGCCCGCCGTGCTGCAGCTGGAGACTTGTGGTGCGTTATCGTCACAATGTTGCTGGGCGAGGAAGTATGGCCGAGCTGCCTCTGAGAAGCCGGCGATGAAGACGGATTTAGGTGGGGGAGGAGGGAGAAGCTACGGTTGCGGCCACAGGATGACCCCTAAGGAAGGAAGACAACGAGAAGTAAAACCAAATGGTAATAAGTTAAAGTTAAAGTACCAATGATTGTCACACACACACTAGGTGTGGCAAAATTATTCTCTGCATTTGACTCATCACCCATAATCACCCCCTGGAAGGTGAGAGGAGCAGTGAGCAGCAGCAGTGGCCGCGCCCGGGAATAATTTTTGGTGATTTAACCCCCAATTCCAACCCTTGATGCTGAGTGCCAAGCAGGGAAGTAATTGGTCCCATTTTTATAGTCTTTGGTATGACACGGCCGGGGTTTGAACTCACGACCTACCGATCTCAGGACGGACACTCTGAACACCTAACACACAACTATAAGTAGGTTGTGTATGAATGAAGGAGATAACATCTACATAAATAAAGTGCATTATACACATTGAAGTTGTGTTTATGTGAATATTTCTGGGGAAGTGTCCATAGCTTTCATCCGGTTCTTAAAGAGGCCCATGACTGAAAAAGGTTAAGAAACACTGCAAATCAAGCATGAAAAAATTAAGCTGTGCTGTTAGATCAGTGACTGGCAGCTTTAACTGTTTGAAAACACTCTCTCTTGACCTTTTTTGGCCTTCTCTCACCAAGAGTGTTTTTGTCTGAGAGACTGAGGGGGAAGTTTCATTTTAGACACAGTGAGCATGCATCCAAAAAGAAATGCTGTGAGTAAAAAAAAAACGTATACATACAGTGAGGGTAATAATTATTTCATTCTTTGCTGATTTTGTTTAGTTGACCATCCTACAAATAGTTTTGACAGGTTTATTTTGACAAAGAGAAACAGATTATTAAAAAATACAAGCAATGTGCTAATCAGCAACCAGTCACTATCGGCAAATTTATGAGAAAAAGTATGTGGAAATGTCTGTCACAAGACACTGCGGTAGTAGACAGTAGGGATGCGGTACTCTGTATAGTCCTACACGGGACAATCCACTTTAATTAAAAAAACACAAATTGTGATATTAATCAAGATCGGATAATAGAAAACAAATTATCGTGATAGTTTTTTTGCCATATCGCGCAGCCCTACCTTTGAGGCAGTTTTTCAGCTAAGGTTACAGTCAGGAAGACTTCATCACATTAGGGTTTTATGTACCATATAATATTGGATAAGAACCACCAGGGCTCAGCCAAAACACTGAAAACAAACAATAGCCAGAACACCGAAAACATGCCATAGGTCTACCAGTATGACAATTAAAAAAATATATACAGCCAAGGCAACAAAACAGTGGCTCAGTAAGAACCACCTTAATCCCATTAAGTTTCAGTGGGGGGGGGCTGAAACTGACTTATCACAAGTAATAGTCTAGAACAGTGGTTCTCAACCTTTTTTCAGTGATGTACCCCCTGTGAAAATGTTTTTAATTCAAGTACCCCTTAATCAGAGCAAAGCATTTTGGTTGAAAAAAAGAGATAAAGAAGTAAAATACAGCACTATGTCATCAGTTTCTGATTTATTACATTGTATAACAGTGCAAAATATTGCTCATTTGTAGTGGTCTTTCTTGAACTATTTGGGAAAAAAGATATAAAAATAATTAAAAACTTGTTGAAAAATAAACAAGTGATTAAATTATAAATAAAGATTAGAAGTAATCATCAACTTAAAGTGCCCTCTTTGGGGATTGTAATAGAGATCCATCTGGATTCATGAACTTAATTCTAAACATTTCTTCACAAAAAAAGAAATCTTTAACATCAATATTTATGGAACATGTCCACAAAAAATCTAGCTGTCAACACTGAATATTGCATTGTTGCATTGTAATGAATGGAATAGCCTACTTGATTTGATGTTCAGTTTATGAACTTACATTCATATTTTGTTGAAGTATTATTCAATAAATATATTTATAAAGGATTTTTGAATTGTTGCTATTTTTTGAATATTTACAAAAAATCTCACGTACCCCTTGGCATACCTTCAAGTACCCCCAGGGGTACGCGTACCCCCATTTGAGAACCACTGGTCTAGAAAACCTTCAGAATTTGTTGAGTATAAGTCACGTTGTGGTTGGGATTCAAACACTTTTTTAGTCCCTGAAGAAGCCTTAAAGATGCTGTATGTCACGTATACGTGGCTTTCTAGAGGGCCCTGACGTTTCTACGAGCTGCAAGCATTATGTCCACACATGTCCACTTCGTCCCACAATTCGCACACACGTGCAAAAAGTTAACTGTTATGTTACAAAAGCAGTGTTTGAAAAGGCGTATGATTGTATTCACCTGTTCTACTGAAATATAGCAACCACAGCATTGGTTTAAGTCCTTTTGTTCACGAACATACTTTTCGTGGCTTAGGCATTTTATTGTACTGCAATTTTTACAAATTCTAATTAAAGATGCGCTGATATAGTATATGCATATGCAAAAGTATATGATTAGCCAATGCTGATTAATTCCTTTTAATGTTGTTTGTTATTTTTTTTAAATTTAGGGAATACATCTATAAACTAGGAGATGTGTATTGAATCCGGTACTTTTTTTTTTGCCATCGACTTAATCCCGCCGGTGCTAGCAGGCACCAATTCACGTAAAATCCAACGGCGCCAGGTTTCAGTACCTGGGTTCCGCGTGACGTCACGCCTGGTTGCCGACTAAGAAGGGAATAGGCGACCACTTCAGCAGCACTGAGAGGGGACACAGCTAAACTACTGTACCTCAAGCAAATGTTGCAATTTTCAATGCAAGCAAAGAAATGTTCTTTTAAAAAATCTCTATCGTACAGTAAGTAAAGTAAGGCTCCACTTTACCAAAAATGCGCTAGCTTGATGCTAGAATATATTTGCTTTGCTATTGACATGCTACAGATTAGCATTCACAATTTTACATGGGAATTTCAACACCTCCAAATTTGTTAATCAAAACTACAACTAAGACGCACGTTACAATCACACAGCTGGTGCATAATAACTTACAGTATTAACACTTTTGGGGCACAACAAAAGACTAGAAAGCAAAAACTGAGCTGACTTGCCAACGCACCATAAACTATACACTAGTACCATCAAATGTTTTGGACTTGCAACTGTAACTGAGACTCAGAGATGTCACAATAAAACAAGCTATAACAACTGTGCAGCAGTTATAATCAGCTCATGTTTAAATGTTGCAATAAAAAAAACATTATCAAAAACAATTAATACAACTAGAGGTGTAAAAATTAAACAGTACAAACCGAAAACCGATTTTAACTTTAGAGATGTGAATACATCATTTGGCGAGCCTTTGTATCGATCTATGTGTAGTACGGATCGATCGATGTCCGGTTGGAAAGTCATGAATCGGTTGATTGTAGATCTAATCTTGCGAGACTTCTGTGAAGACGTAATACGAGAGTACCGTCGGAAGTCACCACACAGTGTAAACCGATCAGAAGCAGGGCAGTTATTCTCGAGTGTCTTTGTTCCTCAACTTGGCGACTTTCTCGCTAAATCTAGAATCTTTCCAACACCTCATAGTGACTTTCTTTCTCAAAAGCGACGAGCGACAAATCTCGCAATTGTTTTTGGATGTTAGGAGACATGAAAGCATGTAACACTCTGTCTTTAACGTACGAGCGGTGCTGATATGAGCACCGAATGTCTGCTCTTAGACAGCTAGTAGTGAAAACACGTTTCGTTGTACTTTTAAGTGCAATGACAATAAAGTTGCATGCCATTCTCGCCAGAGCAGAGAGGAGACACACACCCAGTCTGTGCAGAGCTGCCGCTGTTTCTGCCTCGGTTGAGTCACGCTTCAAATAAAAACAAACCGATCGTTTAATTTTATGAGCTAGTCAATAGATTTGGTTTGTTTGTGAATATCTCAGAGACCCTTCAGTCTTTTAATGAAGTTGATACGCTAACATTTAACAATGTAGAACAAAGAAAAATACAACTGAACTAGGAATCAACATAAGAAAAGTAATTTACAGTTGAAATCATAATTAGCATTTTTTAACTCACATTTTTCTTTAAGTTTATGGATTGCAATGCCTTGAAGTTGATAATTCTACAATTTGCTAATAATCAATACCTGTTTAGTATGTGTCTATTCAAAAAATAAACACATGACATTGTTCTGATATGATACATGATATGTTTAATTTTCCTTTTCACCATGCAAAGCTTCCATCTGCATCGAATCAAATCCTATCGTATTGCATTGAATCGCATCAAATCGCAATGTTTTAAAAAGTATTGTTATCGTATCGTAACTCGTGTATCAAGATTCATATCAGATCGGCATTTATGGTAGAGATGCACACCCCTATTATTAGCACACACAAAAATACAGAAAATTGGTACTAGTATCGATTCTCAGGTACCGGAATATGATACCGTATCGGTTTAATTGTGAGCATCCCTACCGTAGACACATACAAATCAGCAACAAAAAACCTAATTAGATACCCCTATGTCAACTGTAACAAATACAAACATTTGTTAAACCAGTTTTCTTAAACCACTATTGTGACACGTTGGTTGTGTTCTTTGATTATTTTTGATTAAATACAAATTTGGAATTAGGAGCTGGTGACACACAAACAGCTTTAAATAGAGGAAGGAAATATATTCACACTACTTAACGAAAAAAGATGCAGGTGTGAGACTGCAGTCCCAAAGAAATGAGCTGATTGGTTATGACACAGGTGCAACTCAGCAGGGATAATGAGCAAGCCTGCTGCCGTAGATTACAATTTCGCAGCACCATCAGCTTTTATACATATTCTTCCTTCTGCTTATCCCTCTGACACTTTTCTTAGTAGTGTGACAACCTTTATGCACAAACCCACAATAAAGTCAGGACGGTTATCTTCGCACGTCTCTCCTCACAGGAGGGCTGGGAAACAGGGCACCAGAGATGGATCTGCTCCAAGATAACAAAAGCCTGGCTACCTCACTGGTAGAGATAAAATAGATCAAATAAACAGAGCACTGATGATAGAAAGAACTAACCTTGTTTCTTTTGTGGCCATGCTGCATGAAACCGGGTTAAAGAAACTCTAGATGACGACTGACATAACCTGCACTTCTCCATTCTATTTGATCTCTGCACTTTCAAATTCATCTTTCCCCTCCTTTGGGATCAAATGCATACTATCTCTGCCGGTTGAGTTGATTTGATGTGTAAAAAGGAAAAAACAAAAAAAATTCAATTAGGAATGGGCGATATGCCCTAAAATCTCTATCGCAATATCTATATATCTATCGCAATATCTATCGCAGGAATATGAGCATTTTTTTAGAAAAAAAAAGATGAAAATTGAGGGAAAAAAGAGGAACATTTCTACCAGCACAAAGTGTTGCCATTTGAATCCCAAAATACTTTTTTTTTTTTTTTAATTAAGACTACATGTCCTGCAAATGGGTGTGTTTGTACACTTTATTTTTATTTTAGATTTATTTTCATCTACCAACTCTTTTGGCTGTCCTTTGGATACTTACAGTATTTTTCGGAGTATAAGTCGCTCCGGAGTATAAGTCGCACCGGACGAAAATGCATAATAAAGAAGGAAAAAAACAAAGTCGCACTGGAGTATAAGTCGCAATTTTGGGGGAATTTTTTTTGATAAAACCCAACACCAAGAATAGACATTTGAAAGGCAATTTAAAATAAATAAAGAATAGTGAACAACAGGCTGAATAAGTGTACGTTATATGAGGCACAAATAACCAACTGAGAACGTGCCTGGTATGTTAACGTAACATATTATGGTAAGAGTCAATCAAATAACTATAACATATAGAACATGCTATACGTTTACCAAACAATCTGTCACTCCTAATCGCTAAATCCCATGAAATCTTATACGTCTAGTCTCTTACGTGAATGAGCTAAATAATATTATTTGATATTTTACGGTAATGTGTTAATAATTTCACACATAAGTTGCTCCTGAGTATAAGTCGCACCCCCGGCCAAACTATGAAAGAAACTGCGACTTATAGTCCGAAAAATACGGTACATGTCCGACGTAATGTTTTGGGATTTTTTTTAGTACATCATTTACTAACATTATTCTGATTGAAAATGTTATATCAAATTCTATAACATGCATGCAAATAACTCAGAAAACGTTTCCTATTTGACAACTCTATCCTGTTGCCACGCCCCTCGGGTAATATACTTCCGGTGTTGTGACCTCCGTTTACATCAGTCACGTCAAAAATATACCTTCGCACTGGCTACTATTTTATTTTTGTCCTGTCCAGCTGCTCAGGCAAATCATATTGTTGATGTAGATGCCCATATTTGCTGTACAGATTTACTTTACAAAAAAGAAGTGTGGGATACTTCTCTTGTTGCCTTATTTGTATTTAACTTTATTAATGAATTTATATTAATGTTTGGCGCAGCCGGACTTGAGCAGGAGGGGATAGAAAGCGAAAAAAAGAAAGAGGGGGAATTTGGGGAGTCAAGAGGGGGATAGGACAGAGGAACAACAATAACAACAGGACAGCATCAGCAAATACGATATGTACAAATATGATACGAAAAGTGATAGCAGTTAGTGAAGTATATAACACAGAAATGACAATGGACATTATTGCACTACAAATGTAGCAATAATAATACCAATAGAAATAGCACTATTGATAATGAATAATAACAAATATTTATTCTTTTATCAACTTGTTTCAAATGCAACAATACATATATGTAATGATAACTTGAGTTACAAAAGAAAGCAGATAAATGGAGGGGAAGAAAGAGAAGCAAACTGTATTAACCTTGTAGATTGTTATAGTAAAGATAGTTTAAGTTTTGTCAGTGTGCCGTGTTTTACCCAGTTTCCCCTAGGGGAACAACGTTAATATATGTTTGATGAAACGTGATTATATGCATGAGTGTATATTGCATATGTGCTTGTATATGTACAGTATGTGTATATGTATGTATGTGCAGTGAATGTGAGTGTGTATGCATGCAGGCAAAAGGAACAGCGAGGACCTGCAGCGAGGCGAGCGTTCAACAAATTTAGTTTGGATCGTATTTTTTTGATAATTCATTAAAAGCGCAGAGGTGATATTTTGACGCGAAAAATTAATGATTAAAAACACAGGTTTTCGCAGACATTTCACATGCTTGTATAAGTCAGCCTCCTGCGATAACGATATAGATCACAATATATCGTTATATATAATTTGGCATTAGAGCTGCAACTAACAACTATTTTGATACTAGTCAACTAATCAGATTATTAAGTATAAACCCATTCAGTGGCTCTAATTTATCCATCTGCTTTTAAATTCAGTTTAAGATATGTTTGGCATGTACCGTATTTTTCGGAGTATAAGTCGCACCTGCCGAAAATGCATAATAAAGAAGGAAAAAAACATATATAAGTCGCACTGGAGTAAAAGTTGCATTTTTGGGGGAAATGTATTTGATAAAACCCAACACCAAGAATAGACATTTGAAAGGCAATTTAAAATAAATAAAGAATAATGAACAACAGGCTGAATAAGTGTACTTTATATGAGGCATAAATAACCAAGTGAGAATGTGCCTGGTATGTTTACGTAACATATTATGGTAAGAGTCATTCAAATAACTATAACATATAGAACATGCTATACGTTTACCAAACAATCTATCACTCCTTATCGCTAAATCCCATGAAATCTTATACGTCTAGTCTCTTACGTGAATGAGCTAAATAATATTATTTGATATTTTACGGTAATATGTTAATAATTTCACACATAAATCGCTCCTGAGTATAAGTCGCACCCCCTGGCTATGAAAAAAACTGCGACTTATAGTCCGAAAAATACGGTACTAACTACCAAAGAGGACCAATTCATGTAGAAATATTTATACTGTAACTGTGCTTCTTATTAGCAAAATAATTATTAAACTTTTGTCTATTTAAAAGCAGGGGCAGGCCCAGTGCTGACAAAAACAATGTATATTTTTTTTATGAAAACAAAGGACATTAAAAAAGCAACAATTAAAACAAATACCAAAAGCTTTCTAAATACCTCAAAAAAACAAAAACAAATTTGATATGTTTTAAAAAAGCTGCACACAGATACATTGTTAATTGTTAATTAACTGCTGGAAATGTTACAAATCCAAAAGACTTGATTAATTCTAAACATTTTACCTATCTGATAGATTGTATTAAGGTTGTACGGTATACCGGTATTAGTTTAGTACCGCGATACTAATTAATCATATTCGGTACTATACCGCCTCTAAAAAGTACCGGTCGCCCACCCCCCTGTCGTCGTCACATTGCTGGTTTACGAGCAGAGGAGCATGTTCGGCAGCGCACAATCACGGAGGTTTTACAAGCAGACAATGTGTGTAGACAGAAAAGGGAGAACGGACGCATTTTGGCTTAAAAACTAACAATAAAGGTGAAGTTATAACACTGAAACACCCTCAGGAAGAGGTGCTTTAAGACATGACTAGTTAGCGGCTAAAGTCCATCCGCAGTCTGCAGTGTTTTAGCTACTTCTAAATCACTAATCCTCGCCTCCATGGCGACAAATAAAGTAAGTTTACAAGTATAACCCCTGCAGGGCGAGGAACAGCTAAACATGCTTCACTACACACCGTAGCTCACCGGCGTCACAATCTAAACAAACGCCATTGGTGGATCTACACCTGACATTTACTGTAATGATACCAAGTACAGGAGCGTATCTAGTCAATACTACCGGTACTATGATTACATCAATATTTTTTAGCATCACAAAATCTAAAATGTTTTTAAATTGTATATTATGTTTATGTTTTTTATGATTTTATGGACACATGAGGACTTTGAATATGTCCAATGTATGATCCTGTAACGACTTGGTATCGGATTGATACCCAAATTTGTGGTATCATCCAATACTAATGTGAAGCATCCAAACAACAGAAGAATAAGTGATTATTACATTTTAAAAGAAGTGTTGATAGAACATGTTAAAAGAGAAAATAAGCAGATATTAACAGTAAATGAACAAGTAGATTAATAATTCATTTTCTACCACTTGTCCTTAATCATTTTGACAAAATAATAGAATGGAAGATGACACAATATGTTACTGCATATGTCAGCAGCTAAATTAGGAGCCTTTGTTTGTTTACTTACTACTAAAAGACAAGTTGCCTTGTATGTTCACTATTTTATTTAAGGACAAAATTGCAATAAGATATATATGTTTAATGTACTGTAAGATTTTTTGTTAAAATAAAGCCAATAATGCAATTTTTTTGTGTTCCCCTTTATTTAGAAAAGTATCGAAAAGTACCGAAATACATTTTGGTACGTGTACCAAAATATTGGTATCGGGACAACACTAGATTGTATATTTTTTCTTTTATGATAGATGGATGGATGGATATCAGCACCATTGTGCCAAATAGTCATGTGTGCGCGCGTGCGTGTGTCTGTGATTGACGTTTATTGTGCAGACGCTGCTTCGCACCTGAACTGGAACGTTCATAACTCGGCTCTTACGTCATTCCCAGCTCCGACTTCAAACTTTCGAGGTAAATGAAATGCAAAATGTAAACAATAACAAAAACAACCATTTTTGATGATAAAAAAGAATAATCATGAGAATTTACTTGGTTTCGTCAATGTCTATAAAAGTATCGATCCGTCCACCTTTGTTTACATTCAATCGCTCTAGCTTGCAGTTATCGGTTAGAATATCCTCTTATGGTGTGTAGTGTAGCATATTTATTTATTTTTTTTGTCCTCTAGGAATGATACTTGTAAGAAAATTACTCTATTTTCCACCATGGAAGCAAGCATTGCTCACTTAGAAGGGGCTCTGCTGCACTGAGAATCGGAAGGGATATTAGCCGCTAGCGAAGGCGCTACATTGTGTGAGGACGCTGCGTTTGTTTGCCAGTTGTTGTCAAATTTGAGGGACATGGCTAGAAAGTGTCACCAAAATCAGCATCTTTTTTTTGGTATCAACATTTGTAAGTTTTACAGTGTAACTAAAACTGTTTATACCTACTTAACCGTCCAATGTGTGATGTCTCAGTGTTTTCTTTCATACATGCTACCCCAATGTAATGAAGCTAGGGTTGGTAGTAAGGATGTCCGATAATATTGGACTGCCGATACTATCGGCCGATAAATGCTTTAAAATGTAATATCGGAAATTATCGGTATCGGTTTCAAAATTATCGGTATCGGTTTCAAAAAGTAAAATGTATGACTTTTTAAAACGCCGCTGTGTACACGGACATACGGAGAAGTACAGAGCGCCAATAAACCTTGAATGCACTGCCTTTGCGTGCCGGCCCAGTCACATAATATCTACGGCTTTAGACACACTCACAAGTGAATGCATTGCATACTTGATCAACAGCCATACAGGTCACACTGACGGTGGCCATATAAACAACTTTAACATTGTTACAAATATGCGCCACACTGTGAACCCACACCAAACAAGAATGACAAACACATTTCGGGAGAACATCCGCACCGTAACACAACATAAACACAACAGAACAAATATCCAGAACCCCTTGCAGCACTAACTCTTCCGGGACGCTACAATATACACCCCCCGCTACCCCCTACCCCCCACCTCATCCCCGCCCCCCCTAACCCCGCCCACCTCAACCTCCTCATGCTCTCTCAGGGAGAGCATGTCCCAAATTCCAAGCTGCTGTTTTGAGGCATGTTAAAAAAATAATGCACTTTGTGACTTCAATAATAAATATGGCAGTGCCATGTTGGCATTTTTTCCATAACTTGAGTTGATTTATTTTGGAAAACCTTGTTACATTGTTTAATTCATCCAGCGGGGCATCCCAACAAAATTAGGCATAATAATGTGTTAATTCCACAACTGTATATATCGGTATCGGTTGATATCGGTATCGGTAATTAAGAGTTGGACAATATCGGAATATCGGATAGCGGCAAAAAAGTCATTATCGGACATCTCTAGTTGGTAGCACTAGCTAATATGCTAACATGTCCACGAGTGTCTGTGATAGTATTAATAACTTACAACCGCATTCCTTTTGTATTGTTTCAGTTACACAAATTCTTCAGTAAACTCACCAGGACGTCAACGTTGAGTTATTGAGTCTGTTTAGCTGATTGGAGAGCTAACTAATGGTCTAAGTCTAACTCCCGCAGCTCGATACTACGATGACTTCTGTTTTGTTTGATCAGCCGGTTCACTCCCGTGTTACAGGCACCGTTTGGAAAGAATTAAGGCATGAAAAAAAAAAAAGTATTTCTGTGTAAATCATTTGTGGTGTAGCTAATATATGGAAAAATATTTTTTCCTCTAAAATTTAGTGGGTGCGGCTTTTATAGTCTCTACCTCTTGAGGCAGGCTTGAGGTGACTACCTCTTGAAGCTCATCGAGAGAATGCCAAGAGTGTGCAAAGCAGTAATCAGAGGAAAGGGTGGCTATTTTGAAGAAACTAGAATATAAAACATTTTTTCAGTTATTTCACCTTTTTTTGTTAAGTACATAACTCCACATGATTGTATGTGTCCACCGGCACCACGAGTGAGGAGTTTAGCCCCATCCTGCCATTGTATAAGGTAGTAGAGGTCAGCATGCTTAGTAGTTGTGCCATTGATTAAGTGAGCTTGAAAGAGGTCTGTATGATTATATACAGTACAGGCCAAAAGTTTCACATTTCAATGTGTTTTCTTTATTTTCATGACTATTTACATTTTAGATTGTCACTGAAGGCGTCAACATAATGACTTACCTCTTGAAGCTCATCAAGAGAATGCCAAGAGTGTACAAAGCAGTAATCAGAGCAAAGGGTGGCTATTTTGAAGAAACTTGAATATAAAACGTGTTTTCAGTTATTTCACCTTTTTTTGTTAAGTACATAACTCCACATGTGTTCATTCATAGTTTTGATGCCTTCAGTGACAATCTACAATGTAAATAGTCATGAAAATAAAGAAAACACATTGAATGAGAAGGTGTGTCTAAACTTTTGGCCTGTACTTTATGTTACGGCGAGGCTGCATGGTTTGTGGTTGGTGTCGTGATCCGGGAAGCAGAAAAGACAGCCGGCAACAGTGTGCAGGTAAAGGGGTCTTTAGTGATCAAAAATACAAAAGAAAAAACGTGCAACAGGAAAGTGCACCAAAATCACAGGCAGGTTAAACACGGAAAGCAATGGAGCGACGCATGAACACCGGTCACAAGATAATGATCTCACACCAGAGGCTGGCTTAATACTTTGGCAGCAGGTGAGAATAATTATTAAAAATATCCAGCCGGTGATCAGAACCGCGCTCAGCAGCCAGAGTGAAGTGGCTGCATGGGGACAAAATATGAGCGCTAAACAGGAAAACACCCCCAACACAGAGAAAATACCACAAAACCAAAAACAAGGCATGACAAAGCATGACAATACAAGTAAAGAAGAAGAGGCAGAATTCTCATACTTTAACATCCAGAAAGAAATTATGTCAGTCAGCTTAAAAAATGCCTCAACTATAAACCATGTGAAGGAGCCCAGAATTGATTTAAACGTTTGCGATACTTCAGGGTTCCTCATGATAAAACCTTACAATGTATTAAATCCATAAACTGCTAAATTAAAAAAAATAGTAAATGGCGAGTTATTGGAATGTAGAGAAATCCCATATGTTTTACCAATTTTCCAAGGAGATTGATTATATTTTGAAATGCAAATGTTGATGCTCCTTTGACTCGCAGCCTTGGACACACGTGTTTATGAAACCCCCTGATGTTTTTGGTGCTAAATTGACCACAACATTGGCACCGCATAAAAGATTATGTCGCAACTAGTCTAACGTTTCCAAAAAATAATGTTGAAAAAAACAACTTTAAGCCTTGTCCAGTTGTTTACTGACATATAGAAGACATGTTTAAATAACTTGTACTGCAAATGAACATCGGCTCTAAATATCAGTTATCGGCATCCTTGACTGATAATAATCGGTATCAGCCCTGAAAAAAACATATCAGGCAGTCTCTAGTATACAGTGGTACCTCAACAAGTACCTTAACTTTAGAGATGTCCGATAATATCGGCCTGCCGATATTATCCACCGATAAATGCGTTAAAATGTAATAACGGAAATTATCGGTATCGTTTTTTTATTATCGGTATCAGGTTTTCTTGTTTTTGTTTTTTTAAATATTTTATTTTTTATTAAATCAACATAAAAAACACAAGATACACTTACAATTAGTGCACCAACCCAAAATACCTCCCTCCCCCATTTACACTCATTCACACTCATTCACACAAAAGGGTTGTTTCTTTCTGTTATTAATATTCTGGTTCCTACATTATATATCAATATATATCAATACAGTCTGCAAGGGATACAGTCCGTAAGCACACATGATTGTGCGTGCTGCTGGTCCACTAATAGGACTAACCTTTAACAGTTAATTTTACTAATTTTCATTAATTACTAGTTTCCAGAGGTGGGTAGAGTAGCCAGAAATTGTACTCAAGTAAGAGTACTGTTACTTTAGAGATTTATTACTCAAGTAAAAGTAAGGAGTAGTCACCCAAATATTTACTTGAGTAAAAGTAAAAAGTATGTTGTAAAAAAACTACTCAAGTACTGAGTAACTGATGAGTAACATACAGACACATATCATAAATATATATATATATATATATATATATATATATATATATATATATATATATATATATATATATATATACATACACACACACACATATATACATATATATATATATATATATATATATATATACACACACGTATATATATATATATATATATATATATATATATATATATATATATATATATATATATATATATACCTACATACATTGATATATACAGTATATAATTTATATTTATTTATTTTTGCCGTTTTTGTTTACATGTTAATAGTGTTTTAATGAATATACATGCATGTTTAACACATATAGATTCCTTTCTTTCATGAAGACAAGAATATAAGGCTTTTGACGGAGTGTACGGTTGAAATAAAAAATGGTCTTTTTTCCTTCACACTTTTGATTGATTGATTGGAACTTGTATTAGTAGATTACACAGTACAGTACATATTCCGTACAATTGACCACTAAATGGTAACACCCCAATAAGTTTTTCAACTTGTTTAAGTCAGGTCATGTGACCCCTGGCTCTGTTTGATTGGTCCAACGTCACCAGTGACTGCATCTGATTGGTGGAACGGAGTGAACGTCACCAGTGACTGTATTTGTTGAAACGCAGGCACTATGGATGTCTGTCTGACAGACCAAAACAAACAAAGCGTGCATTAACAGATCGATAAAAATTAGTAGCGAGCGAGCTGAATGTAGATAAAAGTAGCGGAGTAAAAGTAGCGTTTCTTCTCTATAAATATACTCAAGTAAAAGTAAAAGTATGTTGCATTAAAACTACTCTTAGAAGTACAATTTATCCCAAAAGTTACTCAAGTAGATGTAACGGAGTAAATGTAGCGCGTTACTACCCACCTCTGCTAGTTTCTATGTAACTGTTTTTATATTGTTTTACTTTCTTTTTTATTCAAGAAAATGTTTTTAATTTATTTATCTTATTTTATAAACAATTTAAAAAAGTACCTTATCTTCACCATACCTGGTTGTCCAAATTAGGCATAATAATGTGTTAATTCCACGACTGTATATATCGGTTGATATCGGTATCGGTTGATATCGGTATCGGTAATTAAAGAGTTGGACAATATCGGAATATCGGATATCGGCAAAAAGCCATTATCGGACATCCCTACTTAACTTACAAGTACTTTAAGCTGTCTCTTGGCTAATTATGCTTTCGGTTGCGAGCAAAAATTCGAGGTACAAGACTCAATACCCCCAGTTGGCATAGTAAACGTTACAGTAGGATCCGAGCAAAACATCTGGTCTTAGTTGCTAGCATTAGCCAATAGCTAAAGATGGACATAACTTCAGTTTTCTAGCCATGTGAAGAAAGATGGTAAGTGTAAAAGACAGTACTGAGAAGAAAAAGCTGATGAAATTCATTGAAGTAAAGAAACGATCAAAAACATGACTGACCGTGTGGTCAACTTGGCTTAGCAGTTTGAGCGTATCACTGCTCGTCTGCACCATACTGAAGCAGAAAAAGCCAATAACGCAGCCAAGGACGTTAAAATAATATCTTAAATGACTGACGATTATCCATGAAAATATGAAGAAGCTGCAGATAGTGTGTTTGACAGAGAAGCAGCTCAAAAAATAACCTATAGAATTCGCTCTCCAAGGTAAATACTGTACATTATTACTACATAACTTCATAAAACTACTGTAGTTGTTTGTAGTACATTCTCTTAAATAGTTTTTCATACAATATTTATTATATAAAAGTTTGTTTTTCTTTTTCAAAGGCATGTTAGATTACATTTATTTCCATTACAGTCAAAGTTCGATACAACGTGGTTATTGGGATCCATAAAATCCCAATTGCGTGTTATATAGTACTTTTATTTACCTTTTTTTCCCCCAAAAACAATACAATAAAATGATCCCGATTTACGTGGTGAAAACAGCTGTGGTTTGCAGACTTACTAAGGCATAGTGGTTTAGGTTTGTGAGCTCCTGTCTTGTTGACAGTAAACAGTAGCAAGACTCAGTCTTTAAATTGTTTGAATCCTTCTGTGCTTTGTGCTTTCTTGACCACATTTTACAGAACATTGCTTTATATCGGCAGTCTTTAAATTGTTTGAATCCTTCTATGCTTTGTGCTTTCTTGACCACATTTTACAGAACATCGCTTTATATCGGACCACGATGTATCAAACTTTAACTGTAATTTCAATAGGAGACATTATTTCACAGAATAATTATTCAGAATACAAGCAGCATCACAGAACTAATTAAACGTGTGTCTCGAGTTAGGATTGGTACCGAATTCTAAACTTTTTAGGCACCGACCGAATTCTGTCGGTACTACCGAGTACCGATTCACATAAAATTAAATTCTGCAATATTTTTATACTTTTGTTACGACGTTATGTCAAGCTTAAACGCTTAGCTAGGAAACAAGCATTCAAGCAGCACTCAACCAAACTGTCTCTAGGTAATGATGTAATGTTCAATGTCAACAAAGCAAGAACTCTGGTAGAAGACGCTCGAACGTACAGCAAGTCTCCAATTTTCTTAAATGCGCTAGCTTGATGCTAATTTACATTGGCTTTGCCATGGAAATGCTACTGCTTAGCATTAGTGATTTTACATGACGATTTCAACACTTTCAAATGTGTTAGTGAAAACTACAACAAAAATACATGTTACAATCAAACAGCAAGTTAAGTTAAAGTTAAGTTTAAGTACCAATGATTGTCACACACACTAGGTGAGATGAAATTTGTCCTCTGCATTTGACCCATCCCCTTGATCACCCCCTGGGAGGTGAGGGGAGTAGTGGGCAGCAGCGGTGCCGCGCCCGGGAATCATTTTTGGAGATTCAACCCACAATTCCAACCCTTGATGCTGAGTGCCAAGCAGGAAGGTAATGGGTCCCATTTTTATAGTCTTTGGTATGACTCGGCCGGAGTTTGAACTCACAACCTACCGATCTCAGGGCGGACACTCTAACCACTAGTAGGTCATTAGTAAGTGAGTAGGTAATTAGTAGAATACTAGAAGACTACTTCCTGGCAAGACAACACACCATAGCTTTCATACTACGGTGTGTCTAACGTCTTGGAAATGCGACTGTATGCAAAGCCTACCATATAATACTTGCAAATAAGACTCAAAAATGTAAACAAGGTATACAAACTGTACAGCACAGCTATCATAATCAGCTCATTTTAAAATGTTACAATAAAAATGAGATTTTATTATTTAACAATTAACATTTCTTAACACACACAAAAGTACCGTATTTTTCAGACTATAAGTCGCAGTTTTTTTCATAGTTTGGCCAGGGGTGCGACTTATACTCAGGTGCGACTTATGTGTGAAATTATTAACACATTATCGTAAAATATCAAATAATATTATTTAGCTCATTCACGTAAGAGACTAGACGTATAAGATTTCAACAGATTTAGCGATTAGGAGTGACAGATTGTTTGGTAAACGTATAGCATGTTCTATATGTTATAGTTATTTGAATGACTCTTACCATAATATGTTACATTAACATACCAGGCATGCAGTGTTGGGACTAACACGTTACAAAGTAACCCGTTACTGTAACGCCGTTAGTTTCGGCGTAACTAGTAATCTAACGCGTTATTTTTTATATTCAGTAACTCAGTTACCGTTACTACATGATGCGTTACTGCGTTATTTTACGTTACTTTTGATGTAGTATCGGCTAGAAACAGAAGCGCTGCGGTGTCGTTCTTCTGAATCTTCCTCTGTCACAAGCCGGAGAGAAGAAAAGAGGCGCGGTCTATGTGTGTGTCTGGGTGTGGGTGTGGGGAGGAGAGGCACACACGTGATCCGCGGTTTGATATATGAAACAAAAACAAAAAAAGTTGTTGGCACGTTCAGTCCACACACAGCGTGGTCATGGCGAGCGGAGTAACGGAGGAGCTTGAACGCCCCGCGCCATTGAATCGGTGTGTTTATAGGTGCAGACTCGGTTGTGCAAAACGAGGGTTTTAAACACATGCTGAACGTGCTTGAGCCACGTTACGACATCCCGTCGCGCACCCACTTCAGCGATAAGATTGTGCCAGATCTTTATGAGCAGGAGAAGAAAAAAGTTGTGGATGAACTATCCCGAGCATCATCTGTTGCGCTCATGACAGACGGGGGGACGTCCAGGGGAACTATAAGCGCTCACTTCATCACAGCAGACCGGGAGATGAGAAGACACGCCCCCTCTACGAGAGTCACCTTGCGAAGGTACTGACACAAGAAGTGGAGGAATGGAAGATAAAGATATCCCAGTCACACGTGATAATGCCAAAAATCAAATAATTACAGTGAATGAGGCAGGACTGGGACCACAGATAGGTGCTTTGCACATGTAGTGAATTTGGCATCACAGAAGGGAATCTCAGTCAATAGGATGGAGCGCCTCCTTGGGAGGATCAGGAAGGAGGTTTCCTACTTCCACCCAAGCACAACAGCTGCTCATGTGCTTAAGACCAAGCAAGAAACGCTAAAGCTGCCTACTCATAAGCTCATACATGATGTCCCAACGAGGTGGAACTCCACTTATGATATGTTGGCGCAGCAGGCAGCTATATACTCTGCATTGACCCACAACACCCTGAAGACAAATGTCACCCTGTCTGATGATGATGTGAGAGTGGCAGATGAGGTCCTCCAGGTGCTTAAACCCCTCAAAAGTGTTACATCTCTACTGAGCACTGAAACTTCACCATCTGTGTCAATGATCCTGCCACTGAAAACAAGGATTCAACAATCCATGGCTCCAAGTGTGGAAGACAGCAGCATCACTCCAGATGTCAGGCTTTATTTCACTACCTATGTTTCAAGGAAGATGCCTTCTTATCTTGCACTTTAACTTGTTTTTTTATTAATGGTCATTGGTCCAAGTTTAAAGAAAGGAGGAATGCCTTTTTATGTTGCACTGTTTTTCATTAATTATGTTAAAAGGAAAATAAAAATGCATGCCAAGTTGATCAACAGATTGTATTATTCTCTAGTGCAATAACAGTACTGAAATGAAGGCTAAAAGGGCATTAATGGGAGCTTTAAAAAAAAAAAGGAAAAAAAAGAAGTAACTAAATAGTTACTTTTCACAGTAACGCATTACTTTTTGGTGTAAGTAACTGAGCTAGTAACTGAGTTACTTTTGAAATAAAGTAACTAATAACTGTAACTAGTTACTGGTTTTCAGTAACTAACCCAACACTGCAGGCACGTTCTCAGTTGGTTATTTATGCCTCATATAACGTACACTTATTCAGCCTGTTGTTCACTATTTATTTATTTTAAATTGCCTTTCAAATGTCTATTCTTGGTGTTGGGTTTTATCAAATACATTTCCCCCAAAAATGCGACTTATGTATGTTTTTCCCTTCTTTATTGTGCATTTTCGGTCGGAGCGACTTATACTCCGCAAAATACGGTAGTAAAAATTGGTACCTGTATTAATTCCCAGGTACCATATCAGTTCAAATGTGAAATATACCCATCCCTATAATCTTAAGGTACCACTGCAGTGGCAAATGCAGCCTTAAATATAATGTAACTGGGGGACATTGAGCGGGCAGTCTGGTGCCCTGGAGTAGTGCAGTCTGAATGCCAACCAAACCAAAACGAAGGTGTGACCATTCTTGACTAAACTGAACCGAGTCCGCGAGACTATGCTGGTAGAAATGCCCTCCTGTTGTGTGAGCTTACAGGAGAGAACACCGTTGCATTGTGCAAATAATAAGCCACAAGCTCTGCGTAAGCAGAGAAGTAAGTGCATAAAGAATTGAGGTTTTGTCCTCTATAACTGGCACAGTGCCGAAAGCATTGCATTACAGTGGAAATGGAGGGAAGCTATTTGACTCAATGTGTCTGCAGTGAAAGGAGGGCAGCAATTGAAGAAAGTGGGCCACAGTGCAGGTGTGATGAAATATGATGTCAGGAATGCAATGGGTATTAGAAGCCAATACATCAGTTTTTCTTTAATTACATGTCACTCATTTGGAATTTAATAGGTCTCACCTGTTTGGTTGGCATATTTTGAAACAACAAAGCCATCCTTAATTTCACATTTTGGCAGCAACCAGCAGAGGGCAGTTATTTTATTCTTCACTCATTACCTAATAACAAACTAATCAAAAAGGTAAAGAATCAATCTAAATCTGCAACAGCAAAAAAATATAGAATACCTATGTTTTACCATTTTGTTCCAGCTTCCTGCTCTGATTGGCTAGGATAAATCACACTCCTTTGTGGTGAGGAATCCATTTCAAGTACTCCATGTTACACATTTCCTCCTTCCAGTCAGCATTGATGTCAGCAGACCTTATAAGATTAACTAACAATCTTTTATGACAAAGTCTTAGTGATGTCACTTCCTATGTTGCTGTCACTGAGCCCTGCATGAGGCAGCGTAGGCGTAAGCAGCAACGGTCAGCTCCTTTTTGCACCAGGGGGAACATTACTTACACCTTTATTAGACTCTCCGCAAATAGCGACGAATGCCTCTGACAGTGAATGCAAAAACATCTTATTTTCTAGATTTTTATTGCGCAGTTGCATTAAAAAAAAAGTGACAAACACTGGAGGCAAATACTGCTGTGTTTGCCCAACTCAAAGTCCACATTTGAACACTTCCTACATTTTATGTCGAGGAGAGTGAGTGTACATGGTTAAAAACTGGCAGCTTTGCCTAAAACTCCTAATCTCTGGCTAGTTCTGCAACCAGCAACCAAAACGTACATCGAGATTTTTTATTTATATTGCTGTCGAAATCATGTACTTGCTTTCACTCATACTGTAAGCGATGTATTACAAATGGTACTACATGTGTGGGGCCATGATAACACATCCCTGCAATAATACATACGTCAAAACAACTTTCACTTGACTCTTTTGTCCTTGCCTAATTTACCGTTAAAAAAATGTTTCTGACATTTGTCAATGGGTCAAAAGTACATGCAAAATGATATCATCCCATAGTTGTTTTTTGTTTATATCGAACCGTTTTTTCGACAACCCAAATTTTTACCGCCACCGTCTTTCCAATTATTCATTATATCCATCTTTCAGGGAGACACTCAAAAGGTGTCTGCTCAAGCAAAGCGAGGGTGTTTTTCACACACTTGATATCTGTTCTTTTGGACTTTCTTCTAATGAATCACCCTTATGAGGGGCAAAAGTGGTAATATTGCACATGAAACGGAATTATATTCTAATAAAGAGAAAACTATAGATACTTTATCCATTTTTATTTCAAGAAAAATTTGGCATTTGATTGTTGTAACTCTCAAAATAAATTTAAGCGTCTGTCTTTATGTATTTATTTAAATTATTATTGCATTCTCTTGATAGGGACAGATACACAAAACCATAAACTAGGGGTTCTTAACGTCTTTGACCACGCGGCCCAACTTTTCCACTAGTGAAGGGTCCGGGACCCACTCAAATATTAACACTGAATTAGTAATTTTACTCTTGATTTTAATCTAACTTATTTACGGTTTACAATAAGGATGCAACAATATTGTAAATACTGTGGTATCAAAACCATCACAATAGTGCCGATATTTTATATCTTGTGAAGATATAAAATATAAAAAACTTGGTCAGTGTAGTTTTTTCCTGGCAATTAGGAGTTGGCCGGTCTGGAAGTAAACTACATCACCCAAAATTCCTTGCGTAGCACGAGCATGCAAGGTCCTTGTGTAGGAGGTCGTAAAATGAAGAGAAAGGATTGTTTTTTTCGGACATTTCCTGAAGTTTTCATCAAAATGTATTCATAACTTTTTGAGTTATGTTGCTAACATATCGACAAGCTCTGGCGAAAAAACAACCTCAATGGTCTGCGTACTGCAAGGAAAAGCATGCCACTTTTATCCAAAGAGTTTCCAAGACAACACAAAGCAAGTCAGAAGTTGAGATTTTAACATTGAATCAACTCGTGGTTTAAATAGATTTGTTATCCATGTTTTTAGTAGGAAATGCCAGCAGTGTGGAGATATATATACATACATACATACATACATACATACACACACACACACACACACACATATATATATATATATATATATATATATATATATACATACATATACATATGCATACATATATGCATATATATATAGATATATGCATATATATATATAGATATATGCATATATATGCATATATGCATATATATATATATATGCATATATATGCATACATATGCATATATGCATATGCATATATATATGTGTATATATGCATATATGTAAATATATGCATGTGCATATATATATATATATATGTAAATATATATGCATGTGCATATATATATATGTGTGTAAATATATATACATATGCATATATATGTGTAAATATATATGCATATATATATGCATATATGTATATATATATATATATATATATATATATATACAGCGTAGGATTGATTTCTGCTCAATACATGGATGTAGAGCATGGTATATAGCTGTGTGCGAAAAAGATGCCTGACGGTATCGAACAAAAATGTGTATTTTTTTACCGGCACTTTAACGTTGACTGGGTCTGAAAATAAAGTTAAAAGTTATACTGTTGTGTTTAAAAATATATATATAAAATTCCTTTTAACGCACTAACCACGTGGCAAAAAAAATTTGATTTTAGAATGAATCGCGATTCTTATTTGGAACGATTCTTCATCGATTTAAAAAAAAATAGAAATCTATTTTTTTTCTTTTTTTGGGGGGGGGCAAGAATGTTTTTTTGTTTTGTTTTTTTAAATCAGTCTTGTCCAATCACTCAGGCAAATCATATTAGCCACGTGTACATGGACAACATTTATTTAATCTGGTCATCAATTGGATTAGAATGTTACTGTGTACATGGACCCTGAAAAAAAGTATCTGATTATGACATGCAATTTCATGCATCACACCTTAAATCGGAATACTTTACTTTGATATGCACAGAACCTAACATAAACAAAAAGGTGTGTTCTTATTTGTGCTATGGCGCCATTTTTTGGACAAGTTCACTCACTGCAGGTGCTGACTAAGCAGTGACTTCCACCGTAAACAAACATGGATTTGTGCATTTCTGCTTGTCCGACGTTATCATAGTGTTTATCATTTTCCTTCTGTTCACTACTTTTGTTTTACCTCTCTTTTCAAAATGGCGCTCTTCTGTACTTTTTATGTTGTGATTATATACAGGTTGCGGTGTGTCTTCATGTTATGACTTTCTTTGCATGTTTTTGAGGCTAGCAGTTAGCATTTGGACTGGCTGAAATGTCGTGAATAAAACAGCTTGTTAAGATGACAACAGGATCCCTTCTTTTATTGTTACATGGACACATGACACGACAGTACATACTTTTGTTTGTGCTAGTCTTGTTTTAAAGCAAACTCAACAGTACTTCTGGACATGTTGAATGAGGGGGAGACAACAGCAAAACAATCGCTTCATTCTGAGACTATTAAATGTAGTCCCCCTCCACCGCCAAAGTATAGCATCAAAGACAGTAAGGACGAATTTCGGAAAATGTGTTGTCATGCGCTACAATCCGAATGACTATCGGCATAAACCACCCGTCTCGATCGGAATTAAATTTTGATCCGAACGTGTGTAACCGGGTCAGAATATTCCAAATGGCGTGTTTACATGAAGCATTTTTCTTCTGGTTAGGCTTTTAATCCGATTAAATGTGTCCATGTGCACATAGCTACTGTCGACGTAGATGCCCATATCTGCTGTACAGATTTACTTTAGAAAAGAGAAGTGTGGGATACCTCTCGTTTCCTTATTTACAAATTACTTTATTAAATATTTTGGTAGAATTTTGTTAAACAAAACCAGTTTTCTTTTAAGTAATAAAAAGTTATCACAGCTGTTTATTTTAAGGAGAAATGTAGTTAATCATAAAACTGGCACCGATGTTATAAAAAAATATTGATTTTGAATCGAGAATCATCTTGAATCGATTCTGAATCGAATCGCTACCCCCGAGAATCGAATTGTGTGGTGCTCAAAGATTCACAGCCCTACTACGCACACACGCACTCACAAGAACGAACATGCAAGAACACACAAACACTGACAGTGTTATTCTTTGTCTACTACTAACGCTTCTTGAGATTGTTTTTTTCTTTGCATAACTAATTTATTCCCACCTTTGTCTTCTTTCTCACCATAGGTCAATAGTGTAATTGGACTTATCTTTGTCCAGTACATCTTTGCTGAATATTGATGCATAGTAGACCCAAAACAGCACATGCTGTCACAAAGAACTGCTGAACAGGAAACGTGAAAGTAAGTCATGTGTTTGATAGTGATGACTCACCAGAACATCTTGTCCTCCTCCTGCTTCTTCTACACTCAGGTGTTCTTCTGAGCCCTTCAGCTTCCTCACCTTAGGGTTTTGACAAATAGGCAAATGTTTTGAGCGTTAAAGAAGAATGTCATGCTGCTATACAATTTCGAGTTCAATCAAAATGTTCTGGAAAAATAACTTATATCGAATGCAAGGTCAAAACTAGCTGTCAGCAAATATTGCGTGACTTCAGACTTCAGCATCTGAAGGAGGTGTTTTACACAGAATTGTACAAGTGACGGCAAAGAGAAGAAAATGTAATACTGGCCATAAAACCAGAAATGAAAGTTAATGCAATGTAGAAAAGCAGTACACATCTTCCAGTTAACTCACACTGATTAATTACTAAGATTTCTCCCCATTGGAACATGCAGTAGTGAATACATTCCACGGAATACCGACAGAAGCCATTCCTTGATTAAATCAGGGGTTTCAAAGTCACAGTCCGCAGGGCCATATTTCATAGTGTAGTCATAGTGTGTAGTGTAAACACAGCCCACACACAAATGGCAACTAATAGTGAAATATGGTGTAGCGATCCTGAATACTACTAGACAGAACACGACGATGCAAACGCAAAAATGACCGCACAAGAATCAGAAACTAATACTACTCTTATAGAAAATAAACTCTTCATGCGTAACTTTAGCAACTTTTACAAAAAAAGTGCTGCAATAAACGTTGGAAAACTGGAAACACGCGCAGCGACTTATTGTAAGTACAGTAGTTGCGCAACTAACCTATAACAAAAAGCTGTTTTTCCCCACATATTTACGTTGCGTTAGTTTTTAGCCCCTAAAGGGGAAGGGCACTTTTTGGGGAATTTTGCCTGTTGTTCACAATCACTATGAAAGACAAGACACGGGATTGAGTTTTTTTTAATGCATCCTAAATTTTAAATAAATGCGATCCAATGTCCGCTTACAATGGAGCCTATTGGAGCTGTTCAATTCTGCCTATAGAGCCCCCTAATAAAAACATCCAAATATCTCCATTAGGGTTTTATATACATGATGTAAGTATATATGTAATGTAGTAACAGGCACATTTATAATAACATTTATACTTGCGTATTTTGATCATTTTAAGCATACACGGCGCATTAGTTTAAAAAACGCATCACGTTTGCTTTTTTTTTTCTACACCGATTTCTGCTCACTGGAGACTTCATGAGAGCCAACAAACATAACAAAACATCACTTACTGTACAACGTCTGCTGTCATTAGGATGCCAACTGCTAGGATGTTCTTATATTCTCATTTAGGTGAAGAATTTTTCATAATCCTCGCAAAAAAACAGGGCGGAGGGGAACAAGCACTTTTCGTGTCGTTCACATCAGTTCCAGGTCCGAAATGGCGGTCGAAGTGTCCCAACTTGTCAGATTTTATTCTCAGCCATCTACTTTCCAGGTGAGATGCATAATTCATGATCTAAAATAAACTTACAGGGAGCAGGGCAGCAAGAAAACAGCTGACCACTCGATGATGTAAACATATGGACACACAGAAGTGATCACGTTCGTCTGCGTTAGTGCTTATAATAACAATATCACTAATACTTGGTTAATATTCAAGTCACGAAATGTAAATTGAGTATTGTTGGCGTTTTATGAACGATTATTTATCAGATTTTTATGGGCGTAATGGTGAAGCTCACATTGGCTCCGCTGTTTGGGGATATTTATTTACGTTTATTCAATATTTAGAATGCATTTAAAAAAATCCATCATGTCTTTCATAATGATTGTGAACAATAGGCAAAATTCCCCAAAAAGTGCAGTTCCCCTTTAACAAAACTAAAAATATGACAATGGCATCTGCATTCCTTGTTTATTTTTTTTTAGTATGCGGTCCTTAACTGATAAAGTTTGGACATCCCTGCATTAGTGTACATGAGTTCATTATAGGGATGTAACGGTATTGTAGGTACCGCAGTATTGTGGTTTTAAAAATCCTCACAATAATGCTGTGAAGTGTGACAGTATCAAACGAAAACTTAGTTTGTGTAGTTTTTTTCTGCCACTTTTGTGTTGGTTGGTCTGAAAAAAAAACTACATCTGCACAAATCCTGTGTGGGACGGGCAAGATGGGCCGTGGAACGCCGTAAAAGGGAGAAAAAGAGGAAGGCAGGAGAAGTGGGTTTGTTGTAGTAACAGGACAATTCCTTAAATTACCTTCAAAATCCGTCCATACACTCTTTGGCAAAAGTATTAATTCAAACCAAGCAGTGGGAGCGCGGTCAGTGCACACCGCAGGAAATATGTATAGCAATATGAGAAGCTACTTCATTAACCATTACGCGGAAAATATACTTGAAGCCAGTGAGGCTAAACATCAATTTGGTCAGGTATTTCTATCATTAAAAGTTAACATTCACATTTTTTGACAATCAACATTTCCAAACTGATATAAAAAATGTCCACTGCAGAGGACACTGCTTCTCAGAAAGTAACAATTAAAATACACTAAACTTTGTTTTACACTTGATGTTTACATTGTCAGTTTAAAGACACTCCTCAACTGTAAGTTGTTTTTATATACATTTGCTTGTTTATACACTGTATATTTGCTTGAAATAGTGGATGTTCCCACACAATTCTTTGCACTTAAAAATACTTGTTAGTAATAATATGATTAAAACAGCATTATGTTTGTGTTACATTACAGTAAGTGTGTGTATCCTAAAGATTCCTGTCACTTCATTTTACACACCATGGCAATTTTACCACATCTTTTTTGGGGGGAATACGACATTATTATCGTACCACGGCCTTAACCCCGAGACAATATCGTACCAAGAGATTTTGATATTGTTATATCCCTACTTCATAACTTAGCCAACAAAACAGTTGAGGCAAACTCAAACAGAATCCTCTGCACCACAACTTTTTGCATTGTTAGTTACGTTTAGCACAAAATCTATATAATTAAGAACTTTCAGAAACATTGCATGATTTGAGGTAAGTGGCTTGAAGACTTGTGATGCATTAAAAAGTCTAAAAAGGGACACAAAGGCCTTGTTCACACTGCAGTTGAATTCCGATGTTTTGCCCATATGTGACCTGAATCAGTTTTTTTCATGTCAGTGTAAACAGTGCAATTCCGTACTTATCATATCCAACCCAGGCCTCTTTTGTTTGTGGATATAAATCAGATATAAATTCAATGCGTCCTCAATGTGAACGCTCCGCGCTTAGGTCGCATTCACCTGACCAGAACGTCATCAAAAAGTGGTAAGCATCATCATTATTCACCAAAATAGACTGTTACAACATAAAATAGTTGACAAAGGAGCAGAAAACAGGGGACAATAATGTTTAAGAAACCCACGTAAAAGTTCCAATACTCCTGTCTGCGACTGCTCGCCCACAGACATGCTTTTCAAGCAGACATCAAAGCAAAATATCCCGTAAAACTGCCAGAGCCAAAATACTTGTCCTCTTCCTTCTATCTTCTACGCGCAATAATTTTGGTTCAGAAAATCTTGACTTTGATAACACAAAATCTGTGAAATTGCCATAAATGCGCCAGTAGTGAGACAGACTCGAGTGGAAGCCATGTTTACTTCTATAAACATTGCAGTGCGTGCAACGTCATGGCTTCGTGTTCGCATGCAGGTCGGATTGCACTCACATTAGAAATCGCATTTTTTTTGTAATGTGAACGGCCACTAAAAAGATCAGCTTTGACAAATACATTCGAATTGGACATTAGACCCTGCAGTGTGAACGTAGCCAGAGGGCCGACAACAAATGTCAAAGCTGTACTATATATGTAATATAGAACCCAGTCTACAGCTGTTCAGTTTAGCTTTAACTTCAATTTTCACTTTGAGGAATGTGTGACTGTGCAGCAAACTGTTCAACCCCAACAGACTTGTCTAGAAGACAGAGACAAGGTGGAAATCCCCATGGAGATGTTTTTTTTTTTTTTATTTAAAGAGAAAAGCATGAACCCAAGTGTAGGACAACCCTTTTTTTTTTTCCATTTACCTTAGCACTGCAGTCAGAATGTCGCCGGGCACACGCTTGAAGTTGATTGATCCAAAACCGCTGCTCTTTGGCATCAGAGGCTGCAAAGATATGGAGTACCAAAAAGATAAATTAAAGCTAAATTGTAGCTTCCTGCGCATGCAATTAATTGTTACAGGAGTTCGCCGCCAGGTCAATATGTTGTTAAAAGTCTCCACATCCACTGATGGGTCCATTTATTTCCTTTTGTACAGTCCATTTGCACAGATGAACCTTCAAGTTGGATTACAAACTGTCCACAAGAAGATGCCTGTCTTCTAAATAGGTCTTTTCCTGAAGTAGATTAGTTTAACAAAATATCAAATTACGGTCTCAAAATTCTTGGGAAGGAAATTTTCACCAAGCTGTTTTCATGCAAATGTAGAAGCAGGTCAGTCACTAGGTTTTGTTCATATTTAGAATTTTTGTCCAGCAATGTGCCAAACTACCATGCTCTCACGCAATGTATTTTTCTTCTGAATATTTAATAAAGTAAAAGTGAAGCTTATCGATAAGTGCATAATAACAAACAAAACTATTATTAATAGATAGTAACACAATGCCAATACGCACCCTGGTGCCCATTTTCATAACGCAGCTCCTTTCCTATATTGTAAAACAAAAATTACTATTGGGGCGGCATGGCGTAGTGGGTAGAGCAACCGTGCCAGAAACCTGAGGGTTGCAGGTTCGCTCCCCGCCTCTTACCATCCAAAAATCGCTGCCGTTGTGTCCTTGGGCGGGACACTTCACCCTTTGCCCCCGGTGCCACTCACACCGGTGAATTGAATGATGAATGATAGGTGGGGGTCGGAGGGGCCGTTGGCGCAAATTGCAGCCACGCTTCCGTCAGTCTACCCCAGAGCAGCTGTGGCTATGAAAGTAGCTTACCACCACCAGGTGTGAATGATTGATGGGTTCTACATGTAAAGAGACTTTGGGTACTTACAAAAGCGCTATATAAATCCCAGTTATTATTATTATTATTATTATTATTACTATTGTATTAATTAGATATATTCTTAGACATTACATTCATTTGCTTTGTTACCTATAACACAAATTCAAGATGCTATTTTGTTTGACCTACCTTGCATATTTAAACGCAGAAAATATAATAAAGTGTTTGAATGTATGTGCACACAGTGACTTCCAGTTCGGTGCAAAATAAGTTTCAATATAAAAGCACAGCAGTATTAATCTTTGTTGTCGTTTTAGTCAAAACTTACACAATACGTACAGATTTAAAATAAAAAGTTCCAGCATCAGTATTGGTATCAGCAATACTGGCCTCGTACTTATTTCGTATTGTATCGATACTAAAATTTGAAGTACGTCATCCATACATGGACGTATCTACAACAGGAAGTGAACCCACGTGATAAAACCATGTCAATATATATCGCAATAGACACATAATAGCAATAAAAAAATGCGCTCAATAAAACGTTCCGTAATTTTTTCATCAGAACAGACCAGAAGTTGGGAAGCAAGGTTGGTTGCATGCACAAAGGCACTCGCTCTCTGCAAAGCAGGAAGTGGTCACTGATCAAAGGGAGTGAGATGCTAACAGCCAATTAGGTAACAGTATCAACTATCATGTTTGGTTGTGCTGTCTTGTTGTCCACTAGTTGATTCTTGAGTGAGAAGAGAAACTAATGATGAGTGCTGCAGAGAGTGAAGAAATTGTCAATAAATTAGGAAAAGTCACCTGGACAGTATGGCAGTTTTTTATTTTTTTAAGGGGCCGCAGTCAGCCACCAATGTAGTCTGTAAATTATGCAAGGCGCTCGTCCCCACCAAATCCACAATACCACACTACCTTCACCGCGCACACCCTTGACCATAGCCTTAAATAAAAAGTTCTTCTCAGGTTTCTCAATGTTTACATTGTCACACTTTGCACTATTTTATCACACTTTATGAAGCATTTCTTACAAAACCCAAAACTAGTGAAGTTTGCACGTTGTGTAAATCATTAATAAAAACAGAATACAATGATTTGCAAATTATTTTCAACCTATATTTAATTGAATAGACTGCAAAGACAAAATACTTAACGTTCGAACTGGAAAACTATTTTTTTCAAATATTAGCTCATTTGGAATTTGATGCCTGCAACATGTTTCAAAAAAGCTGGCACAAGTGGCAAAAAAGACGGAGAAAGTTGAGGAATGCTCATCAAACACTTATTTGGAACATCCCACAGGTGAACAGGCTAATTGGGAACAGGTGGGTGCCATGATTGGGTATAAAAGCAGCTTCCATGAAATGCTCAGTCTATCACAAACAAGGATGGGGCGAGGGTCACCACTTTGTGAACAAATGTGGGAGCTAATTGTCGAACAGTTTAAGAACAACATTTCTCAACTAGTTATTGCAAGGAATTTAGGGATTTCGCCATCTACGCTCCGTAATATCAAAAGGTTCAGAGAATCTGGAGAATTCACTGCACGTAAGCGATGATATTACGGACCTTTGATCCCTCAGGCGGTACTGCATCAAAAAAACGACATCAGTGTGTAAAAGATATCACCACATGGGCTCAGGAACACTTCAGAAAACCACTGTCAATAACTACAGTTTGTCGCTACATCTGTAAGTGTAAGTTAACACTCTACTACGCAAAGCGAAATCCATTTATCAACAACACCCAGAAACGCTGCCGGCTTCGCTGTGCCCGAGCTCATCTAAGATGGACTGATGCAAAGTGCAAAAGTGTTCTGACGAGTCCACATTTCAAATTGTTTTTGTAAACTATGAACATCGTGTCCTCCGGAACAAAGAGGAAAGGAACCATCCAAAAAAAAAAAAAAATCACATTTACAATGATGTAGTTTTCTCCTGGTCTTTATTTTCAATAGGTCATAAAAATATCAATAATTATGAATATCAACCGATAAACACTTATATCGTTATACAGTGCTCAGCCATATCGCCCAGCCCTTTGCACATACATCGGAAGTGAAGCATAACATTTAGCCTTTTTGCCTAAAACACACTAAAACCTTTACAAATTAAATCCAAAGAAAATAAACACATTTAAACACTCAAATAACAACAATATGGCTTTTCATTTTCTTATATAAATAAAGCTTAATTTTTAAATGTCACTGTGTGAACAAGTAAATTCTGAGCACATTGAACAATATGCTAATAATAATGACAACCGTGATCATTTTAGGTACAATAATCGTGATTAGGGATGTGCCGGTCGATCGACCACCAATCAGTATCAGTCGCTTTTCATTAAAAGTATGAGATTGCTACAGCCCCTCATCTATCATACAGCCTGCAGAGATGTGTAGCGGGAGGGGTCCTTATATATAGCCGCTGCAGCCGCACCCGATGGTAAAGGATTTCCTAACTTTCACTTTGACTTATACCATACAGGAGGAAAATTTTAGTGGTTTTGAAACCGTCACTTTTTCATGTCTTAAAACCTGTCACTGGCCAGTGCCTGGTAGTTAGGTATATTTACTTGTAAAAATATTAATATACTTTTCAATCAGTCATCTAAAAGTATGTGGGGTTTTTTCTGAGAACAAGGCATTACTTTTTGTCTAACATTCAACTAAGCTCTTATGAGAACTGAACAATTCAGTGCATCCATGCAGAACACAAACAACTGGCCGACTGCCACAGAGGTGTCAATCATCCCCAAACTGTTGCACCTGACTCCCTTGATGATCACTTAGGAAGGCTGACGAGAAAGCAACCACAACGAAAAAAAATGTGTGGCAATTGAGTACTTTTCCACAACTCACTTTTCTGTGCAGATCCATGGGGTCCTAAACTCACAGGACCATATTTTGTGGCCGCCTACTTAACTTCCTAATTTATTGTGAATGCGGCCTGCACAACCTAGGCAGAAAACAGGTAGATGTATATAATGTGGCAATCTTGAACACTAGTACAATATTTATTTTTTATTATTTCTTCAAGACTGATAATTTATTTCTATCTATAATTTTTTTAAGTGTTGACTTAATTGTAGTTATTGTAAACACCCGCCTTTGCGGCTGGCTTTGGAGTAGCTTCTTTAGCAGCGCAGGTGTCTTCGTAGGCTTGCAAAATACCGCCGTAGCAATGCCGGTGTTACAGACGGCCGATAAGGTTCGATGTGTTTGAAGCGTGCAAAGATCCCACAAAATGTCTTCCTCTGAAACAGTGAAGAAGTCCCACACGATTGGGAAGCTCGGGGGAAGCTCACGACAGAGCGTTTACAGCATGAGAAGGAGAAAGGGAGCGCTTGATTTGCTCACCCAAAACCACCTGGAGCACATTACGGGTAATCTCTCCTCATTGGAATGTTTTTTTGTTATTGTTTTCATCAGTTACCAGAGCTAGTTTTTTATGAATTTATCGGTATGACATTATAATTCTTCATATTGACCCCTATAATTTTTTGGGTGTGTCTGGAACAGATTAGATTTACTAAAACCCAAAACCAGTGAAGTTGGCACGTTGAGTAATTTGTAAATAAAAACAGAATACAATGATTTGCAAATCCTTTTCAACTCATATTCAATTGGTTAGACTGCAAAGACAAAATATTTAATGTTCAAACTGAGAAACAATTTTTTTTTGCAAATAATCATTAACTTAGAATTTAATGGCAGCAACCCATTGCAAAAAGTCGGCACAGGGGCATTTTTACCACTGTGTTACATGTGATATCCTTTACACACTGATGTCGCTTTTTGATGCAGTACCGCCTGAGGGATCAAAAGGTACACAATATAATCGCTTACGTGCAGTGATTTCTCCAGATTCTCTGAACCTTTTGAATATATTACGGACCATAGATGGTGAAAGCCATAAATTCCTTACAATAGCTCGTTGAGAAATGTTGTTCTTAAACTGTTTGACAATTTGCTCCTGCATTTGTTAACAAAGTGGTGACCCTCGCCCCATCCTGGTTCATGGAAGCTGCTTTTATACCCAATCATCGCACCCACCTGTTCCCAATTACCCTGTTTACCTGTGTTTCACAGTCTTTTTTGCCACTTGTGCCAGCTTTTTTGAAACATGTGGCAGGCATCAAATTCCAAATGAGCTAATCTTTGCAAAAAATAAAGTTTCCCAGTTCGAACGTTAAGTAGTGAAGTGAATTGAAGTGAATTACATTTATATAGCGCTTTTTCTCAAGTGACTCAAAGCGCTTTATATAGTGAAACCCAATATCTAAGTTACAGTGTGGGTGGCACTGGGAGCAGGTGGGTAAAGTGTCTTGCCCAAGGACACAACGGCAGTGACGATGATGGCGGAAGCGGGGATCGAACCTGCAACCCTCAAGTTGCTGGCACGGCCGCTCTACCAACCAAGCTATACCGACCCCAAGTATCTTGTCTTTGAAGTGTTTTCAATTGAATATAGGTTGAAAAGGATTTGCAAATCATTGTATTTTGTTTTGTTTTTATTTACGATTTACACAATGTGCCAACTTCACTAGTTTTGGGGCTTGTACAATAATTTTTATGTTAAAAAAAAATTCAGTTTTCAAAAAATTAATTTTTGTCAAACCTTTTGGAAAAGATTACAAACAAAAACGGAGGTACTATTGTAATTGTAAATTCTTAAAATATTTATATTTTTTGTTTGCTTGAAATATTTCTTGGTTTATTCTGATTATAATCATGATCAACAAATTAAAAGGCAAAAAAAAAAAAAAATCTTAAACATTTCCGTTAAAGTGTCAGTGCCGGTATCGATGCTTGCCATGTATTTGCTTACTAAGTAAAGTACAAAATCTTAACTATGATGAGCAAATGTGTAAACATTGTGGACTTTCCAACACAACGCTTTAAAACAATAAAGTGAATAACTAAGAACAATTGCATTCTGAATGTAACAAAATGAATGGCGCTACCAAGAACCTAACATGCAAATACTGAACTTGTATGATTGAACTTGAATATGAGAGTGAATCACAGGTGTTAACTCATCGCCCTTGCTGTATATGTTGTATTTATCGAGTTATTAGAACGGCAAACTGTAAAATGAGGGATATATAAGAGATTAGATTTGTTTTATACATAGATAATCTTCAGGCAAAAAGACCCCATAGTGAGTGACAACTTGTAAAATGTGTTTGGTTTCTCTTCTTCAGCGTTGCGGGTCAACTTATTTCAGCGTACAATTGCTGCTTAGATAACTAATGCACTTATCAAAACAGCTTTAAAAAAGACAAAGACACCACTGAGATAAAAATGCTGCAAGAAATCTGTCAAGGTGTAAAAATGCCTCTTTCCACTTGTCACTTTTGGAATTTCTTTCTCAAAGGGAGACGGTTTTAAGGTAGGTGTAATCAGCGTCATCACACATTCATTGAGCTGGGATTTCCAAACACTTAAAAAGCCTACCAAGTGCCTTAGAACACATCTTGTATTGACAAGCAGGCGTCAAAATGCAGGACCAGGTCAAATGTGGTTCCTCTAGAAGGCTTCCGATTGGCCAAAATGCAAATTCATTGGCTCCGCCCATCCCTACTGCTGCTATCCTTGGCCATAGCCTCATCACCCCTCGTCTGGACTATTGCAACTCTTTTCTGTTAGGTCTCCACTAGGGATGTCCCGATCCACGTTTTTTGCACTTCCGATCCGATACCGATATTGTTTTTGCACTTCCGATCCGATACCGATACTGACCGATACTGGCCTATCCGAGCATGTATTAAAGTTTAAAGTTATTTAGCCTACTTGGTTGTCAGAATCATGTTGAAAAGGGTTTTAGTACTCTTGATAACAACTAGACAGCTGAATTAGGGGAGTTTGAATAATACACAATGGTTGGTAACAAGAAACTGACCTGTTTATTCAAGGATAAACACAAAATAGACAAAATTATACATGACAAACAGAAATGGCATCATTGAACTAGGGCTGGGCGATATGGCCTTTTTTTAATATTGCGATATTTTAAGGCCATATTGCGATACACGATATATATCTCGATATTTAGCCTTAGTCTTGAATGAACACTTGATGCATATAATCACAGCAGTATGATGATTCTGTGTTTTGATTGATTGAGACTTTTATTAGTAGATTGCACAGTGAAGTACATATTCCGTACAATTGACCACTAAATGGTAACACCCGAATAAGTTTTTCAACTTGTTTAAGTCGGGGTCCACTTAAATTGATTCATGATACAGATATATACTATCATCATAATACAGTCATCACACAAGATAATCACATTGAATTATTAACATTATTTATAATCCAGGGTGTGGAGGGGGGCGCCGGATGTAAGTGTCATAAAGACAGCCAAAAGAGTTTGATATGAGAATAAATCTAAAGTTAAAATATAGGGTAGAAATGCACCCATTTGCAGGAAATGTAGTCTTGATTTTCAAAATTTTCTTTCAAGGCTTGCATGTCTACATTAAAACATTCTTCTTCATACTGCATTAATATATGCTACTTTTAAACTTTCATGCAGAGAAGGAAATCACAACTAAAAAAATCACCATTTTTTTCATACGGTGTTGATCTGGAAATGTTTGCCTCGGCATTTTGATGGTGTGGACGTGTGGCACCGAATGGAGATAAGCGTCTCGACAGACGTTACAATATTTGAACAATGATGACGAAAACTGTTTTCTCTGTCGTGTCCGTGTGTCGAAAATTGTTATGCGCTTATTGTTTTTTATTTGATTTTGTGCGTGGCATATAATTGCTATGCGCAGAGGACACTTGAGCAGTGCGCAATTGCACAGGCGCGCACCTTAGAGGGAAGGTTGGTCACACGGCTGCGCTAGCATCACAGCTAACGTTAGCCATGCTGCTACCTCTCTGCTGGGAGAGGAGGCATACGTATGTGACGTATGACGTGACAGTATGTGACGTGTGTAAGAAGGTGCGCTTGCTGTCTGTGAGAGGGGGACACAGAAAAGAGTGAGAAGAGCCTGTCATGTAATGCCAGCAGCTAAAAGCAACTGCGTGAGAATCCACAGACCTGTGGATGTGTTGAAGGTGTGTTGGAAAATGCAGAACGGAAATTAAGGAGCAACAGAAAAGTGGAATGTATTATTTAAATCGGTGCGTTGGAAAACATGGACCGGAGTTTTTTTTTAAACTGGATCTGGATCGGCATTTTCCTATGCCTTGCCGATACGCATTTTTTGGCAAATATCGGCGGCCGATCCGATCCAAATATCGGATCGGGACATCCCTAGTCTCCACCACAAGTCACTCCACAAACTTAAGCTTCTCTGCCAGACAGATAATTACCAGAAGCCCCTCCATCCAGCACATCACCCCAGTCTTTCAGCAACTCTATTGGCTCCCGGTCAACTTCAGTATCAAGTTTAAAATAATGCTCCTCACATTCAGGGCTGTCCAGAACATTGCCCAGTCATGTCTTTCACACCCTCCTGTTTGCTCAGATCCTCGTCGTCCCTCCATTTCACTGTCCCCTTATCTTGTATGTCCATCACAAGGGTTAGAGAACTACTACACCCTGGACTCATTTGTCCTCTTCAAATCAAAACTTAAAACACAGTTATTCTGGATAGCTCATTGTCTTTCATTTTAGCTATTTATTGTATTTAATTTACATCTGTAATTTTAAACAGACATCTTCTCTTGTATGTTTCTTATCTAAAGTATTTTAATTGGTCCTCATTTTTTGTTTCAAATGGTGTCCCGAAGAGCCTAGAAATTAGCTTTATGAATAATATACTAATTTACACAAAATTGTAAATGGTAAATGGGTTATACTTGTATAGCGCTTTTCTACCTTCAAGGTACTCAAAGCGCTTTGACACTATTTCCACATTCACCCATTCACACACACATTCACACACTGATGGTGGGAGCTGCCATGCAACCACCCTAACCACGACCCACCAGGAGCAAGGGTGAAATGTCTTGCTCAAAGACACAACGGACGAGACGAGGTTGGTAGAAGGTGGGAATCGAACCAGGAACCCTCAGGTTGCTGGCACGGCCACTCTCCCAACCGCACCACGCCGACCCCAAAATTAATGTATCATTATCAATATTGTTATTATAATAGCAGGTGGATATCCAAAATTGGGTTAACTCGCTGGAATAAAAAAGACAATATACTGTAACATACATCAATAAACGTGGACGCATGTGGAAAAAGTGCAATATATTTATCTGTACAGTAATCTATTTATTTATTTATATATATTTATATATATTTATTTATTTTATATATATATATATATATATATATATATTTATATATATTTATTTATTTATATATGCACCTTATTGCTTTTTTATCCTGCACTACCATGAGCTTATGTAACGAAATTTCGTTCTTATCTGTGCTGTAAAGTTCAAATTTGAATGACAATAGTAAGGAAGTCTAAGTCTAAAACTCCAAATTCCTTCCCAAACTTTCATGGAGACAGATCAGTTTGTTGACTTTTGTTGGACTGACTAGTTGCGTTATCTATCGCGATACCACTCTGCGAGCACCAATGTCTAGGAACAAAGCGACTCCTCAGGCTTACACACACACAAACACGCAAAATACATCCACGAAAAATAGAACAAATGTTGTATTCTGTTGTATCAACAGAACAGCATGCCTAGTGGCGGCAGCTTCGGGCCGATGCCCCCTCACTCCCGCCTGTTGCAAGTCTGGAGATTTGTGCGTCATAATATGTGTATATGCTTTTCTCGAAGTTTTTTTCTGGTCTCAAACGGAGCCCTTCTCACTCCACCATAGGAGCTTAGTTTGGGATTTTCCTTTTCCTCATCCCCCCATCTTTACTCGTTTCCTAACATTTTTACAAGGCGCCGCCTTGCGGCGACCCATCAGTCTTCCTGTTCTGTCTACTGTGCAAACTGTATGTCTGTTATTGGATGGGTTTGTACTGAAAAATAAATGTTGTTGTACTTTTAAGTGCATTGACAATGAAGTTCCCTTACATTCAAATATGTTTTTCTGTGGACAGAAATGTGTTGTATTTATTTAAACTCCACTGATTTCAATGAAGAATTTTGTTTCTTATTACACCAGAGTATGTATTTTTTAACTATCAGCATTTATGTGGACAAGGCCATGAAATAAACTTGCTTAGTTAAAAGTCTCCTTCAATTGTCACATTAATTCACATTTGACATAAAAAAAAACCCACATTTATTCAGGTTACTTAATCCTTGCAACAGGCCAGTTATTTTGTTTGTATGTTGAAGATGACACTGGAACCTGATTAAGTCGATCCGGTTTATGTCGACAACCCATCTATGTTGACCAACTCATCAAGTCCCTATAAATGGCTTCTTTAAAAGGGTCCCTCTAATGCTGACAACATTGGCACTTATTTCATAATTCTGGACCTAAATATGATGTCTACAGGTAAAATTCCCACAAAATAGAGACAGTAGTGATGTCAGGCTTGTTTTTTAACAAGTTTCAGCACATTTTGTTAGCCCACTTTTAATGTGTGGGCAGGCCTGCATCAGCCTGCTGACGTCACCTACAAAGACTGGGGGCAATTTCATATTGCTTAGTATGTGTTTTGGTAGCATCTTCATCCCGAACCACAATATTTTTGCGCAGAATTTGAAGGAATAATCAAATATGGCTGTTAGATGCATTGTATCAGGTTGTAGCAATACAACTAAGAAGCTTGTATACATTTCAAAATGATGTTAATATAAGGAAAGTATGGACCTTTTCAGTCAAATTAATTTGGGTAAAATGGGACGAACCACGCGAGAGGAGTTTAATTTGCAGCAATTATGTTAATGATTCTGACTCAAGCCAAATACTGAAAATCAAGAGCACCCTCCAGGTGAGAAAGACTATATTAGAAGCTGCAGAAAAATGGAAAAAGAAAAGCAGACCCAGCGTTCAAAAACGAGGGAAAAAGAAGGTAAGCCGCTACTATTCTATTTTGTGCCCTCTTCTACTGATGTTTCCTCATGATGGTTGAGTAAATGCTGAAAGTGGATGAAGAACATCAGGCTATGTCTATGGAAGAGGAGATGGAATTGCAGGGACGCCTGTAAATGGGGATTCTTTTATATTGTAATTTGCTCATAATTTTAACCATATCAGTTTTGAAGTACTGCTTGTCCAGGGTGTATCCCGCCTTACGCCCGAATGCAGTTGGGATAGGCTACAGCCATCCCCGCAACCACGAGACGGACTAGCAGTAGAAAATGGATGGATGGAGTTTTGAAGGAATCATGGACCAGGGCAACAGAAATATGCAATGAAATAGGGCTGGGCGATATGGCCTTTTTTAAATATCTCAATATTTTTAGGCCATGTCACGATACAGGATATATATCTCGATATTTTGCCTTAGCCTTGAATGAACACTTGATGCATATAATCACAGCAGTATGATGATTCTATGTGTCTACATTAAAACATTATTGTTCATACTGCATTAATATATGCACATTTTAAACTTTCATGCAGAGAGGGAAATCACAACTAAGTCAATTTACCAAAACTGTATTTATTAAACAGTTATTAAGCAGTGGCACAAACATTCATGTCATTTCAAAACAGAAAGTGCAAGATTGTCAGAGACATTTTAAAACAAGCTATTAGTGCACTTTTGTGCATGTTGTCACTAAGATGACATATCAAAACAACACTAAATTAAAGTGCACATTTTGTACAGTAAGCCACTACAATAGTTTAAAACAAATAAAGTGCACTTTTGTGCATGATGTCACACAAGATATTTCAATAACTGTCAAATAAAAATGAGCTGCATAATAGGAAATCAAATAGTGTATGTCCTTCGCTATATGGTAGGTTCCTGCGGACGTTATCTCCTTCTGTTGACTATTTTTTTCATACGGTGTTGATGAGGAAATGGTTGCCTCGGCATTTTGTTGGCGTGGCACCGAACGGAGATGTTGACATGCGGAGTAAGTACTCTTCATTCTCTAGCAGGTGACTTTTCAAATGATGCTACATATTAGCAGTAATGCTACTTTTTGTAGCAACGCTTTTGCCCACACTTGACAAATTACGGTTGTCTGTTCGACATATTCCCACTTGAAGCCAAACCACCGCCATACGATGGACCCCCTGCTGTTTTTCTTGGGAATTAATTCTTCCTTCATTTGTTACCAGATTCGCACCTTCTTTCTCTCGTATTACCACTCGCACCACAGCTAACGTTACGTTACCCATGCCGCTACATCTCTGCTTCGCGAGGGCGTATACCTATGTGACGTATGTAAGAAGGTGCGCTTGTTTTATTACTCCTGTGAGGAGAGACAACAAAAAGTGAGAAGAGCCTGTAGTGTAATGCCCGCAGCTAAAAGCAACTGCGTGAGAACGTATACTCGAATATCACGATATCGTAATTTTCTATATCGCACAGAGACAAACCCGCGATATATCGGATATATCGGATATATCGAGTATATCGATATATCGCCCAGCCCTACAATGAAATGATTAAAATAATATTCTTTATGACTTTATCCACACAAAACCCCCAATTGTCATCATAGTCAAGCCTGGCATCCAAGTTTTCATCTCATTTCGCTGACTTGTCTGATAAGAAAAGGCGTCACTCAAAATGAAATGGCCCACAGGGCAGCCCACATAAGCATCATAAGGCAGCACAACTGGAAAATGACTCTGAGCTGAACCTTGAGGTTCCATTCTGCCCCTCCAAGAAAGGATTTCAAGGGGTTCCCATGGTAACTAATACCGGATCCAAGCACATTGGCTAATCTTCATCACTGATTGTTCAGGCTGCACATGTGCGCTACTTAAGTTTCCTGCTGTTGGAGCAAATACTTCTTTTTAGGACACATGCTGCTATGTATCCGCTGCAAAAAATAAGCTTGTCTTTGCTTTGTTTGTGACATATCAAAGATTAATTTTGTGTCTCCGCAAGATATTTCCCCCATTACGAGCAAGGCCCTGAAAAGGGAAAGAATTCGACCCCCATGCTACTCCTGCCGACCTTTCCTCAGCGGAATCATTGATTCCCTTTAGCTCAATACACAAAGACCGCTGAGTTATTCAGGGAATATAGGCCAGGTTGTTCTTCTTCTTAAATCTTCCTCCCAAGTGTATAAGGGGACCTTCTTGTTACAGTGGCTATCAGTCTAAAAACAAGGTAAGTGGAGGGAAAAAAAGGGATGGCGTGGCGTGATGGGTAGAACGGCCGATTCCAGGTTAGATCACCGTCTCTGGTCATCCAAGTCACTGCCGTTGTGTCCATGGGCAAGACACTTCACCCTTGTTCCTAGTGCCGCTCACACTGGTGAATGAATGATGGGGGGTGGACGGAGGGACCGTAGGCGCAAATTGGCAGCCTTGCGTCCGTCAGTCTACCCCCAGGGCAGCTGTGGCTACAAATGTCACTTACCACCACCTATGTGTGAATGTGGAGTGAATGAATAATGGGCTCTCACTTCTCTGTGAGCGCCTTGAGTATTTAGTCGATAGAAAAAACTATATAAATCTAATCCATTACACTAAAGAAACATTAAGTTTCTAGCTGAAGTGCAATGTTCAACCCATGCTGTTTTTCAAACGCACTAATATGAGCACAAATACAAGCTTTATTTTGTACAAAGCCACCATAATGCACGGGCTTACCTGGGCTGAAGCCCAGGGGCCCCCGATTTTGACGGCGGAATGCAACGATTGGTGTTCATACCTGTCAATCACAAACAACTCAGCTTTGTCTAAGATTGTGTACTCGCTCTCTCTCTGGCAGGGTTATTGAGGTTTGGGGGGGCCCAAAAAAAAATTATGGATTTTTCTTTGCTAACGGCCATAATGTTTTGTATTCAACACACAGTTTTCATAGAACACCGACAGACACTAAAAAGGTGTGTTGTTGTTTATGCTATGGCACCATCTTTTGGACGAGATCGCTCACTGCAGGTGCTGCTGGTTGACAACGTATTCCCTGTTTAGTCCTTTGAATTGGAAGTACAACCGTCCATAGTGTTTTTGCTCAAAATACTTTGTCAATCATCACTCCAAGCAACGGTTGTAAGTTTAACTAAAACAATTCATACTTACTAAATCTTCCCATGTGTGATGTCTGTAGGAGTGTTTTAATGCATATTTGTACATGCTATCGTAATGCAATCAAAATGCTAAAATGTTTACAAGTGTTTGTTAGTATTATTAACTTACAATGGCGTTCTTTTTGTATTGTTTGTTTTGTAAATTCAGTTAGTTATTGAGTCTGTTTAGCTGAGTGAAGAGCTAGTTTCCGCAGCTAGCGGATCCATGACGGTAACTTCTCTTTTGTCTGATTAGCCGTTTTGCTGACGTGTGACATGCACCATTTGGAAACAATTAAGGTATGTAAATAAACATTTGCAAAATCCGGTGCGGCTAATATATATACTGGGGTATATACACATGTGTTTCTTCTAAAATTTGGTAGGTGTAGCTTAAATACTGGTGCGCTCTACAGTCTGGAAAAAACAATAATTAATTGATGTTATTTCATTTAATCTATTACACAATTAGCACACACCATGGTGGTAAAATAACTATAAAAGGTAAAAAACTAAATTCTAAGAAGTTAAGAGGAAAAAATGTAATTTTATTGGGTCCTCGTTAGGAACTCTGTTTGTGAGGAACTGACTAATCTTTTACTCAAAAAAGAGGCAAAAAGGAAAGCCGTATGTGGTGCGGTTGTTAAGTCTACACTAGTAACAACAACATGGTAATCAGAGACAGGAAGCTGAACTGTGTCCATGCAGACCTCTGTTGTTACCAACATGAAAACAAGAGTTCAGCACACTTACAGATTTTCCTATACCATTCAAACTACCAAAAATACTACTGAAGTATTACTATTGATCAATTAAAAACATTTTTTTAAAGGGATCAATTAGGTTGATATATATTTTTACCACATTCCATCAAATAAATTACAGCATCAGTATGTAAAAATTACAATATCTCACAAAAATGAGGCTACTACTCACATTTCCGTTACCATTTTTTACTACACTATCTTCTCAAGGCACAATTCCGTAAAAAACAAATCTTGGATATACTTTATAGTCAATGTACAGTTTGTATATCAATACCACCCACTGAAAATTAGTGAATACTAATGCTGTCAAATGATGAAATTAAATATTTCATCACATGAATCGCAAGGTTGATATGGATTAATTTGTATTAATAACGATTAAATGCAATGCAATTTCCTTCATTTTTCATGAGCAAAGAGCATGAAGGTCATATCAAGTTTATGCAGTTAACATGTTTAGTAAAAACTGTTAACATTATGTTCATGTTGAACAAAAAACACAATGGAGCCATAATGATGACCTGATACCACTTTTATGTTATTAAATTTGGAAGTGGCACTGAAAGGAAAATTCCTTTCCTTTCTTTTCATCATGGGTTTTTTGTACTCAAATTCCCCACAGAGAGAGCCAACATGCTGTTCATTGTCTTCCATATTGACTTATTTGCTTCTGCAGCACAGAGGATCAACTGCACATTTGCGCATGCAGGATAGTAACGCTACTTGGACAAACTGTCGAAAATGTGTTACTCGTGACGTTTTAGGAATTTTGATTTATTCTGCAGATGGGTTCAATGCTTGAAATTTTATCAAATTAATAATGATGATTAATCTGCATTACTACGTTTTTGACAGGCATATTGAATACACGTCCCTTATAGTCTATATAGCTGCCAACAAAGGTGTGAGATAACATTGATGCTCCCACTAATTTGGGCTGAACTCAGATATGTTCATATAGTGTTTTTAAATCCGATACAATGACCAGCCAAAAGATACAATATGATATATTAAACTTCAAAAGAAAAGCATATTAGCATTATCAAGTTCTGCTAGGCCAATAGTAGAAAGTGAAAATGTGGTCTTAACAAAACAATTATGCAGTTATTGAGCCCAAACAAGCAGCCCAGGCCGTCATGGTGTCATTCATACCTCTGAGTTTGTACAGCTCTCCATTGACTGAGCTGACGATGAACATGTGCGGCGCCTCGTCACCGACCGTCACTGTGGCACCAATTAAGGGGAGGGATCCTCGCGGCTTCTGACTCCTTCCTTGCTCATTGACAAAATAGAGCAGCAGTCCCAAATCTGGGTCTAATACAAAGTACCTGCCAAAAGACAAAGACAAAGATGTCAGGAGAACGGACCAAGCAGAAGAAACAAAAGAGGAAAATCTGTTTAAAAAATGACATTTACTATTTGAATACAAATCTGTCTGAAACTTTCTTTGATACATTGGAACCCGTTTTAAGTTGACGTCCAAGGAATGGCTTACTCGCGTTGGCATAAGCGTTTGTCTCCTTGCTAAGATATTTAGCTTGTTATCAAGCTAGCTAATAACAGAGACAAAGTTGCATGAAAAATAGCTTTAACTATCATTTCAGCCAAAGCCTGCCAGCTGACCTTTGTCTATATACCTTATATTGGTGTAGCGATTGATTGATATAACGATAGATCGATTATATTCCTAAATTTCAAGTCCTGTGCTCAGCAAGTTTGCCTTCGCAAGATAGGTATCGATTTAAAAATGTTTTAAAAGTGAATGGATCAATTTGATCAATAGTAGCAAAAGGAAAGCAGAACAGAAAACAAAATAATGGCAGATTGTATATGAAGTTTAACACTTTTAGTAATAAGGACGTTAAATGTTAAGTCCGTGGCATCATCAAAACAAAAAATGGTGGATACCTACTGTGGTCGAGAAAGATCATGGACACAAACGCCACAAGACAATGTCATAAATTAGAACAGAACCACTTACAGCTACAGCACAATTTCAAAAGCCAGAACAACAGTAATATAAAGCTGCAACACAACTTTAAGCCACAAAAGACACGGCCGACACAACAGAAGTGACAGCGGAGCAAGTTATGACAACGCACCAACTTCCAGAAAACAACAACTTGAAGCCAGGGCTGTACGCTTAGTTTTTTCACTAGGAGCACCAGTGCTACTAAATGAAATAAAATGTGTAGCACAGAAACATTTCAGGAGCAATATGAAATGTCCTAAATAACACAATTTTACCATTAACACTCAAACAATGTACACAGTAACACACATTTGCACTCATACATATAAGCACAGTCCTAATGCAACCCTCAGTTGAACATCTCTATCGACTTTTTATCGTTAAGTCATACTACGTCATGCCGTGTACTGAGCTACACATGATATCAGTCACATGTCACGACTGGCATCACATTACTGATCATAAATGTTACTTATACCTGCCAGAATGACCAGTGATGTTGATAGGTTTTCAATGTAGTGAGTTCTCAGGACCACCAAATGATGATTTGTATCAGTACTTGGAAAATTCAGTGGCACCCCACAAAAAGAGGCTAATTGCAAACTTTACGCACATGCCGAGAAGTCACTAACTTCCTAAAGTATTTTAAGCATTATTTCATAAGAGATACAACTTTTAGCACGTAATGACAAAACTACACCCGTACATAACTTGTGCACGCCCATTAACATGACTGCAAATTGTTCGTTGCTCATCTTGGACTGTGTGTACAAGACAGCGGTGAGTGACAAGCATGAACAACAAGCAAATTCCTCATACCGATGAGCAATTTTTATTCAATATGATTAGTAATTGTAAAGAATATAGACACTAAAAATGTTTCTGTTAAACCACTAATGGTAACATAAGCTAGCCTGTTGTGTTCTTATTTTTTGTTCAAAAAATGTATCTGAGAGCAAGCAACTGAGATAGGCTCCAGCACCCCCTGCGACCCCGAAAGGGACAAGCAGTAGAAAATGGATGGATGGAAGTTGCAAACAGCTGAGGCCCTTTAAAAGTACTCATGTATTTCTAGTTCTTGTATTCTTATTGTTATGTTTTTAAATTCCTTTGGTAGTGGTAAATCATAGGGTTATAATAGATGTAATAATCCATCCATCCATTTTATACCGCTTGTCCCATTCGCAGGGGGTGCTGGAGCCTATCTCAGCTGCATTTATGTTGAAAATGTATCTGAAATTAATCAACACTGTCACAAGGGCATGATATAGACAATTGTAAGAAAATAGCATTTTGTAACTACATAGACAAATTAGTAAAATTCAAATCAAAACTCGAACAAAAAATATCAATGGACGTGCTGGTTTTAACACACACAAAAAAAATCTTATCTGCAATTGATGTGCCTGTTTTATTGAGTAGTGCAAATGTTAAAATACATCTGAAAAGAGCAGACATTTTTGTGTGTTGATGAGCCATCACTAGAGAAAGAAGAGAGACGAAAGTGTAGATGGGCAACGCTGAAATACTATTGCTTGTCTGATCATTTAACAAAGAAACAAGGAAGTCACAATCTTCGTTCAATGAATGTTCTGCAATTTGTCGTCCCCAAAGTAAGAACTGAACTGGGCAAGAAAGCATTTAGGTTTTCAGCACCGAAGGCTTGGAATAACCTCCATCCATCCATCCATTTTCTACCGCTTATTCCCTTTGGGGTCGCAGGGGGCGCTGGAGCCTATCTCAGCTACAATCGGGCGGAAGGCGGGGTACACCCTGGACAAGTCGCCCCCTCATCACAGGGCCAACACAGATAGACAGACAACATTCACACTCACATCCACACACTAGGGCCAATTTAGCCTACAATCGAATATTAAACTTCAAACCCTAGTTACGTTGAATGAGTTTAAAGCTTCTGTGAAAGGACTGCAGTCTACCTTGTCTGTATGCACATGTGTCATGTGAGCAAGTTTTAATGTTGTAAATGTGATGTTTTATGTATTTGTTTACTGTTTATAATGTAACCTTGCTGCTGCCCTCTAGGCCAGGTCTCCCTTGGAAAAGAGATCTTTGATCTCAATGGGATTTAACCTGGTTAAATAAAGGCTAAATAAAAATTAAAAAAAGATGCACAAAATATAGTTGCAAATATTTGCAGACTAGCAATAATATTTAATATTTTTCTTTAGTGGCATTTTCGCGTTCTCTTTCCCTGCTTCCCATCTCGTCTGAAGCGGCATCTATGTGCAGACGCCATCTGAGCAACAGTATTTTTCATCACCACCAACAAGTTTGCTTATTTCAATACCGCACGTCCTCATATATCTCTATTTTATGCTGCAGCTGTTACATATACTGCAATATTGTACATGGTAATTGTTATATATTGTATATATGATATAAACATATAATATATCAGTATACATCCTATACTGCAGTGCTTTTCAACCTTTTTTGAGCCAAGGCACATTTTTTGTATTGAAAAACCACGGAGGCACACCACCAGCAGAAATCATTAAAAAATGAAACTCAGTTGACAGTAAAAAGTCGTTGTCGCAATTGTTGGATATGACTTTAAAGCTAACCAAGCATGCATCAATATAGCTCCTGTCTCAAAGTAGGTGTACTGTCACCACCTGTCACATCACACCCTGACTTATTTGGAGTGTTTTCCTGTGTGTAGTGTTTTACTTCTTGTCTTGCGCTCCTATTTTGGTGGCTTTTTCTTTTTTTTGGTATATTCCTGTAGCAGTTTCATGTTTTCCTTTTGAGCGATATTTCCCGCATCTACTTTGTTTTAGCAATCAAGACTATTTCAGTTGTTTTTATCCTTCTTTGTGGGGACATTGTTGAAGTCTTTGCTGTCGTCCAGCATTCTGTTTTTGTTTACTTTGTAGCCAGTTCAGTTTTAGTTTGGTTCTGCATAGCCTTCCCTAAGCTTCAATGCCTTTTCTTAGGGGCACTCACCTTTTGTCTATTTTTGGTTTAAGCATTAGACACCTTTTTACCTGCATGCTGCCTACCGCTGTTTCCGACATCGACAAAGCAATTAGCTACCTGCTGCCACCTACTGATATAGAAGAGTATTACACGGTTACTCTGCCGAGCTCTAGACAGCACCGACACTCAACAACAACACATCATTTGCAGACTATAATTACTGCTTTGCAAAAAATATATTTTTAACCCAAATAAGTGAAATTAGATAATCTCCCACGGCACACCAGACTGTATCTCACGGCACACTAGTGTGCCGCGGCACAGTGGTTGAAAAACACTGCTATGCTGTACATATATTATGTAAATATTACCTATATATGTTATATTTTATATTGCTGTTAGTCTATTTTATACCTGCATTGTCCTTTCCATCTTTTCCATCATTTGTAACTGAGCTACTGTGTGGAACAATTTCCCGTGTGGATCATTAAAGTTTGTCTAAGTCTCATAACGTTACAACACCATCGACATGAAAAAGCACAGCCTTCAGCAGTAGAAACGTGAGTTTATTTACTATCAAGCTCATATCTTTAGTTGCTGAAATGAAATCTGCGGTGACAGGCTAATTGTTATTGTCGCAGCCTATCTAGCATGTCGCGACTCGCAAGAGCGGCGATGCTGTGTACACATGATCACGTCAGCGGTGAGCAGATGCGCAGATGTTTGCTATGACGTATGAATGGTCTGTTGACCACAATGTTTCTTTTTCCTAAAATGCGTGTAAATTTGTCGCACCATACAGCCCTGTTTTAAGAGTTCTAGCTTTGCGGTTAGCGGATTCTCCTTTTGTCCTCTTACTAGGGTAAAGCTATGCGTAGACCTGTAGTCCTGCAGTGATAATGTACTTTATTGTCCGCCATGGAGGCAAGGATTAGTAATAGAAGACGCTACACGCATTGTGCATGGACATTAGCCACGCTGAGACGACATGTTTATTTCAGCTTGCTCACACATTCTAGCCAGTGTTCTAGCAAAACATGTACCGTATTTTTCGGAGTATAAGTCGCTCCGGAGTATAAGTCGCACCAGCCGAAAACGCATAATAAAGAAGGAAAAAAACATATATAAGTCGCACTGGAGTATAAGTCGCATTTTTTGGGGAAATTTATTCGATAAAACCCAACACCAAGACTAGACATTTGAAAGGCAATTTAAAATAAATAAAGAATAGTGAACAACAGGCTGAATAAGTGTACGTTATATGACGCATAAATAACCAACTGAGAACGTGCCTGGTATGTTAACGTAACATATTATGGTAAGAGTCATTCAAATAACTATAACATATAGAACATGCTATACGTTTACCAAACAATCTGTCACTCCTAATCGCTAAATCCCATGAAATCTTATACGTCTAATCTCTTACGTAAACAAGCTAAATAATATTATTTGATATTTTACGGTAATGTGTTAATAATTTCACACATAAGTCGCTCCTGAGAATAAGTCGTACCCCCGGCCAAACTATGAAAAAAACTGCGACTTATAGTCCGAAAAATACGGTAATGTAATTGTGTGTCCTTAAGTGTGCATCTACTTTAAAGTAATCTTTCACGCGAGTACAATCTTAAGCCATGTAAACACAAGGACAGTACAAATCAGCGGAGCTTGTCAGCTCATCATCAGTTGAGTCTTGATCAGTTAAAAAGGCTCATATTGGCCCTAAATTTGATCCCATGATCAGGATCGGGATATTTCTACTTGTTAGTAAAAATAAGAACACGGGGGACTAGGACTTTATAAATTGGTCGACATAGAAGGGTTGTCAACACAGGACTGGGTTTGCAGTAAACAAAACATGATGGGGCCACTTATGGTCCGAATTAGGCAGCCGGCAGCCAATAATATCTGGTCCACCAGTCGCAACGACGTGGAACATATGGGCTGCGATTAGTCGGCTTTTAGTGCAGAATAAATCCCAGCTGGGACCGTTTTTATGACTTGTACCACTGTTGTAAAAAAATATATAGCTGCTTCGTTCACTTGAATATTTTACACCACAACTCCCTAGAGAGGATATGGAAAACTGCAAACTAAAAATCGATCCCTATTAACAGTGTTGCCAGTCTATCAGGAGAGCACATGATTTATGTCGAGCTCAGCTCTGCGTCAAGATACTCAGATTCTCACAAGCACCATCCATAAAGTTCAATCGCAGTCAGCAGAGCGGGGCCTTTTACCGTTGACCCCTCCGGGCAGTCTTGCCAGTGCAGCTAAACAACAGTGCAGCCTTTTAACAAGATGGATGAAGCTGGATAATAAACTGTCGGCCGTACGTTCAGCCTTACGTGTAACAGAGCTGAAAATGCTGACCTATAAGGCATGGGCTGTGTACAACCCCAACGTCTGACCTTTAGAAAAAAGAGCAACCGGAGCTAACAATGGAACAACACAGAGCAATTAAACCATAGGAAATGTTTCAAAATGAGACATTATGTAATTACAGGAATGTAATGAACTTCATACTCTGTAATCTTTACACAATATTTAGCAAAATATCATGAGTTTCTGTGCCTGTGTCCAGTATTGCGCATTTCTGTGCCTTAAAGATCGGGTTAAGAGAATAACACAGTTTTATATTATGATTACTGTGACATCCATCCATCCACCCATTTTCTACCGCTTGTCATTATTGTTAAAATTTGTTGACAACAGTTAACACTAAAATAATTGCCCTGCAGACAAATAAATATTTGTAATTGAATATGGTCACTTCTCGCAACATCGCACTTCAAATATTGCTGCTTCCCTATATCGCAGATATTTAAAAACATTTTTTAACGCACATCATACACATTTTTGGCATAAATTAACTGTTAAATTAAGTCTTACTTAGGTCTTACATGTATTACAGTGAAGTATTTGTCTTATTTGCGGCAATCAATAAAGATAACGGTGAACACAACGGTTAATCTTGCCGCTACTGTGTCTTCACGACAATCAAGTTGACCAACTTTTTGATGCACTTCATCTTCAACTCCTGATTTATCAATAACACATCTGCACATTGGGGAGCTTTCGGCGTGAACAATATCAAAGACAAGACGCACAGGACTCCATGTGACTTTGCACTCTTAACTCATTTTCCTTCTATGCTACATCAATATGGAATGCACTCCCAACAGGTGTAAAAAAGTGCATCTCTATCCTCCTTCAAAACCGCACTAAAAGAACACCTCCAGGCAGCAACAACCCTAGCCTAACCCCATCCCTCCACCACATCCCACCTCCCCGAATTGTAAATAATCAAATGTAAATAATCAAATGTATATACTTGTTCTTATGCTTTCTGAGCTCACTATGTTCACTGTACATATCCTACGAAGTGAGACCTACACTATTACAATGTCCATTTCTCAGATGATATAATTGTTGACGTCTGAAGTATGCTGATAGCAACCCAACCTAACCACCCCCCGCCCCAACCCCCTCCGCATCCCTGCCCCCGGATTGTAAATAATGTAAATAATTCAATGTATATACTCTGATGATTAACTTGTGTGATGACTGTTTTATGCTGATAGTATATATTTGTACCATGAATTAACGTGGACCCCGACTTAAACAAGTTGAAAAACTTATTCGGGTGTTACCGTTTAGTGGTCAATTGTACGGAATATGTACTGTACTGTGCAATCTACTAATAAAAGTTTCAATCAATCAATGCACGACACTGAATGCTCTCAGCTCCAACAACACGGGATGCTAACAACAAAGCTAATGGTCGTAGCTGCGACTGTCAAGTTGACCAACCTTTGGCAGAAAATCTTACACCCGTGGTTTCAGCACATCAAAGGTTAGTTCAAACTTGGAGGAATGACCGAGGATGTGATGCAGTATTTCCACGTAGTGACCAGGTTTTAGTGGCTGGGCGACGGCCATTGCAATGTCCCTTGGTTGAATCCTCCATGCTACCGGTGAGAACTGTAATTTACAGCAGAATGCACACAAGCCTACTTTATTGAGTGTAAGATGACTATATTATGTGTAAAGAAAAAAGAAAAAAACCTTTAGAAAGCCATAAACATTTGTAATGCTTTAGCTATTAAAATATTGGATTTATTTGTAATATTCCTACTTTGCAGCGATTCGTTATAGACGCTATGAACGAGAGACAACTGTAACTCCAACAATTATGAAAATAAACACCAATCTTGAAAATACTTATACAGTATATAGGACGTCACATCGCATTTATAATTTTTTATTTAATATTTTTTATTTAATATTTTTGTCATTTTTATTTATTTCATTTTATTACATCACATTTTTTATCTGCACTCCACCTAAAGAACTTTTAGTCTGTGTAACAACAAAAATATAGCCAACAACAATCACCTGACTCACCTTCTGCCATGTTTTGCTGAGAGTGAAATAAATAAATAAATAAACTTCTTGTTTATGTTTGACACTATTTTGTCTTCCGGTTTTGTCGAATTTATAATAACTTTGAGTGAATACCGTAATCTTATGCGGTTGTATTGAAAACATATATTCAACTGACTAACCGTCTTGAACTTGATCATGGTTTATTGTAGAGATAAATGCTTTAATATGTAATATCGGAAATTATCGGTATCGGTTTCAACCTCCCGATTTTCCTGGGAGACTCCCGAATTTCAGTGCCCCTCCCGAAAATCTCCCGGGGCAACCATTCTCCCGATTTCCACCCGGACAACATTATTGGGGGCGTGCCTTTAGCGTCCTCTACAACCTGTCGTCACGTCCGCTTTTCCTCCATACAAACAGCGTGCCGGCCCAGTTACATAATATATGCGGCTTTTACACACACATAAGTGAATGCAATGCATATTTGATCAACAGCCATACAGGTCACACTGAGGGTGGCCGTATAAACAACTTTAACACGGTTACAAATATGCACCACACTGTGAACCCACACCAAACAAGAATGACAAACACATTTCGGGAGAACATCCGCACCGTAACACAACATTAACACAACAGAACAAATACCCAGAACCCCTTACAGCACTAACTCTTCTGGGACGCTACAATATACACCCCCCGCTACCACCAAACCCCGCTCCCCCCAACCCCGCCCACCTCAAACCCGCCCACCTCAAACCCGCCCCCCCATCTCCCGAATTCGGAGGTCTCTAGGTTGGCAAGTATGCTCTAGTATACTCTGCACTGAAGCTGTGCGCCTTCATTGTTTTTGTAGCTGTTGTTTTGAGCCATGTTTAAAAAAAATTAAAAATAATGCACTTTGTGAAAGTCAAAGTATAGTATTTCCCATAGTTGTAGTGGGTATTAGGATTATCTCAGGGAGAACATGTCCCAAATTCCAAGCTGCTGTTTTGAGGCATGTTAAAAAAATGCACTTTGTCACTTCAATAATAAATATGGCAGTGCCATGTTGGCACTTTTTTCCATAACTGGAGTTGAAGTTGTTCTCTTATTTTGGAAAACCTTGTTTTTGATTGATTGATTGAAACTTGTATTAGTAGATTGCACAGTACAGTACATATTACGTACAATTGACCACTAAATGGTAACACCCGAATAAGTTTTTCAACGTGTATAAATCGGGGTCCATGTTAATCAATGCATGGTAAAGTTACATCACAACAAAATTAGGCATAATAATGTGTTAATTCCACGACTGTATATATCGGTATAGGTTGGTATCAGAATCGGTAATTAAGAGTTGGACTATATCGGAATATCGAATATCGGCAAAAAAGCCATTATCGGATATCTCTAGTTTATTGTCTGTTAAAATTATGTAATTTTTAGTTAAAATAAGGCTTTTTTTTTGCTTTTTTTTTTTAATTTTTTACTGAAGTCATTAAATATATTACTGCTGTTTAATATGTTCACATAAAACTGTCAAAATCAAATGCAAATAAAAAATCTGAAACCTCAACAAAAATGCAGGTTGTAAAACTCAATGCTGATTTTTTTCCAAAATCTTATAAAAAGAGTCTCACTGAAGCTACATTCCCTGAATTCACACCTTCGATGAAAGCAGTGATGCATGAGTCATCCCTGAAAATGTAACCTACCACCCCCACCACTACTTTATTCAACACACACGGACAGCATACTGGGATCTAAATCGGAAGGTCTAAATTTAGAATATGCATGTATAGGAATCACTGTGGCTTTTTCGTAAAATATGCATTTAATTCCATTTTCAGGTTTTGTCGGGACTCCTAATGACATTTTGAGACATCCTACAACTACAGCAACAGAATTGTGCTGCTGAAGCAAGTCGTTTTTTTTTTTTATTTTATGTAAGGGTCCCCCCTGAAGACATTTTAGCAAAATTTTTTTTTCGTAAAATAGGCATTTTCTTCCATTTTCAGGTTTTGTCGGGACTCCTGATGACGTTTTGAGATATCTCCTACAACTACAGCACCAGAATTGAGCTGCTGAAGCAAGTCCGTTTTTTTGAATTTTTTGTAAGGGTCCCCCCTTACGACATTTTAGCAAAAACATTTTTTTTTCCCGTAAAAAATGCATTTTCTTCCATTTTCAGGTTTTGTCGGGACTCCTGATGACGTTTTGAGACATCTCCTACAACTACAGCACCAGAATTATGCTGCTAAAGCAAGTCCGTTTTTTAAATTTTTTGTAAGGTCCCCCCTTACGACATTTTAGCAAAAAAAAGGTTTTCGTAAAATATGCATTTTCTTCCATTTTCAGGTTTTGTCGGGACTCCTGATGACGTTTTGAGACATCTCCTACAACTACAGCACCAGAATTGTGCTATTTTACCTATAAAAGCACAGAAGTTACTGATGCTGTTTCAGTCAATCGTGTGAAAATTGGATTGATCTGCTGGATGTAGAAGAAAGTGGGCCTGAGACTCTGAGGTGTTTAGCCTGATGACACTTCTTATACAAATGACTTAACAGTAATCCCTTGTGTATAGCTTTTAATTGGCCTGACTGTAGTGATTTAATTTATAGTTATGATTCAAATATTTCATAGCTAGAGCATAAAAGACCTGTTTATGACCTTCTTAATATGTTTAACACTATGAGAGCCCTCTAGACATGAAATAAAACCCACATAGTAACTTCTATACATTTTAATCAACAAAACTCAAAACCAGTGAAGTTGGCACGTTGTGGAAATCGTAACTAAAAACAGAATACAATGATTTTCAAGTCCTTTTCAATCTATATTCAATTGAATAGACTGCAAAGACAAGATACTTAACGTTCGAACAGAACAACTTTATTTTTTGCAAATATTAGCTCATTTGGAATTTGATGCCTGTAACATGTTTCAAAAAGCTGGCACAAGTGGCAAAAAAGACTGAGACAGTTCAACTTTATTTTTTGCAAATATTAGCTCATTTGGAATTTGATGCCTGCAACATGTTTCAAAAAAGCTGAGACAACAAGATGGCGCAACCGAACCTGATAGTTGATACTGTTGCCTGATTGGCTGTTAATGTGTCACTCCCACTTAAGGAAGTGAAGACGCACGGCGATGCAGGGAGACATTTGATCTCCAAATCTTATCGATAAAGCCGTGACGGTATCAAATGTGCACTTGGAGAGTGTATTTTTTTCTGGCACTTTTGCTTTGGCGGGTCAGAAAACATACTACATCTCCCAGAATCCCTTGCGCAGAGCAAGGCCGCAATGTGGGGGCGTGGTGCGCCGCAAAAAGGGAGAGAAAGAGGAAACAGGAAGTGAAGTGTGTTGCTCTTCGTAGTAGATAAGAGTAACGTATTTTTCGGACTATAAGTCGCAGTTTTTTTCTTAGTTTGGCCGGGGGTGCGACTTATACTCAGGAGCAACTTATGTGTGAAATTATTAACACATTACCGTAAAATATCAAATCATATTATTTAGCTCATTCACGTAAGAGACTAGACGTATAAGATTTCATGGGATTTAGCGATTAGGAGTGACAGATTGTTTGGTAAACGTATAGCATGTTCTATATGTTATAGTTATTTGAATGACTCTTACCATAATATGTTACGTTAACATACCAGGCACGTTCTCAGTTGGTTATTTATGCGACATATAACGTACACTTATTCAGCCTGTTGTTCACTATTCTTTATTTATTTTAAATTGCATTTAAATGTCTATTCTTGGTGTTGGCTTTTATCAAATAAATTTCCCCAAAAATGCGACTTATACTCCAATGCGACTTATGTTTTTTTCCTTCTTTATTATGCATTTTCGGCCGGACTAATACTCCGGAGCGACTTATAGTCCGAAAAATACGATAATTGTTTTTTTCAAAGTTCTCCGATAACTTTTTGAGTTATGTTGGTAAGAAACAGACAAACAAACCCTGGCAAAAACATAACCTCTGTGAGATAATAAAGCGCGCCACGTTCACCTCAAGCATTCCAAGCCAAAACAGACTCGGTCAAGGCGTACCGTGCCGAGGGAAAGTAAGTGCTGCACACCCAAGCTACTTGATAAGCTACCATTACCCGGAAAAGATGAAGTCAGCGAAACATCAATTTGTGAGGTATTCACATTATTCAAAGTTAAATTGTTGAACTTTTCTGAGAAACTGCATTTTCCAATCTGATAGAAAAAATGTCATATTGAATATTGATACTGTTGTTGATATTATTCATTTTTGTTTCACTACCTTTGGATTGTTTTGTGTCATGTTTGTGTGTCCTCTCAATTGCTCTGTTGATTGCTATTCTGAATGTTGCTGGGCCGGGTTTGGTTTTAGAATTGGAATTGTATTATTATTGTATTATTGTGTATTATTTTGTTGGATTGATTAATTAAAAAAATTTATAAAAAAATAACAAATGTCCACTGTAGAGGATAGGGATGTCCCGATCCAGGTTTTTGCACTTCCGATCCGATCCGATATTGTTTTTGCACTTCCGATCCGATACCGATACTGACCGATACCGATACTGACCGATAATGGCCTATCCGAGCATGTATTAAAGTTATTTAGCCTACTTAGTTGTCAAAATCATGTTGAAAAGGGTTTTAGGACTCTAGATAACAACTAGCCAGCTGAATTAAGTGAGTTTGAATAGTACACAATGGTTGGTAACAAGAAACTGACCTGTTTATTCAAGGATAAAAACAAAATAGACAAAATTATACATGACAAACAGAAATGGCATCATTGAAACAAGGGCTGGGCGATATGGCCTTTTTTAATATTGCGATATTTTAAGGCCATATTGCGATACACAATATATATCTTGATATTTTGCCTTAGCCTTGATGAACACTTGATGCATATAATCACAGCAGTATGATGATTCTATGTGTTTTGATTGATTGATTGAGACTTTTATTAGTAGGTTGCACAGTGAAGTACATATTCCGTACAATTGACCACTAAATGGTAACACCCCAATAAGTTTTTCAACTTGTTTAAGTCGGGGTCCACTTAAATTGATTCATGATACAGATATATACTATCAGATATATACTATCATCATAATACAGTCATCACACAAGATAATCACATTGAATTATTTGCATGATTTATAATCCGGGGTGTGGAGGGGGGCGCCGGATGTAAGTGTCAAAAAGACAGCCAAAAGAGTTTGATATGAGAATAAATCTAAAGTTAAAATATAGGGTAGAAATGCACCTATTTGCAGGAAATGTAGTCTTGATTTTCAACATTTTCTTTCAAGGCTTGCATGTCTACATTAAAACATTCTTCTTCATACTGCATTAATATATGCTACTTTTAAACTTCCATGCAGATAAGGAAATCACAACTAAAAAAATCACTAATTTTTTCATACGGTGTTGATCTGATGGTGTGGACGTGTGGCACCGAACGGAGATAAGCGTCTCGACAGACGTTATAATATTTGAACAATGATGACAAAAACTGTTTTCTCTGTCATGTCCGTGTGTCGAAAATTGTTATGCGCTTATTTTTTTATTAGATTTTGTGCGTGGCATATAATTGCTATGCGCAGAGGACGTTTAAACAGTGCGCAATTGCACAAGCGCGCACCTTAGAGAGAACGTTGGTCACACGGCTGCGCTAGCATCACAGCTAACGTTAGCCATGCTGCCACCTCTCTGCTCGGGGAGGAGGTATACGTATGTGACGTATGACGTGACAGTATGTGACGTATGACGTGACAGTATGTGACGTGTGTAAGAAGGTGCGCTTGCTGTCTGTGAGAAGCACAGACACAGAAAAGAGTGAGAAGAGCCTGTCGTGTAATGCCAGCAGCTAAAAGCAACTGCGTGAGAATCCACAGACCTTTAGATGTGTTGAAGGTGTGCTGGAAAATGCGGAACGGAAATTAGGTAGCAGCAGAAAAGTGGAATGTACTATTTAAATAGGTGTGTTGGAAAACACGGAGCGGAGGTTTTTTTTTTAACTAGATCCGGATCGGCATTTTCCCATGCCTTGTCGATACGCATTTTTTTGCAAATATCGGCGGCCGATCCGATCCAAATATCGGATCGGGACATCCCTAGTAGAGGACACTGCTTCTTAGAAAGTAAAAGTTGGATGTTCAGTTGATGTTCCCGCACAATTCTTTGCACTTAAAAATATTTGTTTGTAGTAATGAATATGATTAGTATGATGAGAACATGTTAGCATTATGTTTGTGTTCAATTACAGTACTGTATATGTGTGTTTATCCTAAACATTCCTGCCACTTCATTCTACACACTATAGCATTTTTGAGTCTTGTTTTTTTGGACATATACCACAATAATATCGTACCGTGGCCTTAAAATCGTGATGATATCGTGCGGTGAGATTTTGATATCGTTACATCCCTATTGGTTAGACAGTTGCATTACGTTTGAGTGCTAGTGGGACAAATTTGATTGGCGAAAATGTTGACGATTGGCCAAAATCCACGGGGAAATTGCGGGAATTGGACATAGTTGCGAGGCCGCGCATAATTCACAACATCGCAAAATCCTGAAGGGACTGATTAATGTACACGTTAAAAGTGCAATTTTAATATTGATGATGTACATTTATAAGAGAAAAAGAATGACGTTATGGCAAGCATAAAATCTTTGTTTAGCTTCAATGTGTGTTTTATCGGTCAAACAATTACTGAAATTATCAATAACTTCAGCCCTGGTTACTTTGCAAAAATCAGTAACGGCAATAATGCCCTGTACTTACTTATCCAATCTTAACCAAAACATGCAGTATCTTTCACACCTACTTGAAAAGCAAATTATTCTACATTCTGTCCTTGTAAGCACCTTTTTTCCCTGAGCATTGCATTCTCATTTTTCATGAATAAGTGACTCACGCTCAACTGAAAACAAATACAAGCCCATTTCACTTCCATACTCTCATTTCCACACTGGAACATATGGTTCCATTATCAGTGAAAAATGGTCAAAGCCATATGCAAAAACAGACAGGGAGCTTCATAAATGGCTCCGATATCACCTACACAACATTATCAGCACTTCACACTGACAGAAAGCCACCTACACAGCAGCATGTTTAGCTCCAGGTCTGCTCCTCACCACCACCGTGCACACAAAGCACTCAACATTTGAGACCAATCGTGAAAACACACTAATGGCTGCAATTACTCCAACCCTCTCCGCCACCTTGAATCTTTTCTATTATCAATGTATATGTTGTGGACAGGGCAGCACGGTGGAAGAGGGGTTAGTGCGTCTGCTTCACAATACGAAGGTCCTGAGCAGTCCTGGGTTCAATCCCGGGATCTGGATCTTTCTGTGTGGAGTTTGCATGTTCTCCCCGTGACTGCGTGGGTTCCCTCCGGGTACTCCGGCTTCCTCCCACCTCCAAAAACATGCACCTGGGGATAGGTTGATTGGCAACACTAAATTGGCCCTAGTGTGTGAATGTGAGTGTGAATGTTGTCTGTCTATCTGTGTTGGCCCTGCGATGAGGTGGCGACTTGTCCAGGGTGTATCCCGCCTTCCGCCCGATTGTAGCTGAGATAGGCTCCAGCGCCCCCCGCGACCCCGAAGGGATTAAGCGGTAGAAAATGGATGGATGGATGTTGTGGACAATTAAATAAACATTATGCAAAAGTTAAACATCACCTATGGAAGTGTAATACTGTACTGTACAGTTAATCTTTTTTTACTTTAACTTGACTGATTTTATTTCTAAAACAGGGTCAATACATATTGATTATCACACGAGAGTAAATATGCAAGATTGTAGCCAGTGTCTAATTTCCATCTTTCGTCCCTGCGGCAATTACTGCCAAACACATAAGAACAGGACAGCACCAAACAACAGGACAGCAAGGCCATATCCAAAGTTAAAGTAAAGTACCACTGATAGTCACACACACACTAGGTGTGGTGAAATTACTCTCTGCGTTTGACCCATCCCCTTGTTCCACCCTCTGGGAGGAGGGGAGCAGTGAGCAGCAGCGGTGGCCGCGTTGGGGAATAATTTTGGTGATTTAACCCCCAATTCCAACCCTTGATGCTGAGTGCCAATCAGGGAGGTAATGGGTCCCATTTTTATAGTCTTTGGTATGACTCGGCCGAGGTTTGAAGTCACGACCTACCGATCTCAGGGCGGACACTCTAACCACTGGGCCACTGAGCAGGTAAACAATACAACAATAAAACAATAATAATACAAAGTACAGTCGGACTAAAAAAAAATAAACCAAATTATTAATGACATGCCAGCAATGAAATTACCATAGAAAGTTGGATTTAAGTGTAAGAGTGTTGAAGGGCTCAAGTGCTGCAGTGTTAAGATATACAAGAAGATATTTGCACGGGTAATCTTTTTTTTTTTGCCTTTAAAAGTGAATATACAGTGGAACATCAAAGGTCAAAAACAAAACACTGGTTGATTTGATTTGGAGAAATAGTCAAACCGTTGCTATCATGAATATGGGGCGGCATGGCGTAGTGGGTAGAGCAACCGTGCCAGAAACCTGAGGGTTGCAGGTTCGCTCCCCGCCTCTTACCATCCAAAAAATCGCTGCCGTTGTGTCCTTGGGCGGGACACTTCACCCTTTGCCCCCGGTGCCACTCACACCGGTGAATTGTATGATGAATGATAGGTGGTGGTCGGAGGGGCCGTTGGCGCAAATTGCAGCCACGCTTCCGTCAGTCTACCCCAGGGCAGCTGTGGCTATGAAAGTAGCTTACCACCACCAGGTGTGAATGATTGATGGGTTCTACATGTAAAGCGACTTTGGGTACTTAGAAAAGCGCTATATAAATCCCAGTTATTATTATTATTATTATTAATATGATCACGATAATACAATGTGAAATGTATTTATTCTAGGTATGATCCAATCAGGGTTTTATTGAGTGACATCGGCCGAAACCAATATCGATCACTATCTATGGTTATTGACAGTTTAACAATATCAACACAATATCTGAACAAGTTCCTTATTCTGTTTTGTAACATACAATTGTTTGAGCAAAACAAAGTCAATAGTACACAATAACTAAACAAACCCAAAAACTATTAATTACTCATTTAAATCATTTACTGTAATTTTGGCCTTGAGGCAATTATACCCTGAGATTGTAAACATAAACAAAAACAAAAATAAATGGTTTTGAGAAAATAAAAATATCATCCTAATCACTTTAGTATCAATCATTGTGTGAATGCCAAAGCATTATTCCCAGATTTTCACTATCATTCCATTCACTTGTTTACAAATGTTTCCTTCCTCGATGGCTCCACGTTCGGGTTCTAAACATTTTATACGTTTCCATCCACCGGCTTCAAGCATGCATTAAATAGATCGTTCTGGAGCCACAAATTGTTAAACTTGCCCTTACCCATCTTGTGGTTAGAGTGTCCGGTAGGTAGATCGGTACCAGTCATACCAAAGACTATAAAAATGGGACCCCTTACCTCCCTGCTTGTCACTCAGCATCAAGGGTTGGAATTGGGGGCTAAATCACCAAAATTATTCCCGAGTGTGGCCATCGCTGCTGCTCACTGCTCCTCTCACCTCCCAGGGAGTGGAACAAGGGGATGGGTCAAATGCAGAGAGTTATTTCACCACACCTAGTGTGTGTGTGTGTGTGTGACTATCAGTGGTTAACTTTATGCATGTAATTCGGTTTTGATGTGGGCTTTCGTCAAGTTTCAAAGCAAGACTGAAGTTTATGCATGTTTTAAATAAAAGTAGTAGATTAAGTAGTAGATTTTTAAGACCTTTCAAAATTGTATTTAAGACCTTTTATGAGTTTTTAGGAGAATTGTAGACATTTCCAAGCCTTAAATTGAAATTGTTAGATTTAAGACTCTTTAAGACCCCGCAGATACATTGGTTAGTACCTGTTGTATTTACACCAGGTGTCTCCGGCTGACTGATATGAGATCAGAGCGGTTTAAAAACGCGACATTCATTTATAGTTATTGCATGCTGTGTGTTCAAATGTTTCAGCATATTGCTCGCAAGTTGTCCTCTTGATGAAACATCAACCTTGCAATTATTACAAGTAGCTCTGTTACATTTTTGTCCACGTTGCTGTCTGACGTCACTATGCACGTTGCGCAATGATGTCATTCCCGCACGTAAAATTTCCTTTGAAAAATAGCAAGCGTTTCCAAAGAATTGATGCACTGGGAACCGGTTCGGTTCTCGATTCTTATCTCACTTAAGATAATAAGAAATGTACTCTACTTTCCATATATTGCTCGCAAGTTGTCCTCTTGATGAAACAGCAACCTTGAAATTATTACAAGTAGCTCTGTTAAATTTTGTTCCATGCTGCTGTCTGACGTCACTATGCACGTTGCGCAATGATGTCATTACCTGCCTCGAATTCTCACCGGCATTGAAAGTAAACAAGTTTTTTTTTAAAAAGTAATATTTTAACTGAGTTTTTAAACTAATCTGCTCGTTGATGATTTGTTTGGTTTTATATTGTGCAGTTATATTTATATGGTAATTATTATTCTGTGACTGTAAATTGTTTGCTTGTTTTCTTATTGATGCTTTTATTTTTTTTAAATTTATTTATTTATTTATTTTCTGTATTGTGTAGTTATAATTATATGCTTTTACTTGTAATTGTATTGAATTGTGGACCCCAAGAAGACTAGTGGGTTGTTGAGGCAACCAGCTAATGGGGATCCTTAATAAAAATCTAAATCAAATCAATTACCGCCCGTAAAAATTCCTTTGAAAAACAGCAAGCGATTCCAAAGAATTGATGCACTGGGAACCGGTTCGGTTCTCGATTCCTATCTTACTTAAGATAATAAGAAATGCACTCTACTTTCCATAACTGAGGTTGTTATTATTAGCTAAGTGGAGTGGCTTTACACTGTGTATGGAGACACACAATTAGCTGCTAGTTGCTTGCTAACCGGGAGACTAAAAATAAATACAGTGTCAGCCAGAGGGCATCGCTGTTTGAGATCAGCATTTAAAAGGCATTAATCTGCAACGGCGATACTGATGAGTGGCCGATCCATCCCTAGTCTCATTAATGTCTTAAACTGATTATAGTGCAGTAATAGTCCTATTTTGTATATTATGTTGTTAGGATCCATAAAGATATTCACAAAGGGAAACTTACGTTTCCGGGTTAAGGCTGAACAATGCTAACAAAAACACAGCGGCTAATCTTGGCGCTATTGTATCTTTACCGCAACATTCAAGTGGACAAACTTATAGCACAATTTTTTGATGCACTTCATCATTAACTCCTGCCTAATCAATAACACATCTCCATTGGAAAGCCTTTGGTGTAAACTATGTCAAAAGACGAGACGCAAGATGTCTAGGCCTCAATTCGATTTGACACGCCACTTAATGTTATCAGCTCTCCGAAATGAGCAGCTGTCAGGGCAATGCTAAGTGGAGATGAACTCTGTTGATGCACTTGAACTTTGACATCAGCTTTTCACTACATAGTAAACCTTTGGCATGAGCGATGTGAAATGACAAAGTGGTACATACAATGCTAACAACACAGCTAATGGTCGTAGCTGCAAATGTCAAGTTAACCATGTCGTCTGATCAATGCCTACTTTGTGACCACCGACTGGAACACAAACTGGGCGTTATCAGAACCCTGCAACACAGAGCTGATAGTGTTCCTACCAGCCCACAGGCCAAAGAGAAAGAGCATATGCATTTTAGAGAAGCCCTCAAAACCTGTGGTTACCCCAGATGGGTGTTTGTGAAAAGTAAATCCAGTTCCAGAAGAAACAAGAAGAGAGTGGATGAGGAAAAGGGTGAGAGACGCAAAAATATTGTCATTTAAATATGTATCAGGTCTATCTGAGAAACTCCAAATAATGTTTAACCTAGGGCTGGGCGATATATCGAATATACTCGATATATCGCGGGCTTGTCTCTGTGCGGTATAGACAATGGCTATATCGTGATATTCGAGTATACGTCCTCACGCAGTTGCTTTTAGCTGCGGGCATTACACTGCAGGCTCTTCTCACTCTTTCTTGTATCTGCTTCTCACAGAGACATAAAACAAGCGCACCTTCTTACATACGTCACATACTGTCGCAACGTCATACGCTCTCGCGGAGCAGACAGGTAGCGACATGGTAAAGTTAGCTGTGATGCTAGCGGTGTGGTAACAAATGAAGGAATAATTAATTCCCAAGAAAAATAGCAGGGAGTCCATCGTCTGGCGGTGGTTTTGCTTCAAGCGGGAAGATGTTTCACAAGTATGCGGCAAAAGCGTTGCTACAAAAAGTAGCAGCACTGCTAATGTGTAGCACCATTTGAAAAGTCACCCGCTAGAGAATGAAGAGTGCTTGAAACTCCGCATGTCAACATCTCCGGCCGGTGCCACACCAACAAAATGCCGAAGCAACCATTTCCACATCAACACCGTATAAAAAAAAGTCACCAACAGAAGGAGATAACGTCCGCAGTAACCTACCACATAGTGAAGGACATACACTATTTGATTTCCTATTATGCAGCTCATTTTTATTTGACAGTTATTGAAATATTTTGTGTGACATCATGCACAAAAGTGCACTTTATATGTTTTAAACTATTGTAGTGGCGTTCTGTACAAAAAGTGCACTTTAATTTAGCGTTGTTTTGCTATGTCATCTTGTGTGACATCATGCACAAAAGTGCACTAATAGCTTGTTTTAAAATGTCTCTGGGAGTCGAATGTATGGTACATACAAAATCACATATGCTCACATACATAGGTACCTACGCTCCCACATACATACACAAATACAGTACATATTTACATACTTAAAGTTCGTACATCCACACGCACATTCAATATACAAACATACACATACTGTACATATACACTCACTGTACAAACACATATACACATTCTGTACATATACATTCACTGTACAAACACATATACACATTCTGTACATATACATTCATTGTACAAACACATATACACATTCTGTACATATACAAGTACATATGCATACTTACACTCATGCACATAATCACGTTTCATCAAACATATATTAACGTTGTTGCCCTAGGGTTAACTGGGTATAACACATGGCACACTGACAAAGCTTAACCTAATGTTACTATAACAACCTACAAGGTTAATGTAGGTTGCTTCTCTTTCTCCCCCTCCATTTTTCTGCATTCTTTCGTATCTCAAGTTATCATTACGTATATGTATTGTTGCACTTGAACAAATGTATTGTTGATAATAAAGGTAAAGTATTGGTAGTGTTCTTTATCAATAGCGCTATTTCTATTGGTATTTGTATTGATCCATTTGTAGTGTAATAATGCTCATTGACATTTCTGTATTATTTTTTATTTTTCGCTAACTGCTTATTTGCTATTACTTTTACCATCATATTTGTACATGTCATATTTGCTGATGTTGCTCTATTGTTGTTGTTGTTGTTTGCTGTTGTTGTTTTTGTCTCTCTGTCTAATCCCCCTCTTGTCCCTACAATTTCCCCCTCTGTCTTCTTTTTTTTCTCTTTCTATCCCCTCCTGCTCTGGCCCGGCTGCACTAAATGATAATATAAATACATTTAATAAAGTCAAATACAAATAAGACAACAAGAGAAGTATCCTACACTTCTCTTCTGTAAAGTAAATCTGAACAGCCGATATGGGCATCTACATCAACTATATGATTTGCCTGAGAAGCTGGACAGGACATTAAAAAAAAAAAAAATGTCTCTGACAATCTTGCACTTTCTGTTTTGAAATTACATGAATGTTTGTGCCACTGCTTAATAACTGTTTAAAAAATACAGTTTTGGTAAATTGACGTAGTTGTGATTTCCCTCTCTGCATGAAAGTTTAAAATGAGCTTATATTAATGCAGTATGAACAATGTTTTAATGTAGACACATAGAATCATCATACTGCTGTGATTATATGTATCAAGTGTTCATTCAAGGCTAAGGCAAAATATCGAGATATATATCGTGTATCGTGACATGGCCTAAAAATATCGAGATATTAATAAAAGGCCATATCGCCCAGCCCTAGTTTAACCAACACAACATCCCTGTACACTTCAAACCAGGCAATATCCTGTGACCGAGACTAGTAGATCCTAAAGACCAGACACCCCACACCCACAAAAACAATCTGATGTATGCCTGAATGTTATGTAAAGGGGTCACAATCACAATGTTCAAGCGTATTAGCTGTGTCAAATCATCCATTTTACACATATTTTTCGTTGTTTTGCTTCTTCCAGCCTATTTTTTCTTTATGAATCCATGCAGCATCATTCTTCACTTCCTTAATGTGTTTGTTAAGTACTTCCTGTCATAATGGTGTTTATCTCATATATCATTCACATTATCATTATCTCTTCTTGAAAAGCAAAACGATTAGATAGATGACTAGATTTGTAGCTAGACAACCAGACACAGTGCTAAAAAGCTGGATACATAACGTAAATGCTCCAATTAGCGCCTCTTGGGTGTTTTCAATTAACTCTTAGTGAAGTCCCAGGAACCTGCAAAGGTCTCAGTCATAAGTCTTAGGTAATTCATGTCTTTTACTTGAATTACTTAAATCGCTTAAATTTCTAAATAAAGTTCAGATCATCCATTGATATAGTCTTGTATTTGGTCACAGAATCCTTTAGAGGTTTATCCTATTAAGGAAATATGCCCTTAGATTGCTTCGGGTGCAGAAGTCTATCACAGCTCGTCCAGAGAGTTCCCCAATGCCCCCAGGACATTGGGGAACTTAAAGGATAGCAGCAGTTGGATTTTAGGAGGAAGTGTAAACACAACAACGACATCTGGTAGGAAGCCCTCACAAGTAGGAGTCGAGGATAGGGTTCGGAGGTCAACAGACTCAACAGATCACAGGAAATAGGTTGACTGGTCAAGCAACAAACTGGCCTTTGTCCAAGGCTAGAGTTACAAAGAGTGGGGGTCTTCGTGTAAAAGGTATTTAGGACAGTGGTCCGAGAGTACAGGAGAAGAGTAATCAGGCCCATACTCTTTCTCCTGGAAGCTGCAGTTCCAGTCTGAGGCTCGCTGAAACAAATAAAGCTTTTTGTTCGACGATTCCTCGTTGGCGTCTTCTTGGCTCATCACCCATCACACGACCATCAACAATACAACAATAACAAACAGAATAGTTAGTCAGCCTCATTGGTTTGCAGTACGCGGTATACAAAAATTCAGGCAACCCATTGGCAAATTTTTTTGTCAAAAACAAAATATTCCAACATAAGTAGGGATGGGAATAGACAACTGGTTCTTGTTTTAGAACCAGTTCCGAGTGTATCAATCGTTTGCCATTTTTTCACACAATTTCTTTAACGGTTACCGCAGGTGAGGATGACGTCATTATGCAACGTGCGTAGTGACGTCAGACAGCAATATAGCAGTGCCCGGGCGGAAGAAGCGCAATTATTTATTCCGATTCCACATCAATTCATAATTTTTAACGATCAATTATTAAAATAATTATTTGAAATTTTTATTTAGAAGAAAAATACGTTTTTCTGCCATCTTTTCTAACCTCTAACCCGTTTTGAAACAGTTTCAATAAAATGATGATATCAAATTAACATTGCAAGAATCGGTTTGAATCGAGAATCGATTCTGAATCAGATTGTCACCCCCAAGAATCTGAATCGGATTGAATCGTTAGGTGCCCAAAGATTAACATCGGTTGTGACTACAATCAAATAAAAATGGTCGACTCGAGCAAAGTTTTTCGGGTAAATCTCTACCATTTATGGAGATATTCGCTGACTTTATGCAAAATACGTCACTAAAGTCTCAAATTCCAAATCGCTCTTTTGGAGCAAGTTAGAAAATGGCAAGATTGTTTTATAAATATATCTTCCATGCCTCCAATGTTTGATATCTAATTTTCAGGACTTCTAGGGATCCCAAATACACACAAATATGTAAGAAAAGTTTTGTTTTTTTCAATAATAAGACCCCTTTGATGTTGTATATGTATAAAAGTGTTTTTGAAATTGTACAGCCTCGGAAGAACAGTATAGCAACAGCTAACGGGAATCGTAATAAACAAAGTCCTACTACAAGTAGGGGGCATGATGACCGAAATACCGCTGTAGTTTCAATAGGACCACCAATACTGAAAAAATATATATAAAAATGTCACTCTGATTGTCATTGTAATTAGTATCCATCTTAGGAACTGCTTAATTTAATGAGTTTAATGATCCCCTTTAATTTAGTTTAATAATCCTTTAATATATGAAGGGATTTTTGCTTCAGTCAGCATAAATTTGCATTTGAGAAGAAAGACTGGTTCTGGTCTAATATTGGCACATTTGTTTAAACAAATAGTCAAGCATAATGTCAGCTAGAGATGTCCGATAATATCATCCTGCCGATATCATCGGCCGATAAATGCTTTAAAATGTAATATCGGAAATTATCGGTTTGGTTTTTTTTATTATCGGTATCTTTTTATTTATTTTTTTTTAATTTATTAAATCAACATAAAAAACACAAGATACACTTACAATTAGTTCACCAACCCAAAAATAATCTCTCCCCCATTTACACTCATTCACACAAAAGGGTTGTTTCTTTCTGTTATTAATATTCTGGTTCCTACATTATATATCAATATATATCAATACAGTCTGCAAGGGATACAGTCCGTAAGCACACATGATTGTGGGTGCTTCTGGTGCACTAATAGTACTAACCTTTAACAGTTAATTTTGCTCATTTTCATTAATTACTAGTTTCTATGTAACTGTGTTTATATTGTTTTACTTTCTTTTTTATTCAAGAAAATGTTTTTAATTTATTTATCTTATTTTATTTTTTTTATCTTCACCATACCTGGTTGTCCAAATTAGGCATAATAATGTGTTAATTCCACGACTGTATATATCGGTATCGGTTGATATCGGTATCGGTAATTAAGAGTTGGACAATATCGGAATATCGGATATCGGCAAAAAGCCATTATCGGACATCCCTAATGTCAGCACAGTGTGATGCCCATAAGTATATGGGGTATAATACTGATATTATTGACTACAAAAGATATCTGTAATATATCCAACATCAAGCATGTTATGAGGTAAAGGTAATATGATACAACCTTGCAAACAAAAATAGTGGTCATTATCGAAACATGGGCAGTCACTACAGAAACACTGGGTGTTAAAAAGAAAAGAAAAAAGAAAGTATATTAAGTTAGCAATGAAAACACGATTTCCTGGACTATAAGCCGCACCCACTACATAACAAAAATAAAAATAAAAGGTTTTCATATATTAGCCGCACCGGACTATAAACCGCAGATATACCAGTACGTTGTGAAATGATATATTTACATAGAAAGGTTTTCTAAATGTTTTATTTACATAATTGTTCCCAAATGGTGCCAGTAACACGGCAGTAAAACGCCTGATTAAACAAAACAGGAAAGTCATTGTCTTTCTTCATCCTTTATGAGATGAATAAGATTTTCTGTTTTTTTTTTTTAAATAAGGTTCAAGATGTTTATCAGGATGCTTCTTATTTGTACCATATTTTCCGGACCATAGAACGCACCGGATTATAAAGCGCACTGCCGATGAGCGGGTCTACTCAGGTCTATTTTCATACAAAAGGCGAACCGGATTATAGGGCGCATTAAAGGGGTCATATTATTTAATTTTTTTTCTAAATTGAAAACACTTCATTGTGGTCTACATAACATTTAATGGTGGTTCTTTGGTCAAAATGTTGCATAGATTATGTTTTACAGATCATCTTCAAGCCGCTTTCTGACTGTCGCTTCAGGATGCGCCGTTTTGTGGGTGGTCTTATCTACGTGGCTCACCTTCGACAGCGTCTTCTCCCCGTCATCTTTGTTGTAGCGTGCAAGGACGGGGGTGGAAGAAGTGTCAAAAGATGGACTAACTGTTTTTTTTTTGTTTTTTTGTTTTTTATTATGAATTTATTAATCAATCAACAAAACAATACACAACAACACCACAACAATGCAATCCAATTCCAAAACCAAACCCGTCCCAGCAACATTGAGTACAACAATAAACAGAGCAATTGAGAGCAATTGAGGACACACAAATCCAAATGTAGTGAAACAATAATGAACATTATCGACAACAGCATCAATATTAGTAACAATTTCAAAATAGCAGTGATTAAAAACCCTCATTTTTATCATCATTAAAAACATTAATAAAAAATAATTAAAAAATTAGAAATGAACAATAGTGTCACAGTGGCTTACACTTGCATCACATCCCATAAGCCCGACAACACACCGAGTCCAACATTTTCCACAAAGATATAATAAGTCATATTTTGGTTCATTTATTAGTTGAAACAAATTTAAATAATGGATCCCATATTGCAATATACGACTCATTATTATCTAAACTAAATGCAGTTTGTTCTACTGATATCATCTCCATAGCTTGTGTGTACCAGTCAGTATGAGTTGGACTATCAACAGCTATCCATTTTTTAAATATTACCCTTTTTGTTATTATGCATATTGAAAGAAAAGCATTTTTACTCATATATATATATATATATATATATATATATATATATATATATATATATATATATATATATATTCAAGGTTTCTGTGGTCTATCCGTTATACAGTGCTCAACACCAGGGTAGAGTGGAATATACGTTAGGTCAGGAAATATTATTGAAGTGAGACACTCCAATAAAATCCCCTGAAGAGCAGAGAAACCTGCGAAACAGGCTTGTAGGGATGAAATAGCCTCTGTGTTTTTTCCTGACCCAATGTATATATATATATATATATATATATATATATATATATATATATATATATATATATATATATATATTATATATATATATATATATTTATTAATGTTAATTATGCAATGTCTTAAACAGTTGAAAATGTAAGAAAAAAGTAATCTCGAGGTGTTTCTATCAATTTATTCGACGATAACAATTACATTACAGTTGTCCATTAATAAGTAAAAAGTCAACGGCGGTCACGGCATGTTCTAGCCGTCGATGCTGGTCAATGTTTTAGGGCATTACGGCAAGTGACAAGGGCGGTCGCCATACTTGCCAGCCCTCCCGATTTTCCCACTCCCGAATTTCAGTGTCCCTCCCGAAAATCTCCCGGGGCAACCATTCTCCCGAATTTCTCCCGATTTCCACCCGGACAACAATATCGGGGGCGTGCCTCAAAGGCACTGCCTTTAGCGTCCTCTATAACCTGTCGTCACGTCCGCTTTTCCTTCATACAGACAACGTGCTGGTCCAGTCACATAATATATGCGGCTTTAACACACACACACACACACACAAGTGAATGCAATTCATACTTGATCAACAGCCATACTGGTCACACTGACGGTGGCCATATAAACAACTGTAACACTGTTACAAATATGCGCCACACTGTGAACCCACACCAAACAAGAATGACAAACACATTTCGGGAGAACATCCGCACTGTAACTACATAAACACAACCGAACAAATACCCAGAATCCCTTGCAGCACTAACTCTTCCGGGAAGCTACAATATACACCCCCGTTATCACCAAACCCTGCCCCCTCACCTCAAACCCCCCCCCCCAATCTCCCGAATTTGGATGTCTAAAGGTTGGCAAGTATGGAGTTTTTTTGATTGATTGAAACTTTTATTAGTAGATTGCACAGTACAGTCAGTACATATTCCGTACAATTGACCACTAAATGGTAACACCCGAATAAGTTTTTCAACTTGTTTAAGTCGGGGTCCACGTAAATCAATTCATGGTCGCGGCACTTTCCGCGGTTGCCTTGGTTAAATTCGAGCCCTGCATGTGGAAGGAACGAGATAAGTTGAGCTGTGTTAACATAGGTTGCTCAATAAAATCACTTCTTCTGGACGCTATAATACAACGTAAAAGTTGACCGTTCTTTTTCTAGAAATGTGTACTTCAAATATTGTACATGTACTTTCTTGGGTCCCACATCAACCTTAAGAAAGTCAATGACTTTACTATAAAAGTGGGTGACATTGTTATCACCAGGAAAGATGAGGTCACCTACCTAGGTTCCATTCTAGAGGCTAATCTTTCCTTTGATAAAATGGCAACCAAGGTAATCAAAAAGGTCAACCAACGAACGAGATTTCTCTACAGAATCTCCTCGCTGGTCAACAAAAGCACCATGAGGATTCTAGCGGGAACTCTCGTTCAACCCTTTTTCGATTACGCATGCACCTCCTGATACCCTAGCACCTCCAAAATCCTCAAATCTAAACTCCAAACATCCCAGAACAAGCTAGTCAGATTACTTCTAGACCTCCACCCCAGATCCCACCTCACTCCTACCCACTTCTCCAAAGTGGGCTGGCTCAGGGTGGAGGACAGAGTAAAACAACTTGCACTGAGCCTAGTCTATAAAATTCGCTACACCTCCCAGATACCGAAGTACATGTCAAACTACTTCCTTAACGTAAATGACCGCCATAACCACAACACCAGGGGGAGCTCCACTAACCACGTTAAACCCAGATTCCGATCTAACAAAGGTCTTAACTCATTCTCTTTCTATGCCACATCAATGTGGAATGCACTCCCAGCAGGTGTAAAAGAAAGGGCATCTCTATCCTCCTTCAGTGGCCTAGTGGTTAGAGTGTCCGCCCTGAGATCGGTAGGTTGTGAGTTCAAACCCCGGCCGAGTCATACCAAAGACTATAAAAATGGGACCCATTGCCTCCCTGCTTGGCACTCAGTATCAAGGGTTGGAATTGGGGGTTAAATCACCAAAATGATTCCCGGGCGCGGCCACTGCTGCTGCCCACTGCTCCCCTCACCTCCCAGGGGGTGATCAAGGGTGATGGGTCAAATGCAGAGAATAATTTCGCCACACCTAGTGTGTGTGTGACAATCATTGGTACTTTAACTTTAACTTTAAAAGTACACCTCCAGGCAACTTCAACCCTAAACTAACACCCTCCCCGGATTGTTAATAATCAAATGTAAATAACCAAATGTAGATACCTTTTCTTATGCTTTCTGATCTCTCTCTTTCTATGTCCACTACTTGCTGTACATATCCTACCAAGTCAGACCTACACTGTTTCAATGTCCATTTCGCTGTTCTCAATTGTTGATGACTGAAGTGATGATGATAACCAATGCTCCCCCCCCCCCTCCACATCCCACACCCTGGATTGTAAATAATGTAAATAATTCAATGTATATACTCTGATGATTATCTTGTGTGATGACTGTATTATGATGATAGTATATATCTGATAGTACAGTGTTTTTCAACCTTTTTTGAGCCAAGGCACATTTTTTGTGTTGAAAAAATCCGAAGGTACACCACCAGCTGACATCATTAAAAAAACGAAACTCGGTTGACAGCAAAAAGTCGTTGTCGCAATTGTTGGATATGACTTTAAAACATAACCAAGCATGCATCAATATAGCTGTTGTCTCAAAGTAAGTGTACTGTCACCACCTGTCACATCACCCCCTGACTTATTTTGAGTTTATTGCTGTTTTCCTGTGTGTAGTGTTTTAGTTCTTGTCTTGCGCTCCTATTTTTTATTTTTTATCTTTTTTTGGTATTTTCCTGTTGCAGTTTCATGTCTTCCTTTGAGCGATATTTCCCGCATCTACTTTGTTTTAGCAATCAAGAAGATTTTAGTTGTTTTTATCCTTCTTTGTGGAGACATTGTTGATTGCCATGTCATGTTCGGATGTACTTTGTGGACGCCGTCTTTGCTCCACAGTAAGTCTTTGCTGTCGTCCAGCATTCTGTTTTTATTTTTACTTTGCAGCCAGATCAGTTTTAGTTTCGTTCTGCATAGCCATCCCTGAGCTTCAATGCCTTTTCTTAGGGGCACTCACCTTTTGTTTATTTTTTGTTTAAGCATTAGATACCTTTTTACCTGCATCCTGCCTCCTACTGATATGGAAGAGTATTACACGGTTACTCTGCCGCGCTCTAGACAGCACCGACACTCAACAACAACACATAATTTGCAGACTATAATTACTGGTTTGCAAAAAATATTTTTAACCCAAACAGGTGAAATTAGATCATCTCCCACGGCTCGCCAGACTGTATCTCACGGCACACTAGTGTGCCGCGGCACAGTGGTTGAAAAACACTGTGAAAGTATATATCTGTATAATGAATCAATTTAAGTGGACCCCGACTTAAACAACTTGAAAAACGTATTCGGGTGTTACCATTTAGTGGTCAATTGTACGGAATGTGTACTTCACTGTGCAACCTACTAATAAAAGTCTCAATCAATCAATCAATCAATCAATCAATCAATCAATCAATCAATCAATATGTATAGGGACAAAGTTTTGGGAATACAACTTACAAAAATTTCCAACCTCACTTTGAACCAATGGCCCATATATGTAGTCAAATGTATTTGCTTTGTTAAGCCTGGCGTGCAAAGTTTGCGTTTTAATTGACTCCCACTTTAAAGTGAAGTGCAACGTGGACAATGGCACAAGCACAACAAGGCGCCATGACAGCAAGTGTGGCAAACTTCAGTTAATTACCTGTTCTGCCAGCCTTGGATGAGGTTGGTGTATTTGCTGAGAACTCCTTCCAGCTGTCGCCTGCGACCGTGAAGCTGCTGCTGCGAAGCCCCCCGTCCGCCTCCGGCTCCGGCGGGACCGCACTGGGCTGGGCTTTGCGACCCTGTCCTCCCGGGCTTCCTCGACGACGAGTTGGCTCCGTCCGAAGCGGAAGAGTTGGTCCCGGGATGTGGACCACACGGCGTCTTGTCCATGCTGGCGACGGGACGGAAGAGGAGGGAGGGGGGGAAGGATTTCACCAACACATTGGAGCGCTAATGGACACGGCGGCAACTGGAAGATGTGTCGTGACCGCGCCGTGACGTGGATGCGAGCGACCCCAGCTGAGTGGGGGGAGCAGACATCTCCTCCGGTTGTGCGGTTCTCCTCTCCGCAGTGCACTGAGCGTCTGGACTAGAGAGTTCTGGCGTGAGGCCACGCCCACTCGCCACTTGGCCCCGCCCCCGGAAATGACAGTATAGCCTCGTGCTCCACATCCTCAGAAAAATGTCATGACTGCTGGAAGAATGAACAATTATTAACAGTAAAGATCGACGATACGACACGATTTTTCAAAACCATTATTTAGCTTTAAATTGTTGATCACGATTATAATCCAAATAAAACAAAACAACGCTAACATTTAAAAGTATTTAATAACAATGTAGCAACAATATCATAGTATCATCCTTTTTTATTACATGCAGCTGTTGAGCAAAATAGGTAAACAAAAGCAAAACCCCTTTGATTTTGTTGCACACTGTATATGATGAGTTTTTAAACAATATAACAACATCAGTGACGTGCGGTGAGGTTCATGGCTGGTGAGGCACTGACTTCATCACAGTCAGATTTACAAACATATGAACCCTAAAGAGTATCTTATTCACCATTTGATTGGCAGCAGTTAACGGGTTATGTTTAAAAGCTCATACCAACATTCTTCCCTGCTTGGCACTCAGCATCAAGGGTTGGAATTGGGGGTTAAATCACCAAAAATTATTCCCGGGCGAGGCGCCGCTGCTGCCCACTGCTCCCCTCACATCCCAGGGGGTGATCAAGGGATGGGTCAAATGCAGAGGACAAATTTCACCACACCTCGTGTGTGTGACAATCATTGGTACTTTAACTTAACTTTAACTTTACACATACAAACTGTAGCACACAAAAAAGCACATTTAATTAAAAAAAACGTTATTATGGTCTTACCTTTATGTAATATATTGGGTTGGAGGCAATAACCAGGCGAGGTGATGAAGTACGTCTCTTTACTGTAGACTTCAGAATAGACTCACACACTTGACAGGTGCGCAACACCACGTAAATCGTTGGCCAACCAAAAAGTAACCACAGTACGCTATACCCAACATTCACCAGGAGATGGCAACAGACAAACATAGATCACTCTATTACATTCCAGTGACGTGCAGTCACTAGAGGCGGGGCCTCACCTGCCATCATGGAAAGAAAAAAAATGTAAAAAGAAAACATTTTTATTAAATTGTTATATGTATCCAGTGATTATACTATACTACTACTACTATACTACTGTTACATTCCTCCCCTTTTAGAAATGTAGAAGTAAGTTACTCAAAAGAAATAAACAACCCAACCAAAAAATGCAGCAGCTCAATAAGAAGCCAAAAAGTGCAAAAACAATAATGTTCGTGTTGGAGGAGTTGTGAATGAATGAAATTTGAAATCAGTGCTGCAGTCTGCAGGTGTACTTAATGTTGTGGCCCTGCAGTCATTCACAACTCCTCCAACACGAACATTATTGTTTTTGCACTTTTTGGCTTCTTATTAAATAACTTTTTTAAATAGATTCAATCTTGCACGTGGAAAGTTTAAGTGTGGGCTTTAGTTGATATAACACAATATATATATACTGAACACACAAAACTAAAATAATACTAATATAAGTTCTGAAATTTGTCTTTGTTAAGCAATATGGGAACGCATCAAGAGAAATCAAAGGATGTGGCAGCCATTTTTAAATAATTCAAAAGGAACTACAGCCAATCCAAATATGCTAAGAATTATACAGATTTGAAAAAAGGTTTAAATTAAAGTATACATTGGTGACCGTGTGTATTATTAGTCTAATGATTATTAAAAGTTCAAATCCAATTTTGTTCTTTTTTACATGTTTGTTTATTTTAGTTTCCCTAATAGATTTGCATCACATGGTTATTCCTGTAATATTCCATGTATAGATATACACACACATACATATATGTATATATATATATATATATATATATATATATATATATATATATATATATATATATATATATATATATATATATATATATGTATATGTATAAGGGACAAGCGGTCGAAAAAGGATCGATTGATATATACATATACATATATATATATATATATATATATATATATATATATATATATATATATATACACCACTGATAGTCACACACACACTAGGTGTGGTGAAATTACCCTCTGCATTTGACCCACCCCCTTGTTCCACACGGTGGGAGGTGAGGGGAGCAGTGAACAGCAGTGGTGGCCGTGCTCGGGAATCATTTTTGGTGATTTAACCCCCAATTCCAACCCTTGATGCTGAGTGTGGAGGTAATTGGTCCCATTTTTATAGTCTTTGGTATGACTCGGCCAGGGTTTGAACTCACAACCTACCGATCTCAGGGCGGACAATATATATATATATATATATATATATATATACATATATATATATATATATATATATATATATATATATATATATATATCAATGTTTATTTATATAGCCCTAAATCACAAGTGTCTCAAAGGGCTGCACAAGCCACAACGACATCCTCGGTACAGATCCCACATAAGGGCAAGGAAAAACTCACCCCAGTGGGACGTCGATGTGAATGACTATGAGAAACCTTGGAGAGGACCGCATATGTATATATATCAATGTATATATATATATCAGTGACGTGCAGTCACTAGAGGCAGGTGAGGCGGGGCCTCACCTGCCATCATGGAAAGAAAAAAAATGTAAAAAGAAAAAAAAATTATTAAATTGTTAAATGTATCCAGTGATTATACTATAAAGTTATTTTCCATTTAACTTCACCAGTTTTAGATTATTTGTATTCAAAATCGCTGAATTTTCACATTTGCCGTTCAAATACTGAGAAGAGACGGTGCGGTGAACAGCAGCCAGTTGAGGCACGTCACTCAGTGCCTCAACATGGATTGCGGACTCGGCTAACTGCTGGCCTGCTGTGCAGTGAGACCGTATTGCTATATGAATTATATTATACATTTCCATAGGTTAGTTAGCTGAGGTATATAATGTACAGTGTATTTTGTCAACAACTGTATGTGTGTAAAGTATTTCTTGTGCTGAGCGATCATAAAATGGCTGCAAAAGACGCACTGGCTGAGGCTCGCAGTAATCCCGCCTCCTGCACCCCCGCCGTAGAATTTGCACCCCCTGACGGGAGTGTTATATCCACTAAAGCCCACACTTAAACTTTCCACGTGCAAGATTGAATCTATTTAAAAAAGTTATTTCATAAGAAGCCAAAAAGTGCAAAAACAATAATGTTCGTGTTGGAGGAGTTGTGAATGACTGCAGGGCCACAACATTAGGTACACCTGCAGACTGCAGGTGTATCTAATTCACAACTCCTCCAACACGAACATTATTGTTTTTGCGCTTTTTGGCTTCTTATTAAATAACTTTTGTAACCTATTTTTATGGGCTTTCCTCTTTGTGATGTTAAGTTCCTGTTATGCGCTGTTATACAGTATATGCCTTGAGCTCTTATTTTTCCTTTTTTTTTTTTTTTTTTTCTATGTCCTGTCCAGCTTCTCAGGCAAATCATATAGTTGATGTAGATGCCCATGTCGGCTGTTCAGATTTACTTTACAAAAGAGAAGTGTAGGATACTTCTCTTGTTGCCTTATTTGTATTTGACTTTATTAAATGTATTTATATTATCATTTAGTGCAGCCGGGCCGGAGCAGGAGGGGATAGAAAGAGAAAAAAAGAAGACAGAGGGGGAAATTGTGGGGACAAGAGGGGGATTAGACAGAGAGACAAAAACAACAACAGCAAACAACAACAACAACAACAATAGAGCAACATCAGCAAATATGACATGTACAAATATGATGGTAAAAGTAATAGCAAATAAGCAGTTAGCGAAAAATAAAAAATAATACAGAAATGACAATGAGCATTATTACACTACAAATGGATCAATACAAATACCAATAGAAATAGCGCTATTGATAATGAACAATACCAATAATTTACCTTTATTATCAACAATACAGTTGTTTAAATGCAACAATACATATACGTAATGATAACTTGAGATACGAAAGAATGCAGAAAAATGGAGGGGGAGAAAGAGAAGCAACCTACATTAACCTTGTAGATTGTTATAGTCACAATAGGTTAAGCTTTGTCAGTGTGCCATGTGTTACACCCAGTTTACCCTAGGGCAACAACGTTAATATATGTTTGATGAAACGTGATTATGTGCATGAGTGTAAGTATGCATATGTACTTGTATATGTACAGAATGTGTATATGTGTTTGTACAATGAATGTATATGTACAGAATGTGTATATGTGTTTGTACAGTGAATGTATATGTACAGTATGTGTATGTGTATGTTTGTATATTTAATGTGCGTGTGGATGTACGAACATTAGGTAGGTAAATATGTACTGTATTTGTGTATGTATGTGGGAGCGTAGGTACCTATGTACGTATGTGAGCATATGTGAATTTGCATGTACAATACATTCGACTCCCAGAGTGCGTGGGAGCCAGAGCACGGCCCCATCACCCCCGAGAGCCCAACCCACAAACAGGAGGCGTGGTGCCCAGGGAACCAGGGACCACCGCCCCCACGCAGCCAAGCCGGCCAGCGACAGGAACCCCAGAGCCCGACCCACCGTACCGCCCACAAGGGCCAGCAGCAGGCCGCAGACAGACGCACCCGGCAGAGGACAGGGCACGAGAAAAGCAGGGGACAGCCAGACCCCAAGCCAGCGAGAGACCACACCCCACACGGGCAGAAAGGCGAGACGCCCCGCCCGAGGGACCCAGAGACTCCCCGCAACCGGACGGGAAGACCGCCCCCGCCCCACCGGCAACCGGGCCCCCACGAGCCCACCCCCCACCCCCGGAGAGCGCGGCGAGGCCAGCCCCCGGCCACCCCACCCAAACCGGCCGCCGCAGGACCACCCAGGCACAGGGCCACGGGAACCACCCACCCCACCCGCAGGGACCCCAACGATGGAGATGGAACAACCAGCAACCGCCCCGCCGAGCCCCCCCCCTGAGGGAGGGGAAAAATTAAAAAATAATATTAATAAAATATATTTAAAAAATAAATAAATTAATTAATTAATTAATTAATTAATTAAAAAAAAAAAGAATTAAAAGAAGATCACAGACATGCTGACAAACAAGGTCACTACCCCAGCAACTGGCCGACTCGCAGCACCTCGGAATACCTTGCAGCACCAAGCTACCACAATAGACGCAGGGACTAGGCCCAACAGGCCCCAACCAAGACGGGCACCCGGAAGGGATGGACAGCGGGACCCAGGAGCTCCAGACACGCAGTTCGGATGCAGTAGCCTGAGGCGTCGACCCCCGTCTGACAGGCAGGCCCAGAGCGTACCCCCAGAAATATACATACATACATACATACACACATACACATACACATACACACATACACGTATACATACCCACACATACACATATATACATATACATACACATATGTACACATACACATATATAAACATACATACATACACACACATATACATACATATACACAGTTCGTCAGCCCCGACAGCCATCACGCGCGCGCGCTGCCACCAGTCACAACATCAGCCACACCCCTGCACCAGACCCAGCAGCCACGGGCGCCCACACCACAAACAAACGGCAGCAGAAACAGCAGCCGCAATAACCCCAGACAGCCAGCACCAGCCAATCAAATCAAAGCGATCAAAGAAAAACTGCGACCAGCAACCACACGCCACCAGGGCCACGGAGACCAGCCGGCGCCAGCCCGCCGGTCAGCCCGAACGCCAACACGCAAACAAGAGACACCAACAACCCCCCCAACCAAAAGGCCCCCCACCCCAACCCAAACCCGCACAAACACACCACCGCCCAAACAACCGGGACACAGCATCCAGACCAGACACGGGGGCTGCGCCGCCACCACACCAAGTCACCAACAGAGACCCCACAGCGCAAGGTCGGGCCACACGGGCACGGACCCCATCCAACAGGAAGAGAGACCCGCGCGACGCCACACACAAATAAATAATAAGATTTAAAAAAAAAAAATGAAATAAAATAAAATAAATAAAAAAAATAAAAAATAAAATTTAAAAAATAAAATAAAATAAAAATGAGTAATAATAAAAATAAAAATAATAAATACATTAAAAATAAAAAATATATATATAACAATAATAAATGAATAAAAGCCTGGCAGGCCACCAGACCGCAGTCCCCGCCGGCCGACGAGGCAATGAGGGGTGCGCCGAACCCCAAACCCCCCATGCATGTGTACAAGGCCCCCAGAGTGTCTACTGTGTAGTTAAAATTAGGAGGTCAGCCGTTACAGCCGACCTCCAGTCCCTATTGATGTGTGTACTGTAGCGTGAGTGAGATATGTATGCTTGTGGGAACTAATAATGCGATTAAAATTGGGGGACATCAAGGTCATGGTGGGTCCCAACCAAACCAAGCCCCCCAAATCCTAAGTGTCTAATATGCAGCTAAGATTGAGGGATGGACGAGCAGGGGACAAGAAAGGAGGACTGGAGCCCCATTGGAGGCATCCTCAACCCCCCGCCATGCCTCCCCGCAGGACAATCCCCAAAGTCCTATATATGTGTGACTGTGTGCGCTATAAGTAGGAGGAGTAGAGGGCCCGGACATCCCCCCAGTCCACGCGGCCGACAACCAGGAACTACGGCCAGGAGGCCGCCACCCCCCGCCACAGCCCGTGACCCACACCAGACCACTTTAACGTGACGCCACGCGAGCCCCTCCCCCCGCCAAACAAAGCCAGCCCCCGCCCGCCCCAACCCAACCCTGCAGAGCCCATACCGGCAACCAAACGCAGAGAAACCGCACAGCCCCCACGCCCAATGCAAACACCGCATCCCGGCCATCCACACAGCAACGTGCCCATACGAGTCCCGGCCAGGGGAAGGAGCCCCCCAACGGGGGAAGAAGCCAATGCATCCCGTCCGCCTGCCAGCCCCCAAACCAGCCGGCAAGCCAACGCCAGCCATCCCCACAACCCCACAAGCGCACAGACACCAGCCACAGTCCCCCAACCACTCCAACCCAACACAGCGATGCCAACCGCTGGTATCACCGCAGCAACCATCACCACCACCGCCCGTCCGCAGCGTAAACACCCGCGGCCGCCGAAACCAAAACAAAAAAGCGACCGACCCCGTAAACCACAACAACGCACACCCCCGGCTACCACCGAGGCCACCAACCCACCTACCCCAACTCATCCACAGCCAGGCCAATTGAGCCACCGGACATCCACACCCATGCACACACCTACACATTCATATACACATACATACACACATACATATATGCATATACATATACATACACATACACACATTTCCACACGCATGCATATACATATAAACATACACATCCACACATATATACACATTAATACACCCACACACATATACATAAGCCCACATATACACAAACACATACATACACAACACACACAAAAAATAAATAAATAAATAAAAAATTTTAAAAAAAAAAAAAGAGAAAAAAAGAAAAGAAAAAGAAAATAAAAATAAACCCTTTAAATAAAATAAAATAAATAAAAATAAACAGCTCTTATTTTGAAGGCGCTTGGAGCGGAAGTGATGACACAGTGGAGCGGAGGTTTTTGAAAGAAGGTAAATAAAGTGGTCCTCGTGTAAACTGGAGCCTCCGTGTTTGTTATTTTGTAGTTTCATACAGTAAAGGCGACATTTATAAACCCTCGGTTACACTTTTTTAGATAGATTCAATCTTGCACGTGGAAAGTTGAAGTGAGGGCTTTAGTTGATATAACACTCCCGTCAGGGGGTTCATTAATCCAGCACAACAGTGGCGCATGGACTTCATTTATAAGTAAAGGTAAGACCATAATAAAGTTTTTTTATTAAATGTGCTTTTTTGTGTGCTACAGTTTGTATGTGTAAAGTTAAAGTTAAGTTAAAGTGCCAATGATTGTCACACACACACTAGGTGTAATGAAATTTGTCCTCTGCATTTGACCCATCCCCTTGTTCACCCCCTGGGAAGTGAGGGGAGCAGTGGGCAGCAGCTGCGCCGCGCCCGGGAATAATTTTTGGTGGTTTAACCCCCAATTCGAACCCTTGATGCTGAGTGCCAAGCAGGGAAGAATGCTGGTATGAGCTTTTAAACATAACCCGTTAACTGCTGCCAATCAAATGGTGAATAAGATACTCTTTAGGGTTCATATGTTTGTAAATCTGACTGTGATGAAGTCAGTGCCTCACCAGCCATGAACCTCACCGCACGTCACTGATATATATATATATATATATATATATATATATATATATATATATATATATGCATATATATATATATATATATATATATATATATATATATATATATGCATATATACTTAACAAAGTCTATATACATGGCCGCCCCTGGCTAAATTGGGGCCCTAAGGAGAATTTTATTGTGCGCTTCGATATTAGGTAATGTTTGTTTTGAATTGCACTTAATTTATGGGGAAAAAATATATAAATAAATGTGTTTTTTGGTGAAAAATAACACATTTTACATAGTTTTGCTTTACTTCCTATCACCTCTCAAAACAAGTCAGGGACACATGGTGGTGATGGGGGTGAGTAATACTGCAAATTTTGCTATTGATCTGATACATTCGACACAGGGCCCATTTTGCCAATAGAGATACTTTTTACTTGAAAGTCATTGAATTAGTTTGTGATTTGGCCTCTAATTGGTGCCAAGCTGGTGCCGGAGTCACAGGAACACAACACATTGTGACAGCAAAACTACAATATACAATACCTCCGTTTTCGTTGGTAATCCGTTCCAAAAGTCAGATGTAACTGAATCGTACAAAAAATAATTTCAATTCGTTTTACACACTCATAACACATTTTATGGAAAAGAGTTATACTTTTTCATGCAGAAATAATGCCGATTTTTGTGATCGCTGATCAGGAGAATTCTTGAGCACAGCAATTTCTTTACCAATCTGAGTGTAACGTGCCTGTTGTTTATGTTTGTGCTTTTGTGTTTTGCGTGTGATTTCGCTCTGTGAGCATGATTGCAGATACGTTTTCCTGCACCTTGTCTCTGCATCCTGGGGTCCAGCTCTAACAGGTCATGGCATCGTTGACACCCTGGTGGGTTATTTTGCAGCCGTATCCAATAAAACGTTTTTCAAAAAACAGTGACTGACTCACCGACGTGTGGGATTCTTTGTATGGGCTCTCAATTCCACAAAAAGATACACAGACAGGCAGACTAGTTTGTTGCACACAATATTAGGAATAGTACGATAACCGAAACGGTTTGAAAATGTTGATGGAATGTATAAAAAACTGTAGAAGACACTACTTACAAAAAGTTTGGGATCTTTGATTCATTCTATCTATCATAGCATGTAGCCCAAAATGACACATTTTTTACGTTATTATTGTTATTTTCATCATCATATTATTGTTATTTTACTTGATTTAACTTTATACAAATACCGTATCTTTCGGACTATAAGGCGCACTTAAAATCCTTTTATTTTCTCAAAACTTGACAGTGCGCCTTACAACCCGGTGCGCCTAATGTACGGAAAAATTTTGGTTGTGCTTACCGACCTCGAAACTATTTTATTTGGTACATGGTGAAATGATAAGGGTGACTAGTAGATAGTAGTCGGCAGTCACACATAAGAGATACGTGTAGACTGCAATATGATGTCAGTCACACATACGAGATACGTGTAGACTGCAATATGACTCAAGTAAACAACACCAAAATTGTATATGTTCCATTGAAAATATAGAATATTACACATGGCGCTCAAACTCTATCATAAGGTTTTAGTATAATTTAGGTAAGCTATGAGGCCGCACCGCTTGATGGATTGTACTGTGCTTCAACATACGAGTATTATTATGGTGTGTGTGTATAAGGTAAGAAATATTATCTGGGGTTTTGTTTCGCAATATTATGCAAAAGCAACTTTTCTTACCTTCTGGTACCTGCTGATCTGTATTTGGGATCTGCATAAATCCTGAAAATTTGCGCGCGTCCGCCTTTGTAGTCTGTGACCTGGTCCCTACACACCGGAGCTCTTGCAAAAAGAGCTCAGCAGCGCATGCACTTTTTGTGTCGGATGAAAAAGGCACAGCTCCCTCCCCCCATTCTGCAGAGGCACTATAGAGAGCCTGCTGACCAACAGCATCTCTGTCTGGACTGGAGCCTGCAGTGCCTCAGACTGGAAGTCTCTCCAGAGAGTGGTGAGGACGGCGGAAAAGATCATCAGGACTCCTCTTCCTCCTGTCCAGGAGATCGCAAAAAGCCGCTGCCTGACCAGGGCTCAGAAAAACTGCAGAGACTCCTCCCACCCCCACCAAGGACTGTTTTCCCTGCTGGACTCTAGAAAGAGGTTCCGCAGCCTCCGTAGCAGAACCTCTGTAACAGCTTCTTCCCTCAGGCCGTAAGACTCTTGAACGCATCATAATAATCCTCTAAATTCCCCCCAAAAATGGATTAACTCGCTTGGATATAAAGATAATATAACATACATCCATAAACGTGGATGCATATGCAAAAGTGCAATATATTTATCTGTACAGTATTCTTTTTATTTATATCTGCACCTTATTGCTTTTTTATCCTGCACTACCATGAGCTAATGCAACGAAATTCCCTTCTTATCTGTACTGTAAAGTTCAAATTTGAATGACAATAAAAAGGAAGTCTAAGTCTAAGTCTGTGGCGACCCCGTAGTCGATAAGCTTCTTCTTTTTCTCTATCTTCTTGTTATGGGACATTCATCCTCCGCTGTTGCCATTTCTAATATAAAGTAGTGTAAAGTTCTTACTTATATCGGTCAGTAAACTCGCCATGAAAGCGCTAAAACATACCGGTGTAGTGAGTTTACATTATTCACCCAAGGGACTTTAGTTGAAAGAGAGTTCCGGTCAGATGGATTTTCATGGGACACATTTCCGGTTTGTTGTTGTTTACGGATAAGGAGATGCTGCTCCGTTATTGATTTAAGTAAAGTCTGAATGTCATTAAAACAGCTAGCTCCATCTTTTGACATTTCTTCCACTCCCGTCCTTGCACGCTACACCGCGACAACAAAGATGACGGGGAGAAGACGCTGTCGAAGGTGAGCCACGTAAATAAGACCGCCCACAAAACGGCGCGTCCTGAAGCGACTGTCAGAAAGCGGCTTGAAGATGATCTGTAAAACATAATCTATTCAACATTTTGACCAAAGAACTACCATTACATGTTATGTAAACTACAAGGAAGTGTTACCAAAAAATATTATGACCCTTTTAATGCGCCCTATAATCCTGTGCGCCTTTTGTATGAAAATAGACCTGAATAGACCCGCTCCGGAAATTACGATACTACACTTGAACACAAATGAAGACAAACAACTGTCGTAAGAAGAAGAAAAAAAAGAGGACGTTAATGAATACTAGAGAATGCCAGAGACAGCGACTGCATGAAGCGATCCACGTCTCGCCTCGATGAATCTCTGCCGGACACTTAACCAGGCTCAGATAGATTCCCGCCGCTTGTCTGCTGAGGCAGCCTCAAAGCCTAGATCAATACAAGAGAGCAAAAACAAACAAAAAAATGTAAAAGCGACTGAAAGCGAGCAAGAGAGAGAGAGCTTCTTGAAAGACTGCATTTCATTACCAAAACATTTAGAGCGTTTAATATGTTATATTGCAAGTGTGTGTATATAACAGACACTTAGTGTTTTATGAACCCAGGAGTTTAACCCATTTTCAAGCATAAGCCTATTCCTCATCATCACCTTCTCAAGTGTGTAGCTTAACGCAAAATTCAATGTCAGAATTATGCAAGCCGACCTGCCTGCCCCGCTTTTCGTACATGAAAATGTTTGCTAAAATATTACTATTCCGGTTGTTGCACCAAGCCTTATGTCTAACAAACTAGTTTGTTTGCCCCACGTATCATTCAGCATGATTAAATTGCTTTGCATTTTTTTTTATTGAGTACGACTGCAAAATAACCCACCGTGGTGTCAAGGATGTCATGACCTGTTCGAGCTGGACTCCAGGGTGCAGAGAGAATGTGTAGGAAGAAGTGACTTCAATCAAGCTCACTCTAAAACCCAATCTACAAAATTAAAGTCTTGGAAACGGGGAAAAAGGGCAACAGGAAATGGAACAGAATGTATACTTGGAATATTAAACTAATTGCTGTGCTTCGAACTCTCCTAATTGGTCATTACACTGCACATCACAGCTGTTTCACATTATTTGCACGTAAAACAGTGAGGATTACTCTAAGACTGGAAGGGAAACTCAGCTTCCCCTGGCTTAGGTCCAAAAAATATTAAATGGTTGAATATGTACCGTATTTTTCGGACTATATGGCGCACTTAAAATCCTTACATTTTCTCCAAAATGAACAGTGCGCCTTATAACCCGATGCGCCTGATGTACGGAATAATTCTGGTTGTGCTTACCGACATCGAAGCAATTTTATTTCGTACATGGTGTAATGATAAGTGTGACTAGTAGATGGCAGTCACACATAAAATATATGTGTAGACTGCAATATGACGCTATGTTTCTGATCATTCCTGAAAGAAAGAAAATAAGAGCGCTGGACGGGAAATCACACAAAAAGAATGGAAAACATAGTCCAAAGTATGATGCGGGATCATTACAGGACGCCCCCCCCTTACATAACAGATTCTAAGCAGTCTCAGATGTAAACAAAAGTCCGCCATCACGGACCAGAATATTTTGTGGGGCGTGTTCCCGTTTATTGCACAAAATGAATAACATCTGTTGTCAAAAGTGGCGCTCTGTGGCAGCAAGTTGGATACAATCGGGAATGAGGAGGTATTGTATAAAGCAGTGGTGTCAAACTCATTGAGGGCCACATCGCAGGAATGGCTGCCTTCAGAGGGCCGCTTTTTTTATGAATGGAAATTATGCATGCGGGTAATAACCTGTGATTAATCATTTAAGAGATGATTTGGCCATACTCTCTCTGATTGGTTACAAGCCCATCACGTGACTACAGAGCGCCATGTTTTGCGTCCCACTTTGAAACCGAGTTGGCCCCACTCTCTCTGTACACAGCTCTGGTTTCTGGTGTTTTGTTGTTTGTTGCGTCCTAAAAAGTGTTGATACTATAAATATTGTAGTTATTACGCAGCAGCTGTTTGATTTAGAGATGTCCGATAATATCGGACTGCGGATATTATCGGCCGATAAATGCTTTAAAATGTAATATCGGAAATTATCGGTATCGATTTCAAAAAGTAAAATGCAAGACTTTTTAAGACGCCGCTGTACGGAGTGGTACACGGACGTAGGGAGAAGTACAGAGCGCCAATAAACCTTAAAGGCACTGCCTTTGCGTGCCGGCCCAGTCACATAATATCTACGGCTTTTCACACACACAAGTGAATGCAAGCATACTTGGTCAACAGCCATACAGGTCACACTGAGGGTGGCCATATAAACAACTTTAACACTGTTACAAATATGCGCCACACTGTGAACCCACACCAAACAAGAATGACAAACACATTCCGGGAAAACATCCACACCGTAACACAACACAAACACAACAGAACAAATACTCAGAACCCCTTGCAGCACTAACTCTTACGGGACGCTACAATATACACCGTCCGCTACCCCCCCACCTCAACCCCCCCCCCCCACCAACCCCGCCCACCTCAACCTCCTCATGCTCTCTCAGGGAGAGCATGTCCCAAATTCCAAGCTGCTGTTTTGAGGCATGTTAAAAAAAATAATGCACTTTGTGACTACAATAATAAATATGGCAGTGCCATGTTGGCATTTTTTTCCATAACTTGAGTTAATTTATTTTGGAAAACCTTGTTACATTGTTTAATGCATCCAGCAGGGCATCACAACAAAATTAGGCATAATAATGTGTTAATTCCACGACGGTTGATATCGGAATCGGTAATTAAGAGTTGGACAATATCGGAATATCGGATATCGGCAAAAAAGCCATTATCGGACATCTCTAGTTTGATTGTAACGTGCATCTTAGTTGTAGTTTTCATGAACCCAGTTGGAGGTGTTGAAATTGCTAATGCTAATGCATGTCAGTAGCAAAGCAGTGTATATTAGCTTCACGCTAGCACACTTTCGGAAAGGTGGAGCCATACTTAGTTTGAAGCGTGTTTTTTTTAATCAATTACTTTGTTGGCATTGAAAATTGCAACATTACCTAGAGCGTGTGTGTTAGCGTGATACAACTTGGTTGTGTCCTGGGCATGACGTTAAAGGCTCCTCTATGGGGTCCTGGGGCACTAGAAGGTTAACCCCTTTACTACTGTTACCCCAGGTGGCCCTTGGCAAAGGCCTAGTACCTGACTGCCCCCTAGCCAGGGATACGGTGAAGACCTCAACGGCAGAGCAGGCGGAAGACGGTAGATTTAACAACTACCACAACGGCTGCGATGGCGGAAGAAGGCTGCAGCAGAAAAGGGTCCCCAGTCGTCTTGGACTCCATGCCACTGGACCCTGACCCGGTTCTGTCAAGGATCGTGTGGTGACTGTCTGTGCACCAGTCTCCCCATGTTAAACAAAGCCACGCACAGGCGTCCTCCATAAAGGGATACACCCCTACCAGGAGGATCGTCATACTCGTTCGAGTGACCGCCAATGAAGGGGCTTTACCTTAGTATGTGCTCAAACTGAAATACCACTGTTTACTCAAACCTGATGGTTTGCTTTCTCCAAGATGAATATGAACATTCACTATTGATTGATTGATTGATTGATTGAGACTTTTATTAATAGGTTGCACAGTGAAGTACATATTCCGTACAATTGACCACTAAATGGTAACACCCGAATAAGTTTTTCAACTTGTTTAAGTCGGGGTCCACTTAAATTGATTCATGATACAGATATATACTATCATATATACTATCATCATAATACAGTCATCACACATGTAGGACATACTATGAGTTAATTAATACACTTCACTAGCTGGCAAATTAGCACAGGAAATTAGCAGTGTTACCATGAGTTTGAAGTGCGGTAATAAATCACGTTTTTTTAATAACCAAAATTTGAAAAAGTAATAGGAATCATCAGGAATTTTACCGTGCCTTATCATCAATTAGAGATGTCCGATATTGTCCAACTCTTAATTACCGATTCCGATATCAACCGATACCGATATATACAGTCATGGAATTAACACATTATTATGCCTAATTTTGTTGTGATGCCCCGCTGGATGCATTAAACAATGTAACAAGGTTTTCCAAAATAAATCAACTCAAGTTATGGAAAAAAGTGCCAACATGGCACTGCCATATTTATTATTGTAGTCACAAAGTGCGTTATTTTTTTTAACATGCCTCAAAACAGCAGCTTGGAATTTGGGACATGCTCTCCCTGAGAGAGCATGAGGAGGTTGAGGTGGGCGGGGTTGAGGTGGTGGGCGGGGTTAGGGTAGAAAGTAGCGGGGGGTGTATATTGTAGCGTCCCGTAAGAGTTAGTGCTGCAAGGGGTTGTGGGTATTTGTTCTGTTGTGTTTATGTTGTGTTACGGTGCGGATGTTCTCCCGAAATGTGTTTGTCATTCTTGTTTAGTGTGGGTTCACAGTGTGGCGCATATTTGTAACAGTGGGTTGTACTTGTATAGCGCTTTTCTACCTTCAAGGTATTCAAAGTGCTTTGACACTACTTCCACATTTACCTATTCACACACACATTCACACACTGATGGAGGGAGCTGCCATGCAAGGCGCTAACCAGCACCCATCAAGAGCAAGGGTGGGGATCGAACCAGGGACCCTCGGGTCGCGCATGGCCATTCTTCCACTGCGCCACGCCGTCCCTGTTAGACAGTGTTAAAGTTGTTTATAAGGCCACCCTCAGTGTGACCTGTATGGCTGTTGACCAAGTATGCTTGGCATTCACTTGTGTGTGTGTGAAAAGCCGTAGATATTATGTGACTGGGCCGGCACGCAAAGGCAGTGCCTTTAAGGTTTATTAGCGCTTTGTACTTCTCCCTACATCCGTGCACACAGCGGCGTTTTAAAAAGTCATACATTTTATGCCGATACCGATCATTTCCGATATTACATTTTAAAGCATTTATCGGCCGATAATATCGGCAATCCGATATTATCGGACATCTCTACCAGTAATCGTTACATCCCTTTTTCGACTTAACCTGTAAATTCAGCAGGGGATCAAATAATTATTTCCCCCACTTGAACCTTATTTGGTCATGAATACTACAAAGTGGTCATATATTAATATGTATTCATTACAATATTTCCACAGTGTTGCACTGCACTCGAAAAAGGCGCTGTCCTGATCTTCAGACACGTTTTGACATTTCGAGTAGCGACAACCTTTTGAGAAAGAGATTGATGCTAGATAGTAGGGCTCTACAAAGAAAGGTAAAGTAAATATCTCACATCAGCGCCTCTCTTGTAGTTATATCAATGTCAATTTCCCTGGCAGAATATCTCATATCTTATGGCAGACTTTGTGTTCTTCTGCTGGCACACATCATTTGAATACAGATGACTGCATTTTATCAGCTGAGTGAATCTACAGACCCAACCAACCCCTTTGGGCACAGAAATCCACACAGACTTCTTGCTGTTCGCACAATCAAAACAAAGACGTGACTTCATGAACTGTTTGTTTATTTTTTTTGCAATTGTGATGCAAAAACAATGACTATTTTTCCTGGCAAAATGGGACTGGTTTACTTACAACGAGTAAAAAAAAATACAATGAAGACATACATACATATACATATATATATATATATATACATATATATATATATTTTACACATACATACATATATACATACATATACACATATATATATATATATATATATATATATACATACATATATATATATATATATATTTACATACATATACATTACACATACATACATATATACATACATATACATATATATATATATATATATATATATATACACACATATAATTATATATATTACACATACATACATATACATATATATATACACATATACATACATATATATACACATATGTATATACACACATACATATATATATATATATATATATATATATATATATATATATATATACACACACACACACACACACACACACACACACACACACTAGCTTGCTCGGATATATATATATGTATATTTTCACTAGCTGACTCAGATATACACAGTACAGGCCAAAAGTTTGGATACACCTTCTCATTCAATGCGTTTTCTTTATTTTCATGACTATTTACATTGTAGATTGTCACTGAAGGCATCAAAACTATGAATGAACACATGTGGAGTTACGTACTTAACAAAAAAAGATGAAATAACTGAAAAAAGGTTTATATTCTAGTTTCTTCAAAATAGCCACCCTTTGCTCTGACTACTTTTTCGCACACTCTTGGCCAGGGCCGGCCCGTGGCATAGGCCGTATAGGCAAATGCTAAGGGCGCCGTCCATCAGGGGGCGCCACGCCAGTGCCACAAATGTTGGAGAAAAAAAAAAAAAAAAAAAAAAAAAAGTTGGTACTATTATTTCTAAATACAAAAAATAATCCCACGTTAATTAAAATGCAAAGTAAAGCCTATTTAATAGAAATATTATTTGTTACAACATTACGCCCCCCCCCCTCCCCCCGCACGGTGCGCCCCCTCCCTTCCCGTATCATGACTCTTTTTGGACGTCACCACATCAAAAAAATCAACACAAGATGTCAAAACGGCCAAATCTGTCAGGTGCCCAGGGAAGAAAAAAGAGAAAAGAAGAGGAGAAACGAGAAAAGACAGAGGTAGCAGGTAGGTAACGTTAGCCTACATGAAATTATTTGTCTGTTACAGAATGTGATAGTAGCTGGCTTTTCAGCATTAAGCTAATGTTACATGATTCGGCAATTGCTAATCAATAAATAGCTAGTTTTGTTTTAACGTCGGGTTAATATTGTTGGAGGGGGCTAAATTGTTATGGAAAATAATAATGTAACGTTAGGTAATTACAGTACTCCCACCTTACATTCCTCAGGGACATTTGTATTAGATCTTTTAAGCAGGTGTTTTTTGTTTACATTGTTTTTGCCTTCTGGTTAGCTAATGTTTGCCCTGCAGGTAATAGTCACTTTTCCACCCTTTTATATATTAGGTATAGTTGTAAGTAAAAAAAAAAAAGGTCAAAGACAAAGCTATTCAGTTTCTTGTGAGTATATACACTTCACTGCCGATGTGGGGGGGTGCCACCTAAAATCTTGCCTAGGGCGCCAGATTGGTGAGGGCCGGGCCTGCTCTTGGCTTTCCCTCGATGAGCTTCAAGAGGTAGTCACCTATAATGGTTTTCACTTCACAGGTGTGCTTGAAGCTCATCAAGAGAATGCCAAGAGTGTGCAAAACGGTTGTGCAAAACACTTTACCTGGTTCTCCCCTTCTATACTTGATCCTCACAATGCAGCACCTGGTTTAATTGAAAGCCCATCATTCACGTGTGTGCTTTGCTCCAACTCATCCATTCTACACCTCATTTGAGTTCTCCCTGAAAGTGAACTTTTTTTCTTCTAAGCTGACATTTACCAGATGGAGCGCCGTGTTTTCCTCCTTCAGCTCTTTGATGGCATTCCGGACGTGCTTTGGTAAGTCTTTCTCCGCTTTGAAGTCGTCAAAAGTCTAATCGCTAAAATCCCGGAGATGTATTTTAATTCCCTTCCGAGGGCTCCTGTGTAACATTGCTGCGATTATGTTGATTTATTTCTCACTCGCCACAGTTTTTATGAATGACGAACTGGTGACTGATGCTTAAACGCAGCCTCCATTAAGTCCAAAAAGCAGCCAACAGAACCACTTAATGGACAGCAGGGTAGTGCTGACCACCTTTTCTGACAAGGTCAGCAGAAAGAGACTGTGCATGGATGATGCTTTTCTCAGAATATTCTCAGAAACATGAATATTTATTGAGTTGATACAGAAAAAAGGCAAAGATGGAAGCCGCAGTACAAAATTCAAAGGTCAAAGCGTCCACAGGTTCCAGATATAACACAGAGTTAGGTGGAACATAAATGCCACCAACTAAATGGCTTCTTTATATTTCATGGTCAAATTATATCACACTATTGTTAAAATGTTACAGCAAATATACACTTAAATTCACCCTTTAGTTTTGAACTTCATTTGACGTCACGATGTTTCATTAAGCGCACACAAATCGACCGTCAGGCCTGCCCGACTACTATCTGTTTTTTTGGAGACATTGATGTCTGTTTTGGTACGTCTATTCCCTTGTAAATAATAATGTCTCCGAATGTAACCTCAACTTAAAGCCGTCTTCAATATAGCTAAAGAATGGTACAATGTTTTAAAAAGGAGGAACGAGCCTCAGATATGAATATTTTCAATGTATATTTATAATTTTAACTAGTGTTGCGTTTTGGACCAGTTGTTCCTCCCAGGGAATTCAAGTCACAAGTCGCTCCCAAGCTCTTTACGACACTTAAAGCTGAGTTGAAAAACCACCAGAGACAGAATAGGTATTTTGTAATATATTTGCAAAGCTTTGCATATATATATACATTTAGACCAGTCCAGTATAGAACATTCTATCGCGCCGCCAAGATGGTCTGTTCCCCCTCGACCAAAACCCCTCTCCTCTTAAGTCTCTCTTCCTCCCCCCCTGGCAGTCATGTCTCTCTAGCCAAAACAAATGCTTATTATCGCTCTCTCTAACATTCCTCACTTCAAGGTTAAGCACACAGTTTTGCAGACAACCAAAAGACCACATTTGGAAGAAAAACACTAGCTGTATTGTAATATGACAATGAAATAAAAAGAAGTAACACTTAAATTCGGATATATGTAAATATCTGCCTCCGACACTAGCTACACATCCTATTGACAAAATTCCCCTTGTCGATTGATGAAACTACTCAAGCATCTCCATTTTCACCACCGCCTTTTCCTTGTACTCCTTGACCCATTGGCGTTCTTCATCATTCTTCATCAAAGCTCACTTTTGCAGAAGCTTGCTGTTGTGGAGACATCTGTTTGTGATGTTTACGTAATGCTTTTGCGGGAGTGAGACCAACGCCGTAACATGTACCTGTACTCCCGGGGAGTACAGTAAGAAACCCAAAATATCTCCCCCGTCTTTTTTGGACATCCAGCTGTGTTAGTTTATTTAGTTTTAACAACATATTTATGTAATGTTGATACATTTTGCTAATTATATTGCATCATATTGATATATTTGATTTATTTTACTTTATTCTGGGGGCTCTGTCTCATGGGTTCCTCCGAGAGATGGCTCCTTAGTCCCTCAATGTGTGCCCTGGGTCGGAGTCATTGAGGTCGGGCCCGTCATCATGCAGCCCCTAGTGCGCTCGACTCCTTAAGATAGTATGTTGTCACCTGGTTCCTCCGTGCTCAGCCACAATTTTTTTTTTTTTACAGGATACTGTGTATGTATGTGGTGGAGGGAAATTGGGGCATGGGGGTCGGGGGGAACTGACTGTTGGTGCCTGGGGTTATGTAATGAGGGCGGGAGGCACTGTTTTCTTCAAATGTTTTTAAATGCAAAGCACTTTGTGCTACGTTTTATATCTATGAAAAGTTTGATTTGATTGCGAAAACAATATCTGAGGTCACCAAGTTCAAGAGACAAGCGACTCTTCCGGCTTATGCACAAACACGCGCATCCACGGAAAATATGCTCTACATATCCCCCCCAATGTTCCCTCTAATTTTTCATGTGTGTGAGCAAACGGAAAAACTCCCGGAGCATTCAGTGGAGCCCATGTGAGCAACATCAGACGTGCACACTGTGGCTACACCAGCAGCACACCTGTCCCAAACCTGACAAAAATAACAAGTTCAATCTCCATCCATCCATCCATTTCCTACCGCTTGTCCCTTTCGGGGTCGCGAGGGGTGCTGGAGCCTATCTCTGCTGTATTCGAACGGAAGGCGGCGTACACCCTGGACAAGTCCCCACCTCATCGCAGGGCCAACACAGATAGACAGACAACATTCTCTTATTATTATAATCAAATGACAGCAGTCATTTCCATGAGGTTATTTTCTAATATAAGTGTTTAGGCCCACTTACAATGACAATAACAAAAAATATTGTTTTTCATGAACTGTGTACTTGTATTGTTTGTCTGGGTGGAGGTCCTGCTTTGGAAATAATTTGTGCCTCTTTCAGATATTACATTTAGTTCCCATTAAAACATTCACATGTTGCACAATGAGATGTAAGCAGGGGATCATGTGTACATTCCTGCAACTTCCTCTTTGTAAAAACTATATTTTTATTAGTATTTATTTAATATACTAACAGCATTTCATGATTAATATTTATAAATTAAGATTCCTAATAAATGACACTAGAATAAGCACACGGGTACAAGCGGCCGAAATGAGTTTCCTCCGCCGGGTGGCGGGGCTCTCCCTTAGAGATAGGGTGAGAAGCTCTGCAATCCGGGGGGAGCTTAAAGTAAAGCCGCTGCTCCTCCACATCGAGAGGAGCCAGATGAGGTGGTTCGGGCATCTGGTCAGGATGCCACCCGAGCGCCTCCCTAAGGAGGTGTTTAGGGCATGTCCGACCGGTAGGAGGCCACGGGGAAGACCCAGGACACGTTGGGAAGACTATGTCTCCCGGCTGGCCTGGGAACGCCTCGGGATCCCCCGGGAGGAGCTGGACGAAGTGGCTGGGGAGAGGGAAGTCTGGGCTTCCCTGCTTAAGCTGCTGCCCCCGCGACCCGACCTCGGATAAGCGGAAGAAGATGGATGGATGGATGAATAAGCACACATTTGATTGGTAAATCATAGTGTAACGACCTGGAATGACACTTTATGTGTGGTGTTGGAGTTGTCCGACTTTTTGTGTGGCTGTAAACGCATCACTGGCTAAGTGCCATATGTGCATGTGTTGGCGCAAGTGAGAAAGAGCGAGCGGCTGCTGTTGATATAACAAAGTTGCTTTTGGTCTGGTTTGTACTGCAGAAAATGACCAGTTTTGCTAGATATCATTTTTTTTTACTAATGTTTTGGTGATGTGTTTATGGAAGACAATAAAGAGTTTTGCTCAGTAAAGTGATGGATGAAATTCATGTCCTCAAAGCGTCTCAACAGACGTTACAATATTTGAACAATGATGACGAAAACTGTTTTCTCTGTCGTGTTTGTGTGTCGAAAATTGTTATGCGCTTAATTTTTTATTTGATTTTGTGCGTGGCATAGATTTGCTGTGCGCAGAGGACGCTTTAGCGGTGCGCAATTGCACAGGCGCGCACCTTGGAGGGAACGTTGAAAGTCCCCCGCCCCACATCGCACATTTTCCTCTCTTCACACAACGTCCTGAGTTTGCATGTCGTGATATGACTTTATATGTGCTTGAGGTTTTTTCCTGGTCTTAAACTGAGCCCCCCCCCTCAATAGAAGTTTAGTTTGTGAGTTTTTTCTCCTCCATGTTTACCTTTCCTTTCAACCTTCAACCTTCAGTCTTGCTGTTCTGCCTACCCCTGCATGTATGTCTGTTTGTGGACGGGTTGTACTAATAACAAATGTCTTTGTACTTTTTAGGCGCAATGACAATAAAGTTTCATTTCATTCTATACCCAAGAGAACGAAATTCCATCTTGACTACCGTGCCAATAAAAACACCCATAAAATAGTACCCGTCGTAATAAAATTCATCCACTTGTGTAATCGTATTCCATTAGTTGGTCTTCATCAGAAATTGCCGACTGATAAGGTCATGCTTAAGACCTAAGACCCGAGGAGTGGGGAAAAAGTGATTGAAGATGGTGACAGAGTCTGTAAAAGAGTCCAAATTATTCGATTTGGCTCAGTTATTGCCCGACAGAAGGACAGAAGGAGCCCAATTAGTTCTGGAAACATGACACTAACCGCAGATTCCGAATGGGATCTCAAACTGAGAGCAGAGTGGCTCTATTAAAAAGTTCAGACAGTTCGGAAAATGTTACAATCGGACCTTATTATCCGCCTGAAACAAATCTGCGCTAAAGCTGCATTGCGAGGGGAAAAAATAACTTCTTACTCATCACATAAAAGAACACAAGAAAAATGTGACTATGTGCCAGCTACTGTGGTGTCACTTTAAATGAGTCCCTCTTCCTGTTCTGGATCATCACATGAATTGAACTGACCTTTAGATATTCACCAAAAGATGGAGTGGAACAAGAAGCGCCATGACAACAATAATTAGAAGATCCATATTTGACTTTTACTTCCTTTCATGCTTTGTCCCGATTCTTTGGGGGGTTTCTCACACTTACGTCATTCGCATACTTGCCAACCTTGAGACCTTCAAATTCGGGAGATTGGGGGGGCGAGGTTTGGTGGTAGCGGGGTGTATATTGTAGCCCGGAAGAGTTAGTGCTGCAAAGGATTCTGGGTATTTGTTCTGTTGTGTTTATGTTGCGTTACGGTGCGGATGTTCTCCCGAAATGTGTTTGTCATTCTTGTTTGGTGTGGTTCACAGTGTGGCGCATATTTGTAACAGTGTTAAAGTTGTTTATACGGCCACCCTCAGTGTGACCTGTATGGCTGTTGATCAAGTATGTCTTGCAGTCACTTTCGTGTGTATGCAGAAGCCGCATACATCATGTGACCGGGCCGGCACGTTGTTTGTACGGTGAAAAAGCGGACGTGTCGACAGGTTGTAGAGGACGCTAAAGGCAGTGCCATCACGGCACGCCCTTAATATTGTTGACCGGGTGAAAATCGGGAGAAATTCGGGAGGATGGTTGTCCCGGGAGATTTTCGGGAGGGGCACTGAAATTCGGGAGTCTCCCGGAAAAATCGGGAGGGTTGGCAAGTATGGTCATTCGGGACGTTTATTAAGATTCTAAGGAAAAGGTAATACTTTTTATGACCGCATTTGTTGGCACAACCTATGACACACATATGTATTCTAATGATTGTTTGTCTGCCATCTTCACCCACATTTTTCAAACTATTCCACTTTCAAAATCATGGCTCATTCGTGACGCTCTAGCGATCATCTTTTATTTTCAAATATATCCCACATTTCTAGGAATCCACATTTTCCTGGACATTTTTCCCCACTCGAAGTAAACGGGCAATTTTTCAAACGTCCACATTTCTCAACTGATTCAAACATTTCTAAAGTCAAAATTCTCCTTGGTAATAGTCAGTCAATTGCTAGCATGCGAACAATAGCAATGCTAGACTTTCGCAGGTAGCCTATACACATCAGAGTTATATATCTTGGTATTTGAATGAAGCATGCTAGTTATTTTGGCTAATTTTACATATACCGTATTTTTCGGACTACAAGTCGTAGTTTTTTTCATAGTTTGGCCGGGGGTGCGACTTATACTCAGGAGCGACTTATGTGTGAAATTATTAACACATTAGCGTAAAATATCAAATAATATTATTTAGCTCATTCACGTAAGAGACTAGACGTATAAGATTTCATGGGATTTAGCGATTAGGAGTGACAGATTGTTTGGTAAAGGTATAGCATGTTCTATATGTTATAGTTATTTGAATGACTCTTACCATAATATGTTACGTTAACATACCAGGCACCTTCTCAGTTGGTTATTTATGCCTCATAAAACGTACACTTATTAAGCCTGTTGTTCACTATTCTTTATTTATTTTAAATTGCCTTTCAAATGTCTATTCTTGGTGTTGGGTTTTATCAAATACATTTCCCCAAACAATGTGACTTATACTCCAGCGCGACTTATATATGTTTTTTTCCTTCTTTATTATGCATTTTCGGCCGGTGCGACTTATACTCCAAAAAATACGGTACACACATCAAAATCATATGTATTGGTACTTGGCCCACGCTAATGTTAGCATGCTATCTATTTTGGCTCATTTTAAAAGGTATACACATCAGAGTCATATATGTTGGTACTTGACGCAAGTTAATATTAGCATGCTAGCATTTTAGCTATTTTTGCGAGTATACACCTCAGAGTCATATATTTTAGTATATGACACGTGCTAATGTTAGCAAGTTAGCTTTTGAAAAAAGTATTTCTGCATGTATGCACCTCAAAGTCATATATTTTAGTACTTGACACATGTTAATGTAGCATCGTAGCATTTTTAGCTATGTTTTGCAGGTATACACCTCAGAGTCATATATTTTGGTACATGACACATGCTAATGTTAGCAGGTTAGCTTTTTGATCAAGTATTTCTGCATGTATGGACCTCAAAGTCATGTATTTTGGTACCTGACGCATGTTAATATTAGTAGGCTAGCTTTTTTTTTTAAAGGTATTTCAGCATGTATGCACCTCAAAGTCATATATTTCAGTACTTGACACATGTTAGACTTAGACAAACTTTAATGATCCACAAGGGAAATTGTTCAATGTTAATGTGGCATCCTAGCATTTTAGCTATTTCTGCAGGTGTACACCTCAGTCATATATTTTGGTAGCAAGTTAGGATTTTTTTCCCCACCCCCAGCTATTTTTGCAGGTATTCATCTAGGGGTCATATATTTTGTACTTGATGCATGCTACCTGTTGCCATGCTATTGTTTCATGCCAGCTTTTGCAGCTCATTGTGCAGGTATACACCTAAGAGTCATATTAGGTGGTTAGCGCACTGACTGTTAGCATTTCAGTTCGGCTTAAAGCATTCCCAGCAGACACAAAACATTAAAACAACATTGATAATTTGTTGAATTACGTCCTGACGTTAAGCAACTCATAAATAACATTGAAACAACAAGCTTGTTAACGACATTTAATCAATATTGGGTTTTGACATTGATTTGACCATTGAATTTTGGTCATTTCCTAACCAATACTTTACAAAACCCAAAACCAGTGAAGTTGGCACGTTGTGTAATTTGTAAATAAGAACAGAATACTGAATAATATAATTCAACTTATATTCAATTGAATAGACTGCAAAGACAAGATATTTAATGTTCGAACTGAGAAACTTAATTTTTTTTTTGCAAATAATCATTAACTTAGAATTTAATGGCAGCAACACATTGCAAAAAGTTGTCACAGGGGCATTTTTACCACTGTGTTACATGGCCTTTACTTTTAACAACACTCAGTAAACGTTTGGGAACTGAGGAGACCAATTTTTGAAGCTTTTCAGGTGGAGTTCATAAGTACACTAACGGTTCATTTATTCCCATACATCGCCCTTATTTTATACTTCATTGTTATTGAAAAATAAAATCAAAGTCTAATATGATTTCTATTTGCGTGGCCAATGAAGTGACAACGTTCAAATCCCTTGTGCTGGACTTTCCAATTACACATGGGATAACACATAGGTAATTGCTCAGCAATATCACAATGAGGCGATATTGTGTCACAGTATGGCAGTGATTCTTAAACGGTGGTACGCGTACCACTAATGCAGGGGTCGGCCACCCAAAATGTTGAAAGATTTATATGGGACCAAAAATACAAAAAATGATCTGTCTGGAGCCGCAAAAAATTCATAGTCTTATGTAAGTGTTATAATGAAGGCAACATAAGGTGTAAGTGTCCATATTAGCCTACTATCAAAATAACTATGTGTCGCAGGCTGATGCAAATCTTCATTGACAGAAATGTTGAAATGTAATATTTGTTCTACACATTTTCTCAACATTGGAAAACATTAGTAAATCAGAGGCTTCTACGAGGACGAGATAACTCCTGGAAATGACTGGCTTAGAATGGCCAAAGGTATAGATGTGTGTGTCAAAGTTAAAGTTAAAGTTCTAATGGATTTATTACAATCTTTACAAGCTGGGTTATGTTTGCTGTGGTCTATAACGGCACACAAACAACTATCAGAAATGCAGCCAATATTCCATACAGATAATGTGTCATGAGACATGCAAATATAAATTCAATACAGAGGACATAAGTAAAGGAAATTAAATGAGTTCAAATATACCTACAAGTGAGGCATGATGATGCTAGCCTAAATAGCATGTTAGCATCGATTAGCTTGCAGTGACTAAATATGCCTGATTAGCATTCCAACAAGTCAATAACGTCAACAAAGATCACCTTTGTGCATCCACGCACAGCATAAAACGTTTGGTGGACAAAATGAGACAAAGGAGTGGCATAAAACGGATAAAGTCATACATGTAAACAAACTACGGTGAGTTCATGGATTGCCAAAATTAGTAGGACAAAACGGCGCTTGCCAAATACTCTCATCAGTGAAGCATGTTTGATGTAAACAGTAGGATTTCTAACAATTTAGGAAGGTTTATGTCATGTTTGTCCTCTCACAGCAGTCCTTCTCAAATAGTGGGGCAGGCCCCCCTGGGGGTGGTAGTGGAGGGGGACATGCTTCTTTCCCCGTACTAGAATATGATGAAGCGTACATAGCACTTGGCTTCACTGTAACCACGGTGGGAGACGAGGAAAGACCGGTGTGTTGTGTCCTTTAATGTTGATAGGCTTACAATATTATGCAGAGATATAGTTATAACAATGTTATATACAAATTATATTATTCATAGTCCTGGTGGAGAGTGAGAGTGTGTGTGTGTGTGTGTGTGTGTGTGTGTGTGTGTGTGTGTGTGTGTGTGTGTGTGTGTGCATAACAGAAGATATTTGAGAAGCACTGTCCTACAGAAACCATATTAAAACAAAAACATTATTTTTTCTCTCATCTTTTTCCATTGTCATACATTTTTTAAAAAGCTCCAGGGAGCCAAGAGGGCGGGCTGCCAACACCCGCACTAGTGGTACGCAGGCACCATCTAGTGGTACGCCAAAAAATCACTTGATCAAAGTACAGTGTTTGATATTGACATATTCAAACACAGTGTTACTGTTCAAACTGTGTGTAATGTTACACTGGCCAAAAATATTAAATATACTTGTTAAATAAAAACCTCTGCCTTGCTTTTAATGAATATTTAGGCCTATCAGGCTACTGTGTTTTAATGCTTTTTTTTATGGCGAGCCAAGTTTTTTCTGAGGTGGTACGTGGTGAAAAAAGGTATTATGCAATATTACAGATGGCCTTTCTTTTTGTATCGTTTGTAATATTTATTATATTAATGAGCATCATGATTAGTTGGCTCATTTTTTTAATCAATAACCTTTAAGTCTTAATTAACAGTGCCCACCCATCAAGACACAGATAATATTATGCACCTACTAAAGGTCCTTGCGTTCCAATGTTCTGCTTCTAATTAGAAATATAATCTTGGTTCCGTCCACCAGACATGCTTTTCTGATCACTGGAAACGCACTAAAGGAGAGAACTGGGAACCATGTGAGTATTCTTTATGCGTCTCCTGCCTCTTCCACTTAAACTTCAAATGTTAGTAAACTGGCCGCTAATGAGTATCCTAATGGGGATGAGGTCCAGCTCTGCTGTCGGAAAGAAGTGAATCATGCTTTCTTCTAAACGGACTCCATCCACTCATACTCAAGGACATTAGCATTGATTGTTCTCCATTGATTACCGAGG